>NW_020455532.1:3374694-3642273 GCF_003342845.1 Nothoprocta perdicaria
AAAAAAAAAAAAAAAACGTTCTCAGCCATGTATATTTTGTGCATATAAATCCAGCCCCGATTTGCATAAGTAGATGCATAGTATCTGATGTACGTGCAAAATCAGACATTGCAGCTGAAAAATCTGGCCATTAAACTATTCTGTTAGATTCACACATTTTCCTAAGGAACGAGACGCACATAAATCCGCCGACTGCATCTTTTGCTATTGAGTAGATTTAATAGCATTGTGTTAACACCTAGAGATGTTGGGGAAGCACTGAGACCTCATTGTATTACGCTGGGTAGACGTGCATAATGAAAAGATTGTTCCCACCCCACCAATTTGCAGTCTTAGTGGAGTGGATTATAGGGTTTATTTTGTTTTTAAGCAAGTATTTCTGAGTATGTTATATAACATCAAATAAATCCAATCATTGTATTAAACTTAGCGTATACCCTTTTCATGAAATACTTTTACAAAAGCAGAAATGATCAGGTGATGCTATGAGAGCAAAAATAAATCTTTATGTGTATCTATATATAGCCTAAATTTGTGCATTTTATTTTTATCCTAAATTCCAAAGTTTGGAGGAGATTGCTGTTCTAGGTCTAAGGGCAGCTGCTGTTGTTGCTATGTAAATAAATCTCGCTGTACTCTGGAGACTTCTGGAGCTATTTCGCACGCTGTGCAACTGTGGTGTGGATATCTCCCTGTGAACACCTACGGCCAGTTATTTTGACCCTGGCCAGACTACAGCTGTTCCTGTGCATGCGCTCGCTGCGTTTGATAACTTTCTTAATATGACAAGTTCTACAAGTACTGTCAAAATAAGTCTGACACTGCAACAGATTGTGAAGAAAAGGCAGAGCAGTAGTGAAAAAAATTAGAATTCCTCAACATGTTTACAGTTGATTTCTAATCTGATGGCAAATTGATTTTTTTCCCAAACTGGTTTGCCATCCCTGTTTTCTAAGCCATGGTAAGTGCTTGTGTACTTGGGGAACAAGACTACAAATCAAATGAGTTATTCTTCCTGGGTGTATTTTCCAATTATGGTTCTAATGCCACTGATACTGTGAGACACCAGGTACCTTCCCAAGCAGAGCTGTTTGCGGAAGGATCAGATAATCAGAGAAAGAGAATACAAATCCCACACAGCAAGGGTGGAAATCCCTGGCCAACATGTGTGGCTGTTCTCACGCTACCRCTTTCTCTCAACTCTTGAGTCTGAGTTAAGCTTTGAATAGAATTAAAGCTTCACCAGCAGATTAGCTACTATTTCAACCACATCCTTGTTTAGAGGCAATTAACATAAGTGTAGAACGTTCATAAAATGTGTTCCTTCACATCTTTAGGGAAAATTAAAGTATGCCATTTACATTTTGTAGCTATTGAACTTWGATGAATTTTTGTATTCAAAATACGGGTCTGAAGGCAGAATTTGTGTTATTTGGGTTCAGCTTCAGTAATTCAACATCTTACAGGCACTCTCTTCGAGTCTAGGCTATGAATTAATATTCTTGCTTTAAAAGGCAATCGGAAGCTCTACCATCTAACATAGGAACACTGCAAGATCTGGGTTTGGCCGGATGAAGACRTTTAAGAGAGTACACATGCACATTAAATCAACTTGCTAAACACCTCAAGAGCAAAACTGCTGATCCTAAGAGCCAACTTGCAATGCTCCAACGCTCAAGAGAATAAAAAGCTCGTAGATGAGACATCTACGGAGCCGAGCATGCCAAGATAATGAGGAGAACGGGTACACAAGGGATTTTTCGCTCCTTGATGCACATATGTAATTCCTATTGACAGCAGTGGGAGTTGCACTACGTATCGGGGGACAATATAGCGGCTAGTGGAGGAGATGAGTATCAGATGTGAGCGGTGTTACCATGGGTAGAAAATGAGAGGGAGGGAAGTGTGATCACTGAGGGACAGTACAACACACAATAAAATTGTCAAGCAGACACCAGATATGTGAAAGCATGGGAATAACAAGTTAAATGGACAGGAGGTGAGAAAACAAAGTCTCAAGAGACTTTTGTCTTCCCAGCTTAGGACTGCGATCTGAATTCCTTGTTTGGGAAATATTCCCACTGGCTTAACCTGTTTAATTCTCTGATAAATAAATGTTCATTGAACTCCAGTAAACAGTGTGGCCTAGATGCYGGGGTAAAGATAGAACATATGTTAAAGCCGACACACAAAGAGAAATGAAATCAGCACTCTATGGAGACTATACCTTAGATTCCTGTATAAACTGATGGTTCTTGTTTCTTAAAAGGAGGCAGGTAACTGGTGATTTAGAGGGTCATTATTACAAATTTTGGTTTGTATCAAAAGTAATAACAAAGAAAAGCCCATCTACAGAACCTGAGAAATAATGGTGCTTCTGAACTGATAGATAATGGCAGATTATGAATGAGCAGTTCAAAACCAATTGAATGAGAAATGTCTTCAGATTCCCTCCATATTTACGATCTTCTCAGGATGTATAAGACAGATGGGACCAGATTATATGAACGGTAAAGTTAAAGATAAGACAAAGCTGTAGAGAAGTTAATGATCAGAAAAAGAAATAAGTACCTACAGGATCTAGAGAGAAGCCAACACAGGAAACAAAGAAGCTCCCAACTAGGAAGAGCACAGCCACAGACGTAAAATAACTAACAGTTAACGACAAACTGCTACATTTATTTAATTCTTTAAAGCAACAGCAAACTGGTGGAACTTCACATATGATTGGGCACACCTCAAAATTCTTTATTCCTTATGATCTGTCTCCAATAAAGAAAAAATCTAAAGGCAAAATGATGACTCACAGAGGAAGAAGTGATTTGAAGAAATAATCCAGAGGAAAAATGAGCACAGAAGACAAATGGAATATGTATTAATCTAAGCTGATTCTGTATTCCCCTGTAGGTGCTACATGTGTGCTGGGATGGTGAGCGAGCTACAACTATGCTTCTGGTTAAAGAGATCCTTTAAAGTGACATTCTCAGTCCTTGCAGACATGCTGCAGTGCCAGGGAATTTGAACTTTCTCTCTTTTACACTATCTACTCATCAGTACATTGTGGCTCCTATCGATTCTCTTCTGGAGCTGCTAATGTGAATGGCAATGAGGAAAATACAACTTCAGAGGCCCTATGCAAAACCTCCCTCCTCAATTAATTACACTGACCAAGGGAGGGCAGCTCTCGTGCAGCCTGACCTCCAATTACGAGACACACCGAGGGCTCCTCGCTGAACTATGCAGCACTGGTGGCAGCGCGCCAGCAATGGCTATATTAAAATCAATTTTAAAATCCCATTCCTCGTTCACCTTAGATTATGTAGCACACCTTACACCAATGTAGTTCTCACTAAAATGCTATAAAGTAAAATTATTTTCTATGCAAAGTAGTAAAAGTTCTATTTTTTTTTCATTTCAATTCATTTATTGTATTCTTGTAAAATCTAAGAGATAAGGCAAAAGTAGAGCAGTTTAACAGATTGTATCATTACAGTGGACTGCAGTTTAAAGCAGTCATATATACATATATATAAAAGCAGAACTGGGTTTGTTCTCAGAAGATAGAGTGAATGCCTATTTTTGTTAATACGCCTCCTCTAACAACTTCAGAAAAGCCACCGTTCTRGTCCACAGGGCAAAGAAAAACTATTATCTGTTGTGCCATTTTACAAGTAAGGAAGACCACAATTCCCCAATTCTCTCAAATGCCTCCAAAATCTTGCTGATTTTAAGGTGCACTTGATACAGCAAGTGTTTAACACGACTGTGCCACCATCTCCGAAACAAGRAGTTATCTAAAGCAGCCATTCTCTCAAATGTTCACAGTAGCTTTACACCGCAACAGCAATCCTGTTTTTATAGCAGCAGTTCTCCAGACCATCACTTCACTATGTTCGTTCTCTTTCCCTTCTTTTGGCAAACACGGTTCTATGTACATTGAAATGTTCATATTGATATAACTTATTCCAGCCCAGATCTCAAAATAAGATGAAGTGATGCAAGCAGCAATATTGATAAAGAAACACTCTAATTTCTAGCAAAAGCACAAGGTCCAGATCAGGCTTTCTTGCATTATGGGCAATATACGCTTTTCTTATATCAGAAAAAAAAAAGTTTTGTACTGAGCAAATYGGTAAAGCATAAATAGGAATTAGACTCTGAGCTCTCTTTCATGGCACCCAGCTTGCWTAAAGGCCTCCCAATATTTTCCTCCCTAATAAATCACACAATTCTAAATTTCGTGTGTGCACCTACTAAGTGCTGAGACACCCCCTCAGAGCAAGCCACTGTTACCTTTTGAATATGAATTTATTTTCTGAAGTTGTCAGCATTTGGGGTCAAAAACCACTGGGAAGACAAAGCACTTTACTGGAGACAACTTTGATAACCTATAGATTTGAACAGCAGAGCTGAAAATAGAAGAAAATTTGGAAAGAGAGGAGAAAGGGGAAGAGATGTACTCTTGCATGAGATTACTTTATGACAAACTATCATACAACCTAAGAGACTCAGCAGATTTCCAATTAGAAAAGGTAGTGAGAAATGAAGAGTTCGTCTCTGCACAACTCCAGTCAAGTCGTGGATAGGTATACAATTCGTTTGAACATCTGAATCACTGGTTTAGCTATAAATGAGGATAATAACACAATGTGGAGGAGTTCTACTACTAATAAAACATGCCTAAGTTAAATAAAGCTGAGAGATAAAAGAAAGGGAACTATTTAGGAATTCTATATGCATGGTCAACTGAATGATATGCACAGAAAGGGAGTCCAAATAATAAAACACTCAATGTCCTCAGTACACACACTAATAAAGGGAGGGAAGAGCAACAGCAGAGCCACAGAGGTTAAAATTTTGGTAGCTAACATTGGTAGCTGTCATCTAACTAACATGCAGTGTTCAGTCAATATGCACTATGTTGGGGTGCTGGGGTCCTTTATGAGCTCCAAGAGCTCTGTACACAGACGAACTACTGCCCTTTGTCGGTGTCTAGAAATATCTGGCTCTAAAGATGAATTTCTCAAGTTCATGTATTCATCCAACTAGGTTATCTGCAGTTATCCTATTAATACCGGCCAGTATAGCCTGTGTTCTCACATCACATAATGTGCTCCCAGCTGCACAAAGTCTCTCAAATCAGGYGGTAACCATGTCTGTTGAAACACGGATAGGCACTAAAAATACTGGCACACTGAKATGGGCTAAAGCCAGCTAAAAACTGATAGAAAATGGATGAGATACTTGGAGACACAGAGCCAAGACTTGTGGTTTAATGGTGCTTATTCTAAGTGACATTATTTCAGTGATTCTGGTTGTGCTGATCCATCAATAGAAAGAGGAGAGGATCACATAATAGCTAGGAAGAGGTACAGGATTTTCTGGCCTATTTTTATTATATGCATTTGACAACAGATATGGATTATATCTGGTGCCAATCAAGGGCTGTATTTGGGAACCTGTTTTTTAGCCATCCAAATATTTCAACAAAATTGGCTATTTACATAATGGATTCTTAAGTTTTTTATTTGGGAGAAACCTAATAATGCTGTTGCGAAAACTTTGTCAGGAGGCTGGCTCTATAATAACCCATATGCAAGCCACAGCATTGTATTGTATATTGTCGACTACTCAATTATTTTATTCCAGATCTAACATAAGCTTTTGTTTACTAAACATGAGTCAAACTTTTACATATATATATATATAAAGTGCTTGATTTGCATGTAAAATTGCCATAAGTATGTATGCAAATAGGAAAACTCATGCAAAGATGACTAATTAAGAGCATTTACGTGAGAAATTACCCAATGCTCGCATGGAGTCTCAATAATCGTACACACCACTCCGATGTGCAATAGCATATGCGTTCTGGACACAGAACTGATTGAAAAAGTTGTTTCTTGTACTGTCCAGGATTAACCAATACACRCACACGACCAGAAACACGACAGCTCATAGCACTTGTGGCAGCAGCTGCACAAGTTTGCGATGAGCTCTGCAGTAAGAACAGGGCTTGTGATCTCTGCCGTCGCTGTCCTCCAGTTACATCCCTTGGGAAAATCTATGGGTTGAAGGGAGACACTTCAGTACTGTAAAGAAACACTCTGCAAAATAAAATTAGGGTGATGAAGCAGGACAGCAAGTGATGATATTTGAGCCTGAAGTCCATAGTCTCCTGCTGCCTGCCCAATATACATTTTGGAAATAAATATCAAATTTTACTTCATGTCTCCTAATCATTCATACTTTCATTCACACAGCAAAGTTTGCAGTACAACAGTACTCATATCATATTATGTCATATCATATATTATAGTACCGTACCCCTCAGTAAGGCCAAGTCAGTGCTGTTGGGAAAATTGGCTTCTATCTGCTTTAATGTTCCAGGCATTGAAATCATTACAGGTTCCTTTATCCCTGAATTCTGACTAGTTCTCTTTATCCTCCCCCCTCCTCTAAAATTCAGCCAGCATTGTTAACATTCCATACAGTAAGCAAATTCTTTCAAGTATCACATAATGAACATCCCTGACATCRATGTCCTGTCCGTATTTCTGTGGTATGTTCTGGTTACAGAATGCAGGGATCTGCTTTGTGCCGCTTTCTACTTTCTGTTCCTCACATTTGCAACCGAGTACAGCAGCACTTAGGAGAGCCCCTTTTTATTTATGCGAGACATGTAACGTAGGGCCAAATGTTGCTGTCACCCTCCAGCAGAGGCAGAAGGTACCTGTCCACCCCTGTGGACACAGTCAGATCGGTAGCACACGGGGTGCAGAGAAGAAAGCGGCAGGGGCTGAAGGCGCCGTGGCTGTTGCTCGGAGCAGCAAGCGCCACCGGACTGGAGAGAGGGACTCCCCACGGCGCTTTGAACCGGGAGGCTCTGAGCGGAGAAGCCAGCCAGGAGGAGAGGGACATGTGTTGCTGCGGTCTGTTTGGGGTTTTTTTTTTCTTTCAGATTTGGAACAGAATTCCTCAGGTTTGATTTCAGAAAGGAGCACTTGCAGCAGACTTTCTGCCACTAAGTGGTGCTATATACAGTGCAGCATCTTTATGATACCACATTTTACAAGGGAGAATAAAGCAGAGCACTGTCAAGCTGATCAGACTGATGCAGACACTTAACAAGTGGCCATTACACTGATCTCATCCTTCTGTGGCACTGGATAAATCAGGAGGAACAACAAGCCCATCCAGATAATCAAAGAAATCCAAAGATTGAGCTCTGGCATACCAAGCATCCAAAGAAGAGGATTACAGAAAACAATTCACTTTTTAAAAAAGCTTTATCTGCCTTATTTTGGTCCTTTTTTTAGTGATTAGTATAGTTTTCWCCAAGTTTATGGGTGTAAGAACCTGAAATCACACCAGATCCAAATGCAAACTAAGCTGGCTTTAGCTAATACTTGCAATTATTCCAAAACTAGCAATCTTATTCTTGAAACAGGTGTCCCTAATAAGTTGACCAAGAAAGKAGAACATGAGCTTTTTTTTCTGGAGTACATGTAAATCTCCATGTAGATTTGTCCTCCCTCCTGCCTTCCTCACATTATTCCCACAGATGCGATTTAAATTTAGAGTCACATGCTGCAGCATATCTCTGTTCTACGATTGAAAGCTGTATAGGAACTGATTACTCCTATAAATTTTACTGAAACAAACTGATGCTTTGCTGATCATTWGGTCCTTTTTTTGGTAATACTGCTCTGAAGATGCCTCTGTGAACTCACAGCACTGACTCCTCTGTATTTTTCATTTTGTTCCAAGAGATTATTTTTAGTTGCTGTGCATTAGCTCTGCTTCTGAAGCATATTGACAGGCAGAGGTTTCAGGTTCTTCTTGAACGTAACAAACGATTTATGGACAGAAGTAGACTGATGCAAGCACATCCATAAAATTAATGCCCCCCCCACACACTGTTTTTAAATAACATTAGAGACAGATGATAGAGACAGATGTGAATTTCCCAGGAGAGGAAAAAATATCACAGGTAAATCAGGTTTATACCAGAAAATCTGATAAAATGCGTAGAACAGCTGAAAAATAAGTAAACTTTTAACAGTAGAAGGAACTCTTTTCAATTTAAGAGGAAAKGGCAACATCCAAAGCAGCTTGATATGAATTATTTATATTATAGCGTAATTTCAGAGGCCCAAACAATAGCTTGATATGAACATCTACTAAGAAACTGTAGCTGTCCAAAATGTCTTCTGGAGAGAGCGGACGGAYGCGTCACATACAGGGGCAGCTACAGACCCAGAAACACGGTGCTGCCTCTACTATAGAGTTTTTCTCCACACACCTCCAAAAATATTAGCAAATTTGCATGGAAGCTGACTCTTAAATGATCTTAGAAATAACTCCCCATTCATACCAAGTTTTTGGCATTGAAACAATGTCCTATCCATTCTAGGAAAAACTTGAAATCTCAAAAAAAAAAAAAAATCTGATTCAAGTATTAGAATTACTCAAAATATGGTTTCAAAAAATTTCTCATCTTTAATTTTCACTTTGGGACATTCATTTTCAGTTAAACTTATATGAGTCCTACATTTCCCTGCGAAGCTTCTGATTTTGCCAGGAGCTTCATGGTGGCCCTCTTTTAGGGCAAGCCCCGAGGCAGCYGCCTTCCCGAGCTCACCAAGCTCTTCTGTTTCGAAGCAGATACTACAGATCTGTCAGCGGTGACCTCGGGCTGAAGGCTGCCTGCCTTGCTTACCTAAATCGATTACATTTTAATCATTTTTTTCTGTTCCTAACCATTGATATTAATGTATTCYGAGAATTCCGCGTTTACATTAGTCGGTTTCTTTTATCATTTGCGCAACTTTTGATATTACAAGCGTTTGTTCTATTATTACAAAAACTTACTTTCATGCACCGTTTTATCTTTAGTCATGACTTGAAAAAAGGCAAATACAACTACTTATATTTAAAGAGCAATCAAGGGAAAATTCTGGAAACATCAAGAACTTCATGGCTTTATACTACTAAGAGACTAAGATATTACTTCTCAAACAGTGTTAGTCTCACTCGCTAAAAACTTGCTTAAATATTAGACATAATATTCCTACAGTGGTAGGAATGGATAAGAAACTTGAAAGCTTCAGCTTAAAATTGCAAGAAGCTTTTTGCTAAGAAAAATAGAGATAATAGATTTGAAATATAAATGAAGCATATGATAGTATTTCCCACTGTAGAATGCATATATTTTATATGTATATTAATCTGCACGCCATAGACCAAATGATAGCACAAATATCGATTAGAATGTGAAATAAGATATAAAATACCATTTATGCCAAATATCATAAACAACACAGTGCTCCTTCATCCATCAGATTTTATGAAAAGCAGAGACAAGAGCACTCCATCACAGAAACTATTAAGAAGTTGAAAAGTCAAATCAATATGGCAAGAGGAACTTCTTGCTGCAGACGTTTAGCCGAGTTCCTCACACTACAGAACGGAAATGTTCCTGTTGAGCTTGCCCAGGGCTGCAAATTGCTGTGTACTATCATGCTGTGTGGGCCATATTAATTATCTAATTTATACATATATATGGTCATCAGACAAGGGAGACCTGGAGACAAATCCCTAATTAAGCCTGTGGAGTTTGGTAGGAGGCTGTGACTGCATGGTAATAAAATATTATTTTTATCCTATCTTATGAATGTGTCAGGGTAGATTAYGTTAAATGCTACCTACATGCATAATCGGATGACATCTCCCTGGCAAGGCCCACAGATAACATTCTGCAAATGCACCTTCCTTATTTTACAGTTCAAAGTGCTAAAAAGCAGAACAAAGCTTCAATTTCCACAGCTACAGCAAGTCCACCTCAGCTGTGGCTACGTGTCACCCCACGGATTTTCCCTGGGACCTGGGGACAGAGTGTTTGGGCTGCAGTGACAGTGCCAGCAGCGGGGAGCTCCCGTTCGGAGCATCTGGACGCGTTCTGCTGGCTTTGTACTGCTCAACTCTCCAGACATTCCCTCTCTGGTTCCTGACATGTTGCTTCTTATTCAATAAACCATTGGAAGGAAGATTAAAGCCGCCACAAATTCAATTAAACAAAAGGAATCTCAAGCTCATGGCCCAGTTGACCTTCTCCAAGGGCAGGGCACAGGCCAGGGTACTGGCCCTCCAGCTTCCCAAGTGACGCATCTCATCCCACTCGGATTTTAATCCAGTGCTCTTTGTGCTACGAGTTCAGGGAGCATGCTGAACGCCGGCATGACCCAGCACTGCTGATACCAATGGCRAAACTCCTGCTATATCCTGCAGGATTGGAGCTATTACTGCAAAAGGAAATGTTTATGAACTTAGATATACAGACTTCGTTTAACACTGTGATTATCATTCAGCATTACTCAAAGCCCACACTGTAAAACCTCCACGACCTTCTACCTGGATAATATCTTCTTCATTTTCTGTTATTTACACGTCTGCATAACACAAACTGACAAGTGCTACAGCTGCCGAAAAGATGTGAGCAACAAGGACTAAAGGTCCTTGCTAAGTAGCGGGCTGACGAGGAGCTTCGTCTAATTTTGCAGGAGGGATTCAAGTTCCCAGCTCTCCACGCCAGCAGTGCGGATGTTAATGGGCTTTACAATCAGCTGAATTAAGAGTATAGGAAGGACCCAGTTTGCTGGCTGCAAACTGAGTACTGCACCCCAGTCTAATGGGATGTAGAAAATGATGTAATAATCATAGGAATAAAGCATTTGCTGTTACTCCTATCCTCAAAACCTGTATGTGTATGTTAGACGTATATGTGTTACAAAGCAGTACTGAATTATCATGCAAAATCTTTCTACATATTTCTAAGTACGTCTCAAAATTCTAACTTCGTTTCAAGGAGGATATTTAGAAGACCTGCGTTTAACCAGCCAGTCTTTGGCCCCAATCCCTCCTTCCAGCTCAGCATTTKGCTCCTCCCGGAGCACTACGGGGACTCCTGCTCTGCGAGGGACCATGGGGGTAAATCCGTAAGATTCAGAAGCACTGGATGCTACCGTAGTGAAGATCAATGGGGATCAGCTCTTGTGGAAAAAAACTCTCACCTGCAAATGTTATAATCCACATGCAGCCTGTTTAACCTTCTGWGCTCTGCACATCTGTGTAAACAAGCGACGGGACGAACACAACCCGCCAAAGCTCAGTGGGTTTGATAAATGGAGTGACACAAAGTAAAATGATCATGGTGAAAATCTGAAGAGAAGTGCAAAGTTTAAATGGCATTTTCAAWTTATTTAATTATAAAATTACTCCTAAAGTTGTTTGATATGAAATTTCCTTACAGCCTGCAGTGTTGATACAGCTCTCCGAACACACTAGGCACACTAGGAATTACTGCTTCTTCAGTGACACACGGGCCCRTCCTGCTGTGGCCAACTGCAACTTTAATAATTTTCCTAGGATACGAAGAATTAGAAAATAACATTATGATCCTTAAATTACTGTTGTAGAGAYCACAAGTTATTCACACAGACCATTGATGCAGCTCTTCCTTTTTGCCGAAACAAATCCTAAATGGTTTTTTTTTGAACAGGTCTATTAATAACCAATTCAACTGACCTACCTTTCTGCAACATGACAGGCCTGACAGTCAATGAAGAAATTACTACACATAACTGGCAATTTTACCATCAGAAACATTATTTATATACAAGTACTAGCTTATAACAGTTCAAAATGGTTTTCACTGTTTGAAAAGTATAAAATACAAATACTTGCAATATTTACTAACAGATACCCTCATTTGGAGTTTACTACAAATAAAATAAAACTGGAGAGAACAATCGGTTGGATATTTCCATAGCTGTAGAAATCGGGGAAACTGCAGGTACCGCACTTCTAGTTTTTTACTCATAGCCACACATCTGGGGGAATTAAGAAAATACCATTTTCTTTTCCTAATAGTTTGAGGCTTTTCAGAAAGAGTCCAGTCCAATCATCCAGTTCAACAGCCCAGCCTAGTGGCTCCTGTTGATTTCAATATGATTGGACTGAAATCTCATCCCCTTGCTTAGTCGCTACCCTTGCACACACTTCTGCAGGGGACGAAGCAACGCTCCCCGGAAACGTTCCACTTGGAATTGGAGCACAGCCGTCCTCACCGAGGCCTGAGTGCCCATGCTGCATGTCGCCTATCAAAAATTAACTGTTTACTACCAGCACTGAGTAATAACAGGACAGCTCTGGAAATGAGTTAAAATATTCTGCAGCAGTTTTTTGAAAATTTTCCATTTCCTTGAAATTTTGGTGCTGCTCCCTTGTAAAAGAAACCTGATCACTGGCATCCAAGTCACAATTTTCTTAAGAAAGAAGGAACTATTTCTATACTAAAACCATATTTTCGTCATATAATGCCAGGCAGCTGGAATATTCAGTAAAAACACTTTTCAAGATAAGCTCGACTATTATTTTGACCACCTGTCACCATGGTGAACCTTTTTCACGCTTCTTTTTCTTTTTTTAGATCTTTGTGATTTTAACTTCTTCTGAAGAATCTTTTAAATCTGTACTGGATTAGTTTGAAAAGCATTTAACAGAAAGGAAATACACACAAAATGCTTCATTTTTTTATTGTAGGATCACTGTCCAAATCTTTGCTTGCCAAAAGGCAACAACACTGAGCAACATCTTGCAAAAGACTATAATTTATTCTTCAAAACAACCTCAGTTTGTGTGGTTTTGTTTTTGTTTGCTTTTTAATTTCTTCTGGCCATGAGACATGTCAGAAGGCTTCACGAGCACTGCATTGCCCAAAACTAACTGGCTGGAAGTCACAGGAAGGGAATAATTTCTCTGTTTTCAGCCATAATGTTACACAACTACTTAGCAAAGGCAAAGAATAAGGCAGAATAATTATTAATTGAAAAAAGCATTCAGCACACACGAAACAAGGTAAAACAAACTATTGGGTCCAATTATGCTGTTCCTGGGAGCCCTGTCATGGATTCTCTATGAATGCACATTCAAAAGCTCCATTTTATATTGGGCAATGGTTCAAAAAACACCCAGACACATCAATCCCAAGCAGTACACAGAAAAGTGCTAGACTTTAAATGACTGACAGCGCTTCCCACAGCAATCTGGGTTTACCTTAAAGGGCTGATCTGCAGCTCTGCTTCAAATCCAACTTCGTTTAGCTAATGAAACCTTGCAAGGTCATGATGCGAGGCGCAGAACACCAGTTATCCGTTGGCCTATTAGACATTCAATCATACAGCAGTTTAAGAGCAAAAATGCCAGATAGCTTATGTGGCAGCAACCGCATCGGAAATAACTGCYGTAAAATCCAAAGTTTTGATTTGCAATTACATATTAAACCATGACATGGTTTGTGAATTCTACTGTCCGAATCTGGGACTTGCCTTTAAGTTTCTGCAGAAATGTAACTGGAAGAACTAATATAGYCAAAAATATAAGCAGACAGTGCMTTGTGTCAGTTACAGGGATCAGAATTAAATCTGCAGAGAGGAAAAAAAAAATGCCTGTTTTGGTGAGAAAGTCATCTCTAGAGTTACAGCCGAGATGAAATTCATTGCCTCTGCTTAACATCTCTTTCACATTTATTCATTCTGACAAAGAATTATATCCCAGATCCAAAGCTTTGGTTCCAAAGTTCCAGAATAACTGTTAATTAAATATTTGATATAGCCTCTTCAAAAAATCCACTGAAATTATTCAGTTTACTTAAAATAGGACCCAGCATAATACGCGGGGTAGTGTCAGATTCCATAATGAAGTCTTTCCATTCCCTTGAACCCTTAGCATTTAATGTGAAGTAAAAAGGACTAACTTTTATATTTGTTTCCCTCTGGTATAAACAGAATGTGTAATGAGCTGCTGTGTGATATGAACTGAATGTCACTCAGAAGGCAACACATTCACAGCTCACTGGTGGCTTTACCCCTGTTAATCTTCACCTTATATCTGAGATGTTCATTCCCTTTTTTCATGGATGCTCATTATGTATCTGTTATTCATTCACTTTGCCGAGTGCGAATAAGTGTGGACTTCTGCATACGACATAATCTACCAGAAGCTACTAGAGAGGTGATGTTATTTGCTGCAAAGCCTCATGCTCCCAAACAGCTTGTCAGTCTGCTTGCTCGGCGGAGATCAGTTTCCCCATTAGCGCACATTTCCCCAGTTGAAGATTTAAGAGTTTTTTTTCCTACTGTCACAATAAAAAAGGAGGAAGAAGAAGCAGGTGGTGTCATTCCTAAAGTCCAAGTGTTTTTAATGATCATTCTGTATTTCTTTCAGTGCAGAAATTTCACTTCTGATTAAAATGAAGAAATGACAAGCCATTTACAGACAGGCCTCCATTCTCTGAACATTCCTCCCTGAATACACAATATGTTTTTCTATACAACGCAAGCACCATATTTCAATATTAATTATATGTGGGTCTCTTTTGGGTCACATGCTAATTATATCTATTTAAAATTTATCATGCTACTTCCAATAATGTGCTGTCATTGTGTCCTGTTGTTTTTTCCTTGCCTGAGGCATAAGGAAGCTACAATAAACCTGAAAATATTGGCAAGAAGTGTTCATTTTGAAACACAGGGGAAAAGCTGCACTAGGAACTCAGTGCAATCCTCATTGAAATCAACAGGAATTGTTATATTAACCTCACGAGAAAATGGGCTGACCTATTGAATGCCTATGGTTCCCTGTGATGAACTATGTGCATCTCTCACAATATAATGAAACAGTTACGCTACAACCATCTGTAAATAATCAAGGAAACATTCAGTGTTACACAAGCGAGGATAAGCAAAGGGGAATTTCAGCTTTGCTGATTTGGAGGTGGCACGGATGGTACTAAGGAGCTGCAAGATGAAGAATCAAACCTCCCTTCTGAGCCAGCTCTGCTGTAATTGTTTCATATGTTAATCCAGAGCATTTTGTGATCTTAAGTGTACATCAGATGATGAGAGTATTAGTTCCTACTTTTTTAGAGTGACTACCGTACACTATTTGACTCAGATAAGTTACTTTTAAAAAAACCTGCTATATTACGAGTGCTGAGGATATGAGCATATTTGCCAACTGTATAAACTGTGTTTACACTTTGCGTAATGATCAGTATAAGTAGGTCTGCACTTACCAAGCCACACTGCGGTCTCTATAAGAGCAAAACYGAAAGTCTTTGCACAGGACACAAACCAAGTCGAACGGGACTCCCTTTGTGCCACCAGCTGATGAGCAGAAAACCTCACTGTGTCAGTACAATTATTAATGCAGAAGACTCCGGTCTGCTTTCAAGAAATGGGTACCTGCAGGACTATACAGAGATAATGCAAAGAAAAACTGCAGGCACTGAAAATAAGAATCTTGCCCAAAGTATGTCCTTCTAGTTTGTAGGCTTCTAAATTKTTCGTGCTACATTACTAGCAGTGATGACACAAAGCAGACAGAGTCCATGACTAAAGTGCAATATGCAGGAAGCAACCTCATCTGAATCTTCATACATCTTTTAAACCCATCCACTGCTACTGTCATTTCTGTTACCTTACGTGCCTTTCTGGCTCGTGAACACATCACACCTATTCTAAATGCTCCACTCCTCAAATCTCTTTGGTGGTGCCAGGAAACAGCTGGACTCCAAATGCACCAGGACAAAAACGTAAGGGCATTTACATGTCTGCCTCTCACTGGGATTTTTTAATCTATAATGAGATGTTTTCAGAATGAAAASAAAAATCTTACATTTAGCCAACAAACTATTTTTGCTTATAGGTCTCAGTAGTGAGCAAACTGATATCCAGGTACAGAAAATGAATGTTCTGAAGCCAAATGTAATTTTATTTTGTTGGGCCAAGAATCAATAGAGCAAATGCACAGTCATTTCAGTAATTGCCACAGCTCCATGACAAATGCTTACCAGAAACTCAAGGCTAGATGGCCCCTTTCAGCATCTTGTATTACAAAGATGCTCTGGACAAGAAGCTGTATGTATCTTTAATGAACACAAGCTGAAATGTTCAGAGCTGCAGAAGCAAGCAGGTAAGCATATTTTTTTTAATAACCAAGGCTGTAAGTCAGAGGACCCCATCTTGTGTAAAAATTTAATAGTGGATAAAAAAGCAAAAAAGTCTGTGACTTTCACTTTACTCATCTATCCAGGAGGCAATAGGGCCCATTAAGTTGGTGAATAACCACAAATGACAACCCACAGACACTGCTTCCAAGATCTAAAGGTGCAAGACTAACTTCTCACATGGAGCTTATTGCCTCTCTTCCTTCCAGACAACATCCCTGCTGCGGTGGCTCTGCCTCATGAGCAGAGCTGCAGGGGCAGCGCTAAATCCTGCTGGTAACGGCTGAGCAGAGGACAGGGACCCTCAGGGGTCCCTCTGCTTCTACCATCTGGGGACTTGCTTAATGCAGAGGACTTCCTTCTGCACAAAATACTGGCAGAGAAGAGTAGCACTCCCAGATGTAAATGAAGGAAGGGATGCTCTTGATAATGCCTGAGAACCAGCCAARTCCCTCTGTCTGTAACTGATCTTGCGAAGAGCAGTCTCTGTGTCATATTCAGCAGGAGCAGCTCAGGCCCTGCAGACAGACTCCTGTATTCTGGCAAGAAGGGAAAGATTCAGGAATWAGACAGGAAAAGCAAAATGTCAGCAAGATGCTTCACAGTGTTGAAGACTACAACCTGCAGCTCTGATAAATGAGGCTGTTTTAATATGAAACAATAATGAGTTTTAATGATGTTTCATCAGAAAAGCAGAAAGATTTATGGGGCAAAGTAATAACCCGAGTGTGTGTAATATAAACAAAAAATGATCCATATCTGTGCATGGTGTCAAGCAAATGAACTAGTGAAACAGCCTAGAGAAGAATCTCACCACAAGATGAGATGTTAATTAGGTTAAAATGAGCTCAGTAGCAGGACATTTGGTTCTTCTTCGTGGTAGACTTCTTAAATACTGAAAAACATCTCTTGGCTAAATGCAAGCAATCGTCTTTCTGGTTTTGGATGCTTTTGGAACACTGAATGACTCTTACCTGGGGACATTCACAACATTTCTACAGCCTTCTGAAGTTCATTTAAGACTTTATATTGGTCTATTTAAAAAACACCTTGTAAGAAAGAAATATCAAGATACTCATCAATTATAAGAGGGATTAGGAAGGGAAAAAAAGAAAAAAAACCCCACATTTTCCAAAGCTTTATGACTTAGGAAGCCACTTTGTGCTAACGTGCCACAAAAGGTGAAATCTTGTTTCACTTAGATACTCCCGAAATTGCTGCTGCAGCCCATTCTGCCCACAGTTCTSCGGTATGCAGATCAGACACAGAGAGAAGAGAAAATGTTCTCTTTTCTTTTTTTTTTCTGAAACAAATAATATTCTTGATGGCATTTGAGGGAACCTCCAAAGTCTGAGAGAGACTTTAGATATCACTTTTTTCCTCAAGAAAAGCTATTTTTTTTATTCAAAGGCAAAAAAGCATTTGAAGAGTGTTCAAGCAAAACAAACTTAGCCTTGAGTGGTGTTGGGAGAACAGAACTAGAAATCTTCCCTAAATGTAATGCCATTTTTAAGCATACTGTGTCAACATAACAGAAAGAAAAGAGTAAAGGCCTTACTTGTGGCATAATTAGCAAAGCTTGCAAGAAGAAAGGGAATAAAATATTATACACATGTTTTTGCAGGGTAGCAACTGGAAAGTAGAAAATCACTTCTAGTTGAGGGAAAGCCTTTTTATTTAAAAAAGAAAAAAAAAAGCTAATTCACAATTGCATGCTAAAAAACATGGTATTGCCCTTGTCCATACAACAACATGCCTCCAACAGGACAGATTAAAAGAAGGACAAAAGCTCATTAGGTCACAGGGTATGGCCTGTGCCAGGAGGTCTGCACAAGGCCTCCCACCAGCCCTAGCTTCCCAACATGCTGATCTCCACCCTTTCCTTACCCTTCCCTTCCTGCACCTGCCCCATGTCAGTSCTATCTGGACTGGAAGGAGGCTGCCAAGTTGGATATACCAGGTCCATACTGGCAAGATTCCCCCCGATGGAGACAGTCCCCAAGGAGTGACCTCACGCCTCTTCCGTCATAGCAGACCGCAGAAGAGACAGAGTATTTGCTCCATTATTGAGAGACCCAAGCTCAGATTAAAACCTCAGCCCTCCTCCCTCCCACGAACAGTACGAGATTGGAAACAGCAGTAGGGGCTGCCAGGCAGCCCTGCTCCAACACTCACATTTACTAATTGTGACTGCACACAAGCTGCATAGCAACGTGCGCAAGGTGCCGCGCCGCCACGCGCGACTCCCCAGCCCTGCGCACGCGGCTGTGCCGCCAGCGCGCGCCCTCCGAGCACAGCTCTCCTCCACAGCACCTGCTTTGTGCATTCCTCGCCTCACCCCCGTCACCGAGATCCTTCATTCCGCTCTCTCAACGCACACCACATTTGTTCTCGTTAATTAAACAGCATAACTAAAGTGTATATCGCAAATACAACAATTTGACTGTTCTTTCTCAAAACGCTTGTTCTGTGAATCAAGGAACTTTAAATCCAAAACAATGAAAATTAAAAACAATGACCAATGAGCACCTTTAGCTTCTGTAACTTCTATGATCTCCTAGGAGATGAGTGGTCCCAAACTTGAACTGCTTTGAACAGCTTCCTTGTAAACTAGTGCATAGCCAAGAGTGAGAAAACATTTTCCAGATGCATCACTCACCCTGAGGAACCACAGTTGATTTTGATATAAAATGTTATTTACTTTGGCRCCTAGTATGGAAGTTCTTGATCAATAATTGTTTCTACCCGTCTATCTTATTTTTGTGTTTCTTCCAGGACTGCTGCCAATATGTTTTCATTTGTGAGCACATAACACTGTATCATGTCCCTCAGATCTAGGGGGGGGTTGTCTTATCTTTTCATTAGGTAGCAGACTTTTTAAAATCTATGTAGATTTGATTTGTTTAAGGTCACTCTGAAAAAAAAGAAAGAAGCAAAGATAAGCAGGGAGGAGGAAGAGGCTCCATGTAGACTTCAGCAACACCAAATACCAGAAAGCCAGACATATTCAAACCCAAGCAATAACCTCTCATCACAGCTAGCCACCTCTTRAATCATTCCTACTCATTTTAAAATTCTAGGAATACATGAAATAAATGTAGAAAGCCTTAAAGAGGATCCTTTGGGCACCAGCYTGTATACTGTCTTCAGACAGTTTTTGAAAATACATTGTCACTGTTGGCCCTRGCATTTCACAGTCAGATGGTATGGGCAGTGGATCTCAGATAGTTCACCTGGGTGCCTTGTTCTCGAAGAGGCAACACCACTGCCTGCTTTTCCTTGTATTCCTTTTGTTGACTGTAGTCAACTACAGTTTGTATACTGTAGTTTTTAAGATCCTACACTTAAGGCTAAGATATTTAACATATAATATGAAAGCAGTTATGTAAAGTATATGACTTATGTTAGATTCTCTCTTTCTCATGAACCACATTGTCTCACAAATCTGTGCTAAAGATGGAATTTTGGAGGCAGAGAGAGTGGGAGGTTGTGAGTGCTTTATGCAAAAAAGTTAATTAGAACTGAAATTATTCAGCATTTTGACTCATATTTGGCAAATAACTTGGACTGAGTTAAAGAAAGATGGGATATAGATGACCATTCACAAAGCAGAAGGCTGCATGCACATCTATCCCACCTCAGACATGGAGACATGCATCCCTAGTGCAGGACAGCGGGGTTCAAGACTTTCTTCTGCTCAGCTCACAGTAGGGTTTGGGGAAGTGCAGGGGTCTCTCGGATATATGAACAAGATCAGCAGCACTACAGAATCCCCACTTCTATGAAAAGAAAGGTTGGCTGCTTTTTTTCTTTTTGAGTTGAAATACTTCAACTGGTCTGAAACAAATGAAAGATTCCAATTTTTGGTTTTGCTTGTTTCAGGTCAAATGAGGCAATTTCACTCCCTTCCTTCTCTGAAACTTACACCTTATAGGGCATTTACCTCACTTTCATCCCAAAGCAAGTCTACTAATTTCAAAAAAATGGTCTTCTCATTTATGGCCTTCAGTGGGATTCATTTCGCCTAACTTCAGAGCCCTATAATGGAGACAGTATCTTTTAATTTAATCCTCCAGGGATCACTTTTATGGAGTCATTCATCTGAGCTATTCCATATATCTGCTGTCCAGTAAGATGAATCACATGGAGGTGGCCCACTTCTCCCTGCAGTCTGTAAGAGATGATGGRCAGGGGCTGAGGCTTTTCCACAGCAGCTCTCTCAAGCTGGTCGCATGAATGGCAGCCTTGACGGGCTCCCCTATCCCTACCTAAGGATGAAATTAAAGCAAACATAGAACCCCCTTCATAATTCCATAGCTTTGCTCTGATTTCAAGATACTTTCAAAAACAGACAAATTGGTGACTAGTTATTCTAGTCCTCCTTTTGATTTCATAAATGCAAATTAAAAATACTTATCTGCTGTATAAAGACTTGGCATGTTTAAATAACTATTATCCTTTAAATATATTCCAGTGATGTAGGAATCATTATTCTAACAGATAGAATAGGCATTAAATCCACAGGGGAGTCATTAAAAGATGGCTATTTCTCTCTGTTTGACCGAAGCAGCAGCTGTAATGTATTTATTCAGGATTTAACAAATGGAATTCAATTAGAACTGAAATGGTGTTAAATTGAGTAATTCCTATTGTATTTGTCTGTCAGACAGGAATGGCATGATCTGAAAAATTAAAAGGAACAGAATTCATCTGAGCTCTCCGGGTTTTATAGCACTTGTTGACAGAATGTCACTAACCAGGTCTATATCCTACTTAACTTTCTAATCACCTACTTAACACCTGTAGTAAAAATAAGGACCAAACAACATTTATTGACATTTTGTGATAAAGTCATACCTTAATAGGAATAATCTCTTTATTCATAGTGGCTGAAATAGGGCTTAAAATTCATTGCATCACAGTCATGTTTGAATTGGGCATCCTGATATAAATTATATTCTATACAACAAGGAAGCATTAAGTATTATACAATACCTCGTTACTCAGAGGTAATTTTTATTCAAGGACAATGAGGTATGCAGCAAAACTGTTTCTTCCTTTCCAGCATGGTTTGGAGGCATATGTATTCATACACCTTCCATATGAGCATGTGCATGTACATACATRAATGGGTAGCAAGTTCCAAATCCATATGCAGTGCATATGGTGCGAAAGAAAAGGTCAAGACTGAAAACACTGCAYGTAATCCTGACACAACACACGGTTTGGTGTAGATGAAAGTCATTAAAAAGGCAGGTACGAGATTTGCCTATTTTTGTAAAACCTCTTCAACAGGAACAGCTGGGGCKGGGGTGGCATTTCCTGTGATTATCCATAGGGAATGTCATCCCGGTGCTGTTGAGCACCCGACGCTGCCGCTCATCAATAAAGTTACACTCCCGAATGCATTTGCCTGGYTCTCCCGCGTGCTGTGCATCTCTCACACACACATACTCCAAACCAGCCTGTAAATGACATCTGGYACGTGCTGAACATAGAGGACAAAGAAAAATAATGTGACAAGGGGCTGGTAAATTTGCAAGCCTTGTTTAGGCAATAGCCATGCTCACTTCCACAGCAAATAATGCATTAAAGCAGTAAGAGTAGTAGAGGACCTCATGCTACCTGGATATAAATAGCTTTTTTAAAGTGACAAGTAAAATAGTTCTCCTGAGTTCCTTTGGCAATATAGGATTGGACCTCAGATCAGGGAAACCAGTATATTATTCTTCTGTGCATGTCTGTGGTTGAGATCATTCTAGCCCTTAAGCACCAAATGACTTCACTTACATTAGCAGTTCCACTGCTTGCCAGGTCTCTAATTCAACAAAATACTCACAGGTGCTTAAACATGAGGAGGGGTCTTTCTGCTGCCGCCCAAAAGCCTGGGGTGCTCCTTGGACCTCAGGGAAACAAATCCCAGGTGAGCCCCGGCCCAGGAGCCAAGGGCCCCACGCTGCGGCTCACAGGCAGGGCAGGGATTTTCACAGCAACAGAAGCTGCTCAATCGGGTCAGCAGCATTCACAGCCGAATAAAGCGAGAGTTTGGTTGCTCCTTTTAAAAATGTAGATGTGATTGGTGATAGCAAATAGCAGAATAGCAGCTTTTTTGACAGCTTTTTGTGAGCCATTTTTAAGTAACCATATTTGAATCTCCCTTCTCAGAAAATGGGCTCATTGTTTGCCTAATTTAATTTATCTTTAAAATGAGACAATACTGAAAATCTTATACACTAAATGTCCATTATTAAATATGGAACTACAGCCTCTATAAGAAATATTTTATAAATCTAACCTCAATTTGTTAAATATATTTTCATATGAAAATGTAAAATGTAAAAAGAAAGGCGTTGTTTAGGATGAAGAATTATGCCTTTAGGTGCTCTCTAAATATTCAGATGTTCAGAGAAGGCAGAAAACATATGATAAAAATCCCACTGGACACCACAGTCCTCTTCGGAGCACTGGAAAGCAGATGGTGTCTTTAAAAAACAAGATGAGATCAGTCTCACCAATAAACAGATGCTATTCAGTTTCCAGGAAAGATCACTGGCAACTGCTAAGTTCACACTATAAACTACTGCTGACTCAAGGAACATATTAAAGAATTTGAAATAAAGAAAATTATCTAAACATTTCTAGGGAGAAATGACCTCGGGTTCAATAAAATTACTTTTTTTATGCATTATCAGCTTCATCTCATTGCAAAGATATATCCAAGGCAGAACGTAAAACAATAAAAGCCCCAGAAGGCAAAACCATCACCTAGAAACCCAGGAAAAGAAAATGATATTGTACTAAAATCCCTAATTAAAGACAATTGTGGAAGTACAAAARAAAAAATTGCAATGCCTTAAGAGAGGCAGTTCTGGATGTATTGCAAGGATGCTCGTTGCTTCCTGGTGCAAGGTTAACGGTGCCATGCGCTCCCCGCTGAGCTCCACGCGCGGCCGTCGTGTGTCTGGTCTGCAAAACCCCTCGACCCCTCTGCCTGGAGAGCAGCAGAGCTCCTCTGGTGTTCAGTGCATAGGGAAGAATGTGACATTACTCCTGTTTCTAATGCACAATGGAAAATGAAAACCACCTTTTCTTATTTTTATTAGGCACGTTATAGTTATTCACTACGGCCAGAAAAAGCTCGTGTAGTCAAATTCTGTAATTAGATAAAATAAGAGAGAGTAAAGTAAGAGAGACTACCTCAAGTAACTTCTATAGACATTAAAGACATTTCTACTTACACATACAGAAGGAGAGAAACCACAACGGTTTCCCTGTGGAAGTCACTGGAGCACAGCAGGAATTTTCATTTCTTCTTTCCTTGCACAGCACTGGATAATTGGCCAGTTGTATTACTGCAGGGGATGAATATTCCTCCAAAATGTGAGATATGGAGGTGAGACAGAAAATCTCCCAAGTAAAATACTCCACTGTCATATACTGGTGGAGTTCCATTAATTTTTATAGAGCTATTATAGTCAGTGTCATTAAAAAAGGGGAATCTGAATTTTTACTTCTGGCTACCAGAGCATGAGAACCTCTGCCACCATCTGGGTCACTCTTCTCTTTGTACCCCTCACTGAGACAGAGCCAATGTTTGAAAAACAAGGGGTAAAACAAGATACTACATCTTTATATTATACTACTGAATGGTCAAAGGGACATTTAATGAGACAAACACACTTGGGCAGTTAGAGTCACATGCTGGTGACTATAAAAGAAGGTCTGGATTTTTCATACCCCAAAACCTCACGTTAAATGAAAACATACCCTGTCCAGGACAACATCTGCTAAAGGTTCCCGCGTATTCTTTTCAGCAAACATCAATTTTTTTTCACACACAGGTATATCCTCCAGGACACGAAATGGCACCCAAGGCTGCGCGGGGAGGCTCTTCCCTGCCATCACCTTTCTGCCTATGTCCGGCCTTCAGGAAATTCACTATGTTCTTTGGAAGAGTTTCCCAGCTAGGGCATTCCAAATAAATAAATATGATAAATGTACAGGGAAGGGAATGGCCTATGACCAAGATCCGGTTCCTATTTTTTTTAATGCAACCTTGAGGAACTTATGCTCTAATACAAGGATACTACTACCTTTAAACGGGTTATAAAAGACTTATAAATATGTGTGAACTGCTCAGATACTACAGGAACGGATACAAGGGAAAGAACATTTAAAATAGGCATTTATCAGGCTGGACCATAGGCTC
Organism: Nothoprocta perdicaria; assembly: GCF_003342845.1. Taxonomy (NCBI): domain Eukaryota; kingdom Metazoa; phylum Chordata; class Aves; order Tinamiformes; family Tinamidae; genus Nothoprocta; species Nothoprocta perdicaria. The sequence goes on from NW_020455532.1 coordinate 3,398,973, forward strand.
ACAGACAATTCACACAAACCAACAAAGGAAGAAAAGAAAGAAGAAAAAAGAATGGAATTTTCACTGAAGCTTCCTGACTGCCACCTTCCAATCCTGCAAAGTAATTTAAATGGAAAATCATTTCCATGCCAAGCCTTTCATAGGCCTTTCACGGGGCTCCTTTTGGCTTCCCTTATAACAATTCTGCATTTGGCTCATCTTTCCCTCCCTTCTTTCTTTCAAATCACAGTCAAACTTAGATAATAAAAGTTGAAAATAGAGAGATAAAGACTTTCTGCTACATTTTTCTTATTCAGGTTGGAAGATAATTCTGTTTACTTGGTTCAGGTAATACTCCAGTTGTATTGCAAGCTGCCGCAGAGGAATGAAAAATTGATTTTCTTCTTGTAAAGTATAGTGTACAAGAACACCTATAATCTTTATATATTTACAGCCATATAAAAAAGGGGCCATATAGTACATAAACATGCTAAAATTATAAAAAATGCTACGGGCCACACTATCTTGAGGCTCCTTTAGGTTGAGGCGATAATACGTGCACATGCAGAGGCAAAACACACGCTCCTGCACCTGCAGGCTGGGTGCTGCTCTGCCCAGCTACATGCTCTGGAACCGTATACAAAAGCCTGGTAGCCATGGAGTTGATGGTTGCGTCCTCCAGCACTCAGTGCAGGTGGAGAGCAAACAAAATTGTCCTTTCTCAGAGAGCAACACGCTTCCACACCTGGACACTTCCACTCTTTTTCACCCATGAGACTGGGTGAAATTCTCCTATTTAAAGAGGCTTTCAGATATCCTAGCCAAGGATGTGAGGTACGCACAAAAGAAATGACAGACCTTCCCTTTTGCCTCATTCCTTTCCAGTTCGCGGCGTTTCAAACAGGGTTTATCAAAACGCGAGTCATGAAAATTACCGACTCTTTGGAAACACAAAGCCTTGAGCTCATTGTTCAACTTCGTGTTCGAATGCCACCCAGATCCTATTTGTCACCTTAATTACGGTGTAGGGATCAACAGACTCTTTCTCTTCCTAGCAGGCAGGTTAAAGAATGTTCAAAAATTACATCATTGTGACTAGGAAACACGGGCGACACCAGGGCTTGTTGTGCGTGTTCCCAAACAAGGCGTCCGAGTGACATTCAGCGGGCAGATGTGGATGTGAGGTGTCTCCGGCCGGCACCGCGCTCCCGCAGGCCCCTTCCACTGTGCGTGGCTGCGATGCATCTGTGTTCAGACACAGGGACTACGCCGGCTCATCTTCCCAGAGCAATTCCAGGCTGCAAACACAGCCGACAACTGCTCGGCTGGAGCTGGAGCTGGGGCCGCTCGAGTCCCCGCGTGGCGCCTCCCCCTGCAATCACAGCCCCTTCTCTTCGGCGGCTGCTGCTTTGAAAGGGATAATTATACCCATACAGTTACATTGACGAATTTCTCCATGCAGACAAGTCCTTACATAATACCAGGCTCGTTTCTATCACAAATATTACAACTCTAAAAGGTATCATTGTTTCATTTACTTGTTTGGCATTTACCTTCTTCTGCATGTTGATATTGCTTGACACATTATTCAATCATTAGCTAGAACAATTATTTCCCTTAACTGCTATTAGGAATGCCATTTGTTTTCTTCCGCTAATTTCTATGTGTCAAAATTATTAACAATCCAATCAGCGGCTGTGGTGACTACTACACATCGCTCTGCTCAATGATCTAACCCTGCACCAAAGAGGACAGGCCAAGCCCGATGTCCCAGCAGCCAGACCTCCCTCTTGATGCTCCTACTTGCACCTCCCTGCCCTTCTAACCCGCAACCAAATTCATCTCATTCATTCACTGAAGGTGAATACGTTACATACTTACAGATTCTGTTATTTTTTCCCAATACTGTCAAGGATGCAGAATTAAAAAAAAAAAAAAAAAAGAAAAAAGAAAAAAGAAAAAAAAGGAGTTAACATCTAAGTTTTGAAGAATTTGCTTATAAATTCTCCGTGAAGATGCAAGTGGTGACAGAGATTGCCTGTGGCAGGACTTTCCTTTTGTTCGTTTTTGCTCCAGCAAATAAAGATGGTAATTTGAAAAGCAGAGGTTCTCAATCTGTACTTTCCAAGCTTTTGCAAGCAATTTTATGTGTAGGTCACTTCAGTGCTTTGAATGTTGGAGCAGAGGAGAGTTGAGGTAAAAGCAAACATTCTGCCCAGACCTGCAGGTGCTCAACATGAGGTGCCTTGGCGCAAAGCGGCTTTGCTGAGAAGCTGCCCAGAAGATTTATGGGGGCAATCTTCTTTCCACACACGGGGAGGTGAAGGGGGCACATCAGCATATCACACAGGTGACAGTCTTGTCCCCATCGAGGGGACTCCAGTCTGGGGGACAAGCTCCTTGAAAGCCGCTGCTGCCCCTGGTTTGCCTGCCTGCTTGTGGGGCAGCAGAAGGAAACGCAGAGGACCGCAGGAAAGCAAGTGAATAAACAAACRGGGCCCCGAAGCGTTGGCCAAGCCTAATTCCAAGGGTTTGCCCATGGACTGTGTAACCAGCTGCACACTGTGTGCCCGAGCTGGGAGAAGAACAGCACAAGAACTTGTATTAACAGCAGTAGCAATGCAATGTCTTTTTCTAATCATGTGTCAAGAGGAAACTTCATTACGACAAGGCAAAGAGACAGTGATGGACAGCCAAGTATTTATTGATTTTCATTGCAAAGCCTGTTTGTTCTCTCCGTGTCTCAAAAGCTGCATTTTAGGTCCCTGGGGGGGTAATTCTAGCTTTGGGAGGCCCAGCTTGGTATAACCTGCCCTCCTCCATCCCTAATTGGATCTTTCAATAGAAAGAAATGTTATATCCATTCTACAACTTCTGCAAGGTGAGAAGTACATCTTATGATTTAGTGTCTTCCTTAGCAGTGTAGCATAACACAGATGGATGGCACTTCTGGCACATACACTGCAATATTCACCCCAGTGTGGATATCAATTCATGACCTTCTCTATACATTAGATATTAGGAGTTCTCAAGTGTTACTGTACTTTGTCAAAATAAAATCATCTCTCCATAGAAAAGCCATGCTGTAAATTAATATGAAAATAAAATAGCTCAGCAACTTTCACAAGCCTGGAAACRGTGACCAAAACATCCCATATCCTGTGCAGGCAGCCAGGTAAAACAACAGCCTCTTGCCATTCAAGGCATTAGTGGAGTCCAACAGTAACTGCTGCTATTAACGTGATGTGTCAGGGGTTGTCAGGCAGCCTGGGACAGGGCTCCTTGTGACTTATTTAACACTGGAGTCCCTCCCGCTGCTCTGATTTGCTTCCTGCTTTCTGSTTTGGCTGGTCCAGCCACTGCACTTCGATGTTCCACAAACATTGCAAGCTACATACTGCATTTCCCAAACCAGCCCAAACCTGCCAATATCCTATKGTAACTTAACTTTTCCTCCGTTAAAGTGAAAACCAAGCAAACAGAAGGAAAACCCCAAACCTCAGGTCCATTGGGTCTCTGAAGGGCTATGGCTGACTCCTTAGCAGCTCATCCAAGGTCTCTGCAGCACATTCCTTCCAAGGTCATTGCAGCACATCCCATCCAAGGTGTCCACAGCACATCCCATCCAAGGTGTCTGCAGCGTGTTCCCGCACGCCGCAGCCGGGCATGGCCTCGCCACATGCTCGACGCTCCCACTCCCCTGCCATTTGGATGTTCCCAGGCACATCTGGAAGTGGAGCAGCTCGTATTGCTCACAGAGGTCCAGAGCCGGTGTCACACAGCTGGCTTGCCCTAAATTCGCSCTGTCAGGGCACAGAACCGGGCAGAGGGAGAACGCGGAGCCTTGCCCGCAGCTGCCTGGGCAGGGCAGCCGCTCCCACTGCCAGGACCGTCGCGCCGGCCCCAAAGAGCCGCACGCGGCTCCGCAGCGGTYGCTGCCGCGCTCGCAGCCTCCCGGAGCCTGGGCCGCCACCTCCTCCGCRCCGAGCTGCCCGTGCTCCAGCCCACGGGGGAGCCCTTCTGTGCTTTTCATCTAATATTTCCCATTAAAACACAGAGCTGGCTAATCAGTAATGTGATTTGCATTAATCACTCGCCTGCCACTGATGGAAGATGAGGTATGGTGGGGATGAAATCGCTCTGGACTTATGGTGGGTAGACAGCAGCGCCAGTCTGAGGAAGATGATGGCAACCCCAAGTCGAGTGATCTCTTGGGAGGTGATCTAAAGGTTTATAGGAATCACTTGGGAAAACACTGACTAACCTGAGCAAGCTCTGGATCGTGGGGGGATCCTTTCCCTCAGGGAGCGCTGAAACTGCTGCCCTTGGTGCAGATGTGTTTACCCTGCACTGACTCACACTTGCCCTTTGCAACCCGCACGGAGTGCCGGGTTCCAGAGCAAACGGCTGGCGCGGTGCACGGAGCGGCACGATGATTTACACGGCCTGGTAAGGCAACACACAACGAGGGTATTTATAGCCGGCCAGGGCCCACCAAGGTAGGAGCACACACCTGGAGTTGAACGGCCCTGATTAATGGCACATATCATTAAAGAAGGCCAGGCAGTGACATTAATAATCAGTTAATAACAACTCAAACTATGCTTAGGAAAAGGTGAGGTTAGGAATCACTCCAAAGAGATCTGTCTTTATTTCTACCTGTGCAACGTCCATCATTCTGCAAACCGCAGTCAGTTGGACAGCCCTTACAGTGTATTTATGTGCATTTAAGCCAAAAAATCTTCTACCCTAGTCATCAAGACTGCGAAATACCTTGGAATAATCAGATTTAAAAGGTGCAAATCTCTTGGAATACACTGAAGTCACGTTAGACTGGGCACTTCCTGAGTTTCACAAATTGGCCTCTATTTTGGGGACAATATGTTAACCTAAAAATGTCCCACAAACCACATCTTGCATTTCAGATAAAGAGAGAATAAAAAATGAAGTGGAAAAGCTCATTTGTCATCTAATCTCATGCAGGGACCCTTGGTTCGAGACTCGGCATTAGTAGGAATCCCATAGCATTTCGATTATACAGCTCAGCTTTTCTCTCCAAATACTATTTCACAAATGGGCTTGTGTTAAACAGAGTAATTAGTGCATTGGGAGCACCAGCACACAGGCATTCACTGTACTGTGGGACAAATGCCTCTATTAGTGCATTGTATCTACTAAAATCCAATACCACCTAGTGCTGGTGCCAACTTTTCTCCCGAGGASCCTTTTCCCTTCCTTTCTTCTTGTCCGATGAAGATATCACTTCCCGAGTTCTAATTACACGCCAGTGAGATCTCAATTCTCTTTTTTTCTCCTACAAATGATGCACAAATGTGGACCTTGCACCTCRAGCCCTGTGGACTAATTTCTGTACAACACTGCACATTTTTCATGCTTCCTTTTTTTTTTTTTAAGTGCTTCTCTATTGGATGTTGCAGTATTGCATAAAAGAAAAACATCAGCAGTTTATGTCCCTGTATGGAATCAGAAACAAAATCAGAACAGTRGCCAGTGCCAGTGTTTCAGACAAAGGTAGATGCAAGAAAAGATGACGTCCCCATTCATGCTGAGCAGTGTCACCCTTGACACCAAGACAGGTAGGAAGGAAGTACCACAGAAAACTTCAAGGAACCAAGACACTAAGAAAAACCTGATGAACAATTTGGGGCCAATTCATGACTGGAAAACACCAGCAGTGATAAGGAAAAGAGCTTCCCAGCAGCCTTCTTAGCTCACGATGCTCTTGCAATCTAGGACCAGACACGATGGGCTTTCCCCTGGGTGCAACACTCTGCATCTTGATTAATCATTTGGGTCAAGCAAAGAGCAGCATCTGTATAACACACCTCTACTTTCATATATGATCTCTGTGCCACATCAAAAGAGATATTTATGGAACAAATTATGTATAGATATAGACACATAGTTTTGAATACATACATACATACTGGACTATGATTTATTCATTATTCGTATATCTTCTGGATGAAACAAGTGGAAACCAATACTGGAGGATATGCATTTATACTGTCAGAGGAAAAACTGAAGCACATTATTTATGAAGCCTGTTCTGTCAAAGCATGTTGTTTTTGAAGATCCTATTGGAGTGAATGCAACCCTTATCTGTCAAATAAGACACACACCAGCCCACTACTACTCTCAGAGAATAAAAAATGCTCCTGAAAAATGCCCACCTTCTTCTTATAAAGACATGCAAGGGTATGGTCAGATAAAAACATAGGACTGAGGCATATATTTTTTAATTGGTACCATGCAAAGAACGTACCCAGCCTGTGTGTGCACAATCATGGAGCCACACAGAAGTAYTTGCAGTTTTTAAACTGAGAACACCCATATTTTCATTTTTGTTGGGGTTGAAAAAGGCAGAGAAATAACTGTCAGGAAACCAGAAAGCAGTAAAGGCAAAAGTAAAGACATTTCTCTTATTTGTCAAAAAACAAAAAGTTCAGATGCATCTTGTCACCGAAGCAGTTTTGTTCCTAATGCTTCATTTTTCCACCTCGTAGTTGAAGACTATTATAGAAACTAATAGAGGTGGGCAGCAATCTGGCTTTATGCTGTGTGTGTCATTTGGAGATTTTGACAGGTTTTAGGTTTTTCTAATGAAACAAAACTAAACTAAAAAAAGGAGCTTATTGGGAAAGAGAATCTGATTTGTGGGTAGTTGAAATGTGTCATTCAGGTTTCAGTAATTTACATTTTATAACAAGATAATCCATTTTCAGTTTTTCACAAACAGAATGATCTGAGCGTGAGTTTCTGTGAAACATGCTATTTTGATTAACGAGAAAAAATGGAAAACGTTTCACTGAAATATTTTGTTGTCTAGAATTTACATTTGATGTTATACAGTGCTCACAGCACTGATAGATAATACTAGAGAAATGAAGGAAGCTCCATGACAGCATTAAGTTAATTCTGGATTTACTCCAAAAGAGCTAACAGCAATATTTACTCCCTAGATTTTTAATGAGAAAAAATGTACACAGAGTGCAAAATACCCCCAGAATCACTAATAAGAAGGAAGAACAAACAGTCAACGAGGACTGAAACATATTGCAGAAAGGAATCTCAGTACAAACCAGCCTTTAAGATTTTGCATGGAGTTTAATGAAGCAAGCATCGGAGATTTCAAGCGATGACAGAAATATCCATTCTCTCTATTTGTTCTAACACAGTTTCTAAAGATACTAACTGGAGATCACAGCCTTCTTGACTGAGAAAATGTGTGAATATTACAACAGGAAAGGAAATTATTTCCTCCTCAGCCTAGCAGGGGTCAATAAAAAATGAGGTTACGTTAATTTACTATACTCAAATGTTATAGTTCTTAACAACAACAACCTTTTGCACAATCTCCTAAAGGAAGAGGTGCCAGGTTTGGGGGCAGGAAGGGAAGCAGGGATAAAAACCCAAACGCTGTCTCTGTTCAACCAAAACTGAAAATGCATTAGGCCAAAGTTTGCCTCCCAGTTGCACTGGCCTCCAACCAGAGCATTTCCGCTAGGCTGGGAAAGCTCAAATCTGCTCCCCCAAGTACCTACAGCTGAAGTTAACACTTTGACACTACGTAGTCCTCTTCCCTCTCTCCCCCACTAAAACTGTTCACATCCACTTTCCTGGCTCCTGCACACAGCTTTGTAAGCAGGATCGGGGCTGAAGTCCCACTCAGCAACCCCAGATGGGATTTGCTTACCACAGCTTTAAAAGGAGAATATATCAGAGGGGCTAGATAGGTGCAGGACGAGAACACACAACGCTTGTCGCAATCACCACAGCTCCATGGATTAAGTAACTGCACGTTCTTACGCTGTATTCCCACCATCTGACGAGGGAGGATAATTTGCAGGTCACCCAGGCTTTATGCAGAAAACTGTGAAAGCTTCTACAGCAATCAGGATGCACAAGTTCAGTAGCGACGGGGTGACATTTTTGAACTAGGGTTGCAGATAAGTGCTACGTGGGTGTTGGGAACAACACACTTAGATCCAACTTCCTTAATCACTCATTGTACCCAAAGCCCTTTGAGAACATTTGAGCCCCTTTGGTCTGTAATGTTTTAAGTTCATTCAGCAACAGAAAACAAGTACGTTTTTCCTTCTGAATCATATTGCCAAAGTGCTGCAAATGAAGCCAGATCTTACTAGCACAATCGTTTTCCTTTTTTTCTCATAGACTTTTAGCTCAGTAGGTCATTTTGTGCTACAGCTAATATTTGCTCTGCATAAATTGCATTCAGATTAATAAATACAAGGAAAATGAAAAATCAGTTTGAAATCTGCTTTTTGAAGAGATTAATGAATGTGGAAGCATTTAGCATTGCTTTATTTTTTAAAGCATTGATTGTCCAGAAATACTGCCATGTCTTCAGGAGACCATTTCAACCTTCACAGTACTACTCACAATATATTTGTTTCATTTTAAGCATAAGAAACATGTTAAATTTCACAAACATCACAACAGTACTCTTTAATGGCATCCTCTCTATTTCTATTATTTTTCCACTGACTGTCTAGACCCAGACAGAAAGCAAGCAGTTATTTAAAAAATTTTCACTGTGTAAGAAAAAATGTTAGGGGAAAATTAAAAAGCATTAAAAATATTGGTGAAAATGCATTTACAAAATACACCAAAACAGCTCATTTGAATATGGCCAAGAGTATGTTCTACCAAGAGCAAGGCAGAAATTTCTAAAAAACTAATTTAGTAGGAACAAATTGGAAAATGCTTTTCATTTGCTAACTTAGACTAATGAAAGCAACTGCCAAAATACCCTGGTTTGTAAGGAAACGTCTAATAGCAGCTAAAATAGAGAGTGCTGAGAGGCAGTTCAGCACTAGGTGCACCAGGTTATGGGAATATCCTGCACGCACCCAGCAAAGCCAGGAAAATGTGCCTGAAGTCACCCCAGCTCTGCTTAACAACCTGTCCTAAATGCCACCAAAGCCAGTACCAGCAGCTCAAAGACACATGAAAAGAGCTCAGATCAGAACCTGTTCTCATGTCCTAACATCTCATTTGATAATATATACCTTATTTTACATTTCTGGTTTTAGATCACAGATGCTGCAAAACAAACACATGCAGGGACATTATTGGCTATAAGCTGGTACCATACGTTATAGTAAATGCTATTATCAYGTGGCAGGACTGGAATATGCTGCTACAATGAAAAGCTGAGTAAATAAAAMCAGCCAATGGGTAGAAAATTCGAACGGGAGCTCGGCGCGTTTGCTGCAACTCTCACACAAGCCGTGGCCAAGCAAAGCAACTCCTCATGGAAGGGATGTTGTCCTGCTGCTTGCAGTAGCCTTGGGCCATTTAAGAAGCATCTCATATGTTCAGGGATTATATTTATATACATATATATATTTAAAAACAGAGGTGAAAAGCCTTCTTTTTTTTTCCCTGTAGATGAACTTTCTATAAATAATATTATGTTACCCTCAATGTTATGCTCAATGGTATCATTTTATTGGGAGTGCCAGGGCAAATACTAAGTAGGAGTAATTTCTTGTGACTTTTTATAAATAAGAGTTCAGTGAAATTTCCCATGCCCCTATCTTCCCCCACTGCATTCTACCAGTGCATTCGGAGTAGTCTAAACATTCAGTAAAATCTAACAAGAAATAAACAAAACTCATCAATTTAATGCCACATTAGAATAATCACTTCCCAAATAATCAGGTTGGGCTGTTCAAGTGGACAGTTTAATGTCTCAACAACCCTCCAAATTCTGTATTCAGGCAAAATTCCCACGGAATTCTGCAGGTCAAATCCTACCATCATCCATGTACTGGGAAGAGGGGAATAACCCCCCGCCGGCTACACCATGCGGAGAGCAAACACTGCCCTACCCGGAGAGYTCAGAACTTGTATCCACCCCAGTGGCTTGAAACACAATACTTTTCCCCTTAACGTTGTCCTCTTCTATTTGGGGAATATTGATCTCCTCCCGCGCTCTGTTTTTCATAGAGTGCAGCAAACACTATAACATTTTATTTATCTCCTTGCTTCTAAGTTGCATTTTTCTCCCCAGTGGTCAATAAAGGGCTTGGTTGTCATTCCGTGAACCATCTCCAACCCCCTAATTGACCTCCCTGGGTTACCCCRTCCCACATCATTACAGGCTATCTTCATCCTTAATAGTCATGGTTATAACACTGTATTCTCTAATCATATGTGTGATAGTGGCGCTTTTGCCAGGAAAACACACGGCTTGTTCCCAATCCCGTTAGAATATATATATATATATATATATATAAATAAAACCCTATTCATAAAAATGCATCCTGAATCAAGCCTGAAAAAGCTACCTCGCATGAGGGAAATAAGAGCTTAGGTAGGAATCTGCTTATGAATGGATGGAGGGAAGCAGAGAATCTGTCTTTGTATGGTTTGCGATGCAGAAAAAGAGCACGGGGGACAACGCAGCGCACGGAGGTACTCTCCTCTGTCCGAACGAGCAGAAGCTGCTGGAGCAGGTGAGGCTGSAGATGACACCTCATGAGCCTACGGCCAGCAGGGATTCCACACACCCCTCCTGYACGATTCAAACCTGTCTATGGCAATGGCAATATAACATTCCCACAAAACGGGATTAACATTGTAGATCTCCTTAGCAAAGGACTAATGAGAAATACAGGTCAAAATCTGGGAAAACCTTCTGGAAAAGCCCRAGTCACATGTAATAAGCATGTTAACTATGTTCTAATATGGTTCACGTTGTCCTGGCAGCCTTTTTGAGTAAAGGCCAGTAGGAATAAGTTCATACTGCCTAATCTGTGATTCTGTGCCTTGCTAGTAGTGCACAGTCATTTTATACCAAATAAGCAAAAATGTCAAGTTTTAGTCAAAGGGGAATTAGGCCTCGTGGCTTCCAATATAGCCAGGATCGAGGCAACCTCCTCTTTGGAGTAATAGAGCAGWTAACCAAGGCTGAATAAGAGCACAACATTCAGCTGAATCTCATTCCAAAGTAGCATATTTTCATTCTGCATAATGTTTTATCAATTCTGCTTGCCTTTTCACTATTGAAGGGTTTTCTTTCCTTCCTTCTTTCTTTCTCGATGCCAATGATAACTGCATTTGGCTTTTTTTATCCCGGCATGATAATTTTATAGTAATCTTTCATAAATCTCAGCATGTTCTCACAAAGTAAATGATGGCATAATTTATCACTATTGAAAATGCATTTTGTGCCATGACAGTATAATTAGACATTCTTTTCAGGAGACATATTAAGTATGTACCAATGTATTAAAGCTACTGTGCTGCAGATCCATTTAGTTGATTTATTCCTTGTCTCTGGCTACCTTACATTATCATGATACCCACACAATCGTACATTCCCATTGCAAGAAAAAAAGAAAACAAAAAAGCTCAGGCAAGCAGGCAACACACTGTAAGAAACAGTACCTCCAGGTTAACTAATTCAAGTGGGAATAGGATGCAATTTGACTGCACTTTTGTACCAATTCAGAAGACATTAATTATGCAGTGATCAGAATAATTCCACATGCATAATGCTGACCTCATTCACTAGAGGGCAACAAAACCCCAGCTTAAAAAGCCTCCACCTTCTCCTTTCAATGACAGAGCACTTTCAATAAGATGCCGCCTGGATTTCATAATGAAGACCCTATTAATTTTACATAAGTGCAAAGTTACTTCTGCAAAGCCGGAGCGGCTGCAGCGGCCTCCGCGGTGCCAGGGGGACGTCACGGTGCCGTGTCCCCGCCGCGCTGGCTCTGCTGCACGGGCCGGGATGGGGGCTCCACTGCAAGACCCCCCCGCAGCTCCATTCAACAGAGGCCCCTCGAATCCTACTCTGCTTTTGTAGATGGAAAATGGTGCATCTAGAGATTGTGAACCTGCCCATCCGCAAGCTACCTGCAGTCATGAAAGTCTCTTCCTCATCTCACTGGGTTTTCTTTTGATCAAGGTGGTTTAGGGGGGTTATTTCCTCTTCCCTTAGGGGAAGGGGGTTATTTCATCTTCCCTTCCCTCTTAGGACATTCTCACATCATTTTGAGGATGCTCAGCCTCACGTACAGGGAGCCCGCTTAACCAAAACACTATGGCAAACCTCTGCCTGCAATTCTTAAGGAAATTTGTTATGAAGTCAGAAAGAGCCGATATAATCTCTGCCAACAGCCTAACAACTAATTAGTTTACTACGGGCCACCACGTTAGCTCTGCTAATTTAATTTTGAAAAGTTCACTCTGCATAACAAAATCTGGTTGCTCAATCTTCTCCCCGAGTTGTAAATAAGAAATAGCTATTACTGCCATGGTCTATTGAGAAAGGGCTTCACAGGCTGTGAAAAAATGATTACACAGACACAGACCCAACCAATTGAAAAATAATTATGTGAATTTGTCTTTTGTCCTTAGACTCAGATAATGGTTAATGTAAATAAACTGCCAGTGAAATATTTTCATGTGCTTTCTACAGCATGAATTAGAATGCATTTGACCCATTTTTGATAAATATCATAAGTATTTTTTCACCAGTTTTGTTGTAGGAGATGATTACTAGGAGCAGACATAAACACCCATGTTTTATAGAGGTTGCTTCCAGAAACACATCCTTGTCCTCTCCTTTGAGGGGTTCAGCCCAAGAGGTGACCACATCCACACAAATGCATTCCTGTGTTTCAGAAGCAGTGCAAAGCCTGGGCAGAGGGGCATGGGGAACAGAGGAGAGATGTACAAATACATTTTTCTATTACACAGTTGACAGCCCCTTGGGAAAACAAGTCTAAGAAATGTGCAACCTTGAAATGTGTGCACGCTGCAAGGGATATTTTCAATGTGAGCCCTGTGTTCTTACTTTCAAAGTCCTTAATCATTTGGCTGTGCTGTGGAAGAGGAGTAGAGAGAAGCTCTGAAAACCCMTGGAAATGCTGGGATTCCTCTCCCGCTCCTTGCAGGGCCCCGAGTGCCCTGTCCCTGCGGCACCGTCCCGGCAGGCCCCGCAGCCCACACTGCTCCCCTCCTCAGCAGCCCTCTSCTCTCCCAGCAAGGCAGCACCACACGTCTCCCTTCCACCAAAGTATTTAACAATTTCCTTTGAAATGCAAGTCGTTACACAAAAGCAGAACTAAATAAAAAATACTCCAGAGAGAGAACAGATTGCTAGCTATAGATTAGATGTGCAGTCTAATCCTTCACAAGCATTAAATATTTAACATAATCACACCATAGGTGACAGGAAGACGTCTGCATTGTTTAATTAGACTTAATTAAACATAAGGAAAATCAAATACCAATTCAGATTTAGCTTTTAAATTGATTACAAAACTCCCATTTTTAAAGTACTTTTGTATCCAGAGAAATGTACTATTTCTTTYGTTAGCAGGGGGCTCCTTGCTATGCAATGCTCAAAAGCCATGAAGAGACAGTCTGTTGTGTTCAAAAGCCCATGGATGATACTAACTTTACTCTACTAGGTTGAGGACAAAGCCAAAGGACTTGGCACTTCTAGCAGGCTGTGATGCTGTGATCTTTTTGCCATATTCTCTACAAACCATTACGTTTGGGCCATCATTTTTTTCTATTACCTCTTTTATGGTCTTATTGTTTACAAGGAAATAGATAGAGCATTTAATTATGAGATGGACTTAATGTTCTATAACCACTACTGGATGCAATACATTGCCTCTGGATTCTGCTCACAACTCATATTAACGCTACAAATGAGAAAAAAGAAAAGTGTAACAGAGAGGTTGTTTTGCAATAGGAGACGATAATATCTAATGCTATGAATCATCTACTGATAACACTGTAACACCTCTCCCAGTGAAAGTTATGGTTCAGAACAGTATTTAAGCACAGACAAATACATGTGTATCATCAAAGAACCAGAGATGACTTCTGACATGATRCTTTATCTTCCAGTATCTTATTTAGTGACATTAAGTGCAATAGCTCGATAAGGGTCCAATCAAACACAGCCTCCCTACTGGCTGGATCAGAGCCAAAGCTGTTATTTCCTCTACGAACCAGAAGCTAAAAAGGATTACGGAAATCAAGCTATAACTTTCCTAGAAAGAGCTTCTCTCCCGTCAGGGAGCCCCAGCTTCGCAGGGCAGACAGCCACTTCATGATCAAAGGCAGTTGCAAAGATTCCCAAACTCATTGCTACGTGATGCTGTGCTTGTATTATATATCATCCATGTACCTCACTTGAAATCATGAGTTTGTGCAATGCTGTAACTACAATTCTAGGCTGATTTTAAAAGGCTGTTTGATTACCTGATGCCATGTCTCCTCTCCTCCTCCTCTCTGGTTTCTGCATCACCACCACAGCTTGGGGCTGGTGAGTGCAAGCGGGGAAAGAGGTGTCTGCAGAACCTTGTTTCTGGTGGTACCTTCTCTGGACACGAGAGCTGGAGCTGCTCAGTCCCTGTGCGCCCATCTCACAAGCCCGATGGAGAGCATTGCCGTGTGCAGGCACACGATCCAGGATTGGCATCTGTGGGACAGGAGACACTCATAAGGGACACCCATCACATTGCAACAAACACCCGTAACACAGGCCAGCCACACGTGTAAGCTCTTGCTCTGCTCACACACTGGTGAGGCGGCGGCTGATCTCTGGCAGCGGCAGGCCAAGACATTTTGCTTCYTGCTACGTTAACCTTTGCCATCCTGCCCCGGTGAATCACACACTGCTTGTCCACCTGAGCCTTCCGCACACAGTTGTCCAACACACTTCTCTCTGCTGTGTTAGATAAGACCGCTGATGGTATTAATAACCTGATACATGGTATGGCTTCATATTCACTATTGCCCCAGTCAAATTAGATTTATCTACAGAGAATAATTAGATAGGCTCTGGAAAATGCCAAAACAGAGAAGAGATGGTAAGCTTTCTGGAAATAAATATATTTATATGATGAGCAGAAATCAAGGGTGATTTCTATTTTAGCCACTTCCCCCCAAACACAGAGAAAACATTGAAACAAAATTCAAACAGAATAAGGATAAAATAAGGAATTCCAATGAGAGGAAGAAAACAGAGAAGGGCAGTAATAGGAAGGCACTAACAGAAAGATTCAAAATGAATGAGAACCATCATCCTGCTATACAGCAAGTATCTTATTCTATGCACAAAAGACCCAATTTTGTGACTTGAGAACTTTTAACTAAAAARAAGCTTGGTAGAAATTTGCAGCACTAGCATGGGGCAAAGTATGCAACACCCAAAGGGAGAGGATTAGATGATGGGGGTGATTAATTCACAGTTACACAAACTCAGCTAAAGGTTGATAAAATATATACATTTTAGGGCTCTTCTCTATAGAAARTACATTGATAAACTAGAGAGACTACTGAAGAGAGCAATAAAAATGATAAAGTAGACACATTGCTTGTCCTAGGTTGACAGGTTGAAGGAAACMGGTATGTGCGGTGTGGAGAAGCAGTGACAGAAAGGGAGAGGGTAGCAGCATATAAATAACCGAAGGTTAGTAACAGATACTCCAAGGAGAGATTGGGGTGATTTAAGAAGTCAGGGCACAAATTCCAGAAGACTGATTCAGTAAAGGAGGTTCCTCAGGGTGCCAACCCTGTCCCACAGAAATCCCCAAAGTCAGGCAATTCATCTCTCCCAATTCTGATGGTAATTGTAAGATGCCACGTGATACTCATGGATGAATCCAGGCCACAGCGTTCTGTCAATGTGGGACAGAAATTAGAGACACAGAAAAGGAAAAGCGTCATTAGGAGCAGGGAAATGACTTCCTGCTAATTGCCCAAGAGACCAAACTGTGGAGGGGGCTGAGCAGGAGGGTCCAGAAACACCATCTGTACCAAGAGCAGCACTAATAGTTCAGATGGATTTTGTCATTCCTGGCTAAGGTCGAGCGAAACGTAGAGAACGTCCTGTTAGATAAACGTGTGCTCAACACATCAACACAACGATTCATCTGTTTCAGAACAAGAACATGCCCATGGTGGGGTTTGTCCTCCATCTCCTATAAATCATGCCCAGCATGAAGACTGCAGCGCGGAGCAGGCTCAGAGGCGCAGCGGGTGACCTCCCCCAGCCTCTCGGTCAGATCTCAGCCTCCCYACACACCTCCCTCCACCTCCACGCACCCCAAAAGCTGCAGTGGGGTGATTTAAGGGAACATCTATGCTTACATTTAAAATAAGTCTCATTTAAGCATTTCTTTAACACTTAATATTAACAGCTGTGCCTAGGCTGAGGTAGTCATTTTAATCATTTGAATATATTTCACATTGTGGGGGGAGAGTGTTGAACTATTCAAATTCTGTCCAATCCTGCAGTTTTTGCCCATGTGAAACTTCTATACAATTAAAGCGAGTTGACAATTACCAGGACACAGCATGTGCTGCATACATATCTTTTTATAGCATACAACCCCATTTGATGCTAAATAACGAAGGGCAAATTATGCCAGGCCAGAGCTCCATCACAGCAAAATACAACCAAATTAATATTTATAACTAACCTCCATAACCTTTTGGACACTGGAGTTGTCAACAAAGACATTTTAAGGTAAAAAACCCTCCATGCGCTAACGTTTATCACTACATTCTTATTAACATGAAAAGATATTTCATCTGCTGAACTTTGTGCTGGCAGCCAAACCAGGTATAAATCCCTGTCCTTCTAATTACTAAATCACAGCCCTCTAAATACCTGGAAAACCCCCTTTAGCTTTTGGCTGCAGCCCAGACAGCTGCGATGCCCTGGTGCCCTCACGGCAAGGCATGAGGGACCACCACGTGTGCCAGGCTGGTGCAGGGAGCTGCTGCTTGCTGCCCTGACACTGGGACTTCAGCAGCTGCCTGTTCCAGCTGCTGGTATGTGCTGGGTGCTGCTGGGCAGGGTGCAGGACGTGAGCAACGTTTAACTCCTTCAGGTGGAACCAAGCTGTCTGCGAGGTATTTGATTCCTAAACCGAGGCTAGAGTCTAGAGACATCGCTGCTGTTGCAAAGAAAATCCAATCTCAAATCCCCTAAGATGCAATATATTTCAGTGGACCTTCAACTGTTATTCTAAAGCTTCTAAGCGTTCATCACTTCACAGGGAAAGGTTCTGGGTCACACAGAAAATGATTTGTACATAATGCAAGGCACAATGTACAGTATACAGCAACTGATTCCGACTTCTTTCACAAGCCCCCTGGAAATTAGTGACATAAAAAAGCAGAAACATATAATAAAATTAAATACATTTTAGATCCTCTACAATATATCTACTACAGATCCTCAATTTTAAGCGTTTTACAATAATAACTGTCCTTCTATACTATCAAACTTATTTCAAGCACTTTGAACCAAATGGCTCAGAACAGTCTTGTACTTGGCCTGAGTCCTCATTTTTCCTTAAATTTCAGCCTCAGTCTGAATTCTCAGCCTGCTTTGTTCGAGAACTGAACTCCATCTCCCAGGCAAATTCCTTTGGATTTTCAGGAAAGAGAGATGCCAGCTGAATCTGACAGTAACAGGCAAGCCAGGGCTTCAGAGAGGGGTTCCTCATGCCACGGTGAGTGGTTTAAGACTTAAATTGTACAGCAGTAGGATTAACCCACAGCACATGGGCACATCTCTGAAGTATCCTCTTGTAGCATTTGMCCTCTTAATTCCAACCAAATTGGTACTTTGTTGTTTTGTACTTGCAAGAACAGATTTTCCTAGTGGCGCCGCTGCTTRTAAATCAGGACAGAAACTCCTGAAAGTGCCAAGTTCGCTATTAAGACGCTTCATTTTTCAAATCTACACAACACATCACCTGTATATGATTTACTGACGTTTGCAAATAAAGCCAAAAAAATGGAGATACATAATTCTCACCCTCATACAACCACTGAGTCCATGGGTGTTGTTATTACTGTATCATTCTTACCCAGCTTAATCCTGCCCTGCTGCTCACTACAGCTTTTACCAAGTACCAACACATATTAGTGGGACGTTGCTAGCAGTGTACACAGCCAAATTAACTCTGTTAAAGAGAAGATCTTTGTTTACAGTGCAAAAACAAGCAGTTATTGAACAAACAAGTAGATAAACATTTACAAAGCAGGAGAAAAGTTCACTTGCACAGCTAGGGAGAGGTGCATCCCTTTCTCCTTTAAGAGAACCTAGCTCAAAATAGTTCTGAGGAGAGTGACTTTTCATACTCGGTTTTCTTCATGGGGGGAAGTGAACTTGAGTAAAGCGCCAGAAGGAGCACTGCTGTCTGAAAATATCTAACTTGAAAGCAAAGATGCTTTGTGTATAAACAACGTGCTCATTGAACAGACATCCCACTCACACATTTCTGCGGAGCCTGGGCTCCACGCACGGCATGGCGAAAGGAAGACGGGGCATCGTCCCCCTTGAATGTTCAACTCCTAGCATCTCCACACCGCTTCACATCGGATCTGCAGCAGTGGTTCTCTAGGATGCCACCGAGATGAAGCAGCAGCATCTCCCCCTCGCATCCCCCACATGCATCCCTGAGCCCCCCAAAGCAACCAGGCACAAAGGGCTTTTAGGGCTCCGCCGTGAGCAGACTGGCCCACGTCGGGACAAGAGGGAGCCGCTGGTGAGATGTCCTCTGCAGCACCCCCTTGCACCCAGCCTGCGATGCTGTGGCTGTCATCAGGGTCTCATTCAAAGCAATTGTCTACTTCTCTTTTAAGTCAGTGAGACATAAAGGAACTGAGCAAAACAAATATTGAGGCGTTGTATTTTTAGCCAGCTGAGCTCAGCCCTCTTTCAGCCAGCATAATTTTGGAGTGCAAGCTGACGCCCCATGTGAGGCTGTCCATCGGATATGGCATTTCAAAGAAGGAAAAGGATCTTGTACCACTTGTCATGTCCTGAATTTACTGCACTGACAACATATATCCTACGGCAGACTGCACCTGTAATCAGAAGTAACTATAAAACAGAAGTGAAAGCACAGAAATATAAATATTTACCATAAAGCTCCATGGACCATTTGCAAAACACTCAGTCCATCCTCTCCATATCAAGAAATTTGGACTACATTTTGCATGGGTCTAACTCCCAACCAGGCGGTCCCTACATTCCTGACTGACTTCGACAAACATGCCATCGTATTTGGGAAAAGCCAAATTTTCCATATCTGGAAAAAATATAAATCAACTCATAATATTTTGGTAGTGATATCAGTCTAATTTGAATTTTATATTGCACAGTGGTATTGAATGCTAGACTTGATTTTTTAAAAGTAATTAATGAGCTAGGTTAGCTGAGAGAAAAACAAAATGATGATTATAATTAGAAATGTTCCATGACTGCTACCGACTGTTTAGATGTACTTACAGGTAGCATTTCTAATTAAAACCCTCTTGATGCTTAGATATCTCTCTGTTCGTTCCTTATTAAAAAAGTCGGATTTTTTTTGCGTTAAGGAATCCCTTAATAGAAAAATAATAGAAAAAGTTACATGTAATTACACTCTCTGTGCTATTTTTGAGGAGCAGGCCCTAGGAGGAAACAAGCTGCAGGTGCATAAGCGTAAAAGGTGCAGGCAGCGACTTCATTGTTCAGAGATTTCCAACTGAGAGGAGTTTAGATCCGGGGATTTTCAAAGGAGCAAAAAAGAGTTGGGTGAATTTCAGGGAAATTGGGTGCCTAGCTCCCTGGAGGCTCTATAAACAGTTTCAGTCGTACCACAGAGATTTCTTCTGGCCATCTCTAACAAAACACACTATCTTTCCTTAGATATGGATGGTTGTAACTGCCCTAATGCAGTTACGATCCTGAAGCTCATTAACTTGCAATTACAAGGTGGCCTAATGGAGAAACCTTTCTGCAGTCACAAGCTGCCATACCTCTACTGACTTTGTTGAACTAACGCTGGTTGATATCACATGAGAGCCTCATCACGTAATTAGCGCTGTTACTCTTTGTGCGCAAGGGGAGCCACGCTAATAAGCTCCAGTAGTAGTAAATTCTCCCTCCCACATTGCACGGGTGCCAAAAGGTGAAGCAGAAGCTGATATAAGGTATAATTAAGTTCAGAACTGTGTGTCTGAAACAGGGATAGTAGCTCAAGCTGCTCCAAAGGGCGGGAAATCCTCCATTTTCCCAGCAGATTCCCTTTCGTGGCCACTGCTTTAGCCCTGAGTGCACTGGGCACCAACTCCAGCTCTCCCTCTCTCTCCAGACTCAACATCTATGAGATGGAAAATCTGTACCCATGTGCTGCTTTGGATTGCTTCATGATCACCAGGCACRAAGTTGGGATTTTAAAAAATATTTTGAGCAGGCATCTTAAAAGGAAAAACTAGTGTGAGTTTGAAACTGGTCAGAGAGTGCAGGATGCAGGGGCYGGTCCCGCAGGGCACGCGGAGCTGCTGGGGCTGCAAGCACAACGTCACCGCGGGGAGAGAGGGAGCCTGGCTGCTCTGGCAGTAGATGCTTTGCTGTCCCAAACTTCCATTACTTTCATTTTTCTTCACAAATTACAGTGTGACAAGATGGTTGGCAGCCATGATCTTGAATTCAGAGTGTGGCTGCTTTGCTCCAGGTCAGCATAACCCTGAAGAACCCTCTGGACTACAATTTTTCTTAATTCATCTAAAATGCTATGCTTAGTGCTACAATAGCTGCCTAGTGCTGTAGGCAGCTGCTTCGCTTTAAGCTCTTGCTGTGCATATTTGACCTTGCTTTGGCTAGTGAAATTACAGTGCTCAGAATGTGAAGTTCCTTGCCCTGGTTTCTGAGATCCTCCCTCCCCCAGGGCACATACAGGCRGCTTCCTCACCAGTCTGGATCAGGACTCTGGGTCTGCAAAGGTAGCRGCACGTTGCCAGGCTGCTCAGTGTCGATGCGCTGGGGTCCTCACCCTCTCCCATGCACATGCAGCCAGCGATACGCGTCACTTTTCTGTGACAAATAAAAGACTGCAGTTAAAAATCAAGCCTAATAAGGAAATGCATTTACTGTGCATATAATCTTAAATCAAAGTTAAGCAAAGCCAACAAGAACACACTSCAAGCTGTTTCATTTAAAGAAAACATTGTACAAAATGCAAGATGGTCTCCCTGTCTTTTACATATTGGGCAATAAATGCCCTTTAGAGCAGGTAATTAGCTGTGCATGATACCTAGCTACTGATGTGCCTGTCATAACATCATGATGCATGTAAGAACTTTTCCATGAACAGCTAAAATCTCGTGCACACTAACTAGGCTATGAAACAGGTACCTACTTTCTACCACACTTTGACACCCATCAGCTTCCCGCAGCAGCGTGTATGGTCTCAGCAACAGGCTGCACTACGTGCAATAACAGAACAGACTCTTTAATCTTTACAGGCTTCCTCAAATGTTCCTCCATGTCAACTTGACTGCTTAGGAAACAGGAGTGATGGAGGCAAATTAACATGCTAGAAAAAGGGGCAAAGTTCTTCAGTTTGCAACAGTGCAATTAAATCTCTTGCAAATCCTAAGATTTGCAAAATCCTGTATACYCATCAGGAACTGAGTACAGGTTCAGTATTAGAAGGAAGAAATAATAAAGGGGAATGCTGACTTCTGGCTGTGATTAGGTAGAGAGACAGAGTGCTTTCATTAGCTTCACCCATGAAAACTTCACGAACACCTATACGTTACAGAGACAAATGTGGGTTAATCATCTGCTACAGCTCTTTATATTCCACTCCKTCCCCGCGCACTGATGAAATAAAATAAAAACAGGGGGGAAGGAGATCTGAGCCACAAAGTGAGAGTTCAAATCCAAGGCTTCTTAAAGCACAAGGATTTGCCTGACTTATTATACAGGCTAAAAGTCAGGAAATTTGAATGAAGATGTACACTTTCTAAAGTTGAAAGAAGTTAGATCTTAGGCCAGTCTTTAGGAAAAAATTTAAAGACATGGAGGGAGGTTATGGAAAAGCCAAGCAGCGGGTGAAGGAGAAACTAATGTATTATGCACTGTTTTATTGTCARTCCTTCTCTGTCTAATTCTACTTTTTCTTTTCAAGCCTCTTAATGTCCATAGCTATCTATGAGCAATGGTAAAGTGTGGAAGGGCAACTGCAACGTGAGTGTCTAGCAGCTACCAGAGCTTCTCCATCTCTTCCTGGAGTATGCAGGACTTCTTGTGCATGGAATTGAATTTCTTTCTAAAATTCACTACATAAAACAGAAATTTGTTCCTCAAGCCTCCCCATCACAGTCTTATCTGCATTGTGCATAAGATCCAGGAAAGCACACTGTTTTATTCAGGCCAAAATCACAGAAAATTATGCCTGTATTATCACTGGGTTATTCATACTGATTCTATCAAAAAACTATCCCAGGTTCCACATTCGAGGGAACACGCTCTTTCAGCAAGCAGCTAGCTCTAAATTCAGGACTGTAACAGGAAGGCAACACCAAAYGTAAAATAAGATCTGCCTCCCATGAATGCTTCAGCCTACAGGGAATCTGTGTGACTTGTCCTAAATTTCAGAACTACCTTGGTGAGCATGTTTGAGTTCAGAGAATTAAAAGCGACCAGGCCAAAGAAGACTTAAATCTASAGTCATTAAAATATGCCATAGAAGTACAATTTTTTGAGTATGTCATTTAGTTTAATAATAAAGACTTCAAATTTTGGAGAAATGAATCAATAATCTAAACTTGTAAATCAAGCATACTATTCTGGTAACCTGACTGCAAGGCCATGGTAAAAGCCAGTTCATTAATTTTCTGTTCTTCYGAGCGAGCTGAAATTCAGAGACCTGATTTTCTCAAGCAGACCCAAAGAAGTCAGCAAGAGAAACTTCCCTTTGAAATTATTTTTCACCTGAGGCAGCACTGAATTATACCTTCCATGACACCACCGAGCTGTGTTAATAACAGAATTCAGTGCAAGCTCCCTGCGCTGCTCATTTCCTGGAGAGCATCTTTTAGTGAGTATCTAGGTCCAACTAGTAACACAAAAGAGTGCAAGCTTCTTTTGTATCGCAGTTAATGAAACCTAGAAACTACACACCACGATTTTAAGTGGATTTAGAAGATATATTGAAAAGTTTGTGGAGAGTAAATGAGGTACAGACCAGGCAGCCACGATGCCAATACCCATCAGAACAGAAATCGCACTCACCCTCAGCCACTTACAGAGAACTTGAAAGACRAAGTTTCCACATCCCATTTTCAGAGGGATATAGGAGAGGGACTTCAAGTAGTTAAATATTCTGTAAAGGACCAAAGCATTTGTTTGTCTTCCACTGTAYGACGACTGCTGTCATGGGCACTAGGGAGCCTTGCCAGGAATTCCCAGAATCAGGCAGTGCGGCATTGCAGAGTGCTGGTCTCGTGGGAAAGGCCTGCAGTGGGAAAAAGTTTTGCTTGGTTTGTTAGTGTTTGCCTGATGTCGTTCACAAAATGAGCAATGGGAAAAACTCAGTGTCTTCACATCTAACTATCACTTCTGAATGTTCAATCAAGCAATTACAGCTCCCACAATTTTTCCTACATATCAAGAAAAATATCTTGCCAAAAAAGGAACATCTCTGGCGTGTACTGTAGCCAAACAAGTTATAGCAAGAGATATTTTACCAAGGGGAGGATGCTTCTGGGCACATAAGTTCTTTTTCAGGTTAGATCTCAGAGGCCTTAACAACTGCCTATTTTTTTTCTGACTGCTGGAGACAGTTTGAGCTAATAAAAGTTGCCCTGCAAGAGCAGAAATATATTTTCCAAGCTTGGAAATCATTACAGGCATATGTGGATGCTGAAGATAAATAATTTCCTTCTTAAATTTACTTTTTACAACTCTCATAAAAAATGCYCAGACCTACCTTTTTCTAAGAATATATCTGGTCATATTCCAAGAAAAAAACAGCAATGAAACACAAGAGTAAAAATGGGTTCAGCACTTCAAAAAACAAGAGGCAAATATTTGCAAATCTACTCATATTCAGCCAAGTGTTATCCTCCAGAATCTCAGTTCATACATGAGGAGTAAAATCTCYGTATAGTTTGGCACCTGGAATCTCTGATAAATCTGTGCATGGGCTTTGCTCTGTGCAGCAGGATGCTGAGGACTTTCCTCCAGGCTGTCCATACAGCAGTGTCCCTACACCAGAGCGGAGAACTGAGCAGCATCCAGGCAGCACAGAGAGAAGGAAATGGCCATAGTGAAATGTTTGGGACTGAGGGGGAGAGACAGATCAGGGCCCCTGGGGAAAGGGACGGGTGCTGGGGTTGATTCTACTGAATAATCGTTTATTAGACCTCTAGGAGACATTTGGAAATAGGCCTTAAATATAAATTAAAACAGCAGTCTGGACCCAAGGAATATCGTTTCAAATAGCATTTGTAACCATACTGGAGTAGACATCTGTCATCACTGAATGCAGCACGGAGCTGCTGTATATGGGTGCTCTGGGTGAGATAAGTAACATTTCCAAGGGATCCAGTAAGACTTTCATGAACGCTCCTTTATCACTACCATCATCTGTATTAGTTCCCAAAAGCTGCAGCCATAGATCACAGTCCCAGAGCGTGGGCCCCGCACAAGCCGCGCGCCGCCGTGGCCTCCCAGCCGCTCTTCCCGATAAGCTCCTTGCCTCAGCTCCCATCTATTTTGAAGACAGTTTTACAGCACGATGACAAAGAGATACAACRACACCGAACTTCTGCAACAAAGCCAGGTGCCACGCCGGTGTGGTCTAGCGAGGCTGCAAAAGGGCTCGTGTTATACCCTGATGGAACAAGGGAGCACGCACAAAACCGGGGCAGGTTGCACCAGCACATCCATCAGCAGCACAAGTCACAACAAGCAGATTACCAGCAGCAGCGGGATATAGCGTAACATATCTCTCCTTTTTGTCACTAAGCCATATAAAGCATTTGCTGCAGAATTATTCTTACATCTCTGCTGTTGATAAGCTACTTAGCAAGGTAGAGTTGAAGCTAATCTGAGTAAGACGTGAGGAAGGAGACGTGCTATTTCACTGTGCAACTATTTGATATTTGGTTGCCTCTTTCTAGGCACTTTCTGTATATTGCACCTGCTATCTGCAAGCAAAATCCTTTGGCCCATGAAAAGGTCAKTAAAAAGGCCCTGAATGTAGGAGTATCTCCTGAAAAGGAGAAAGAGAGATAATACATTTTTGCTTCATTTGCATGYGAGAGTGAGGAAATTAATTCAGATTTCTTTCAACAAATTCCTTCTCAACCACACAATGAGGCAATAAGATTCTCCTGCGCTCAAGTTAGATAAATGACTTATTAATACAATTGAATTCCCAACATTAAATCTATTTCTGAAGAAGAAAGTGCATGTAAATATATCAAACACCACTCCGCTGGCCATATGATAGATATGCCACAGTGCAGCCAGGATCTTGCAATTATTTTGTACTGTAAATCTTTTGCCAGGCTAAAATAACTCAATGAGAGGTTTTCAGCTACTGAGGTTATAATTTCAAAGCTCCCCCCCACCTCTAATCAGCAGTTTTATAACCTACTGCTCTTCCTTCTAAAAGAGCTGGTGATGATCAGTGTTTATTCCAAGCCATTTAAGAAGACAGCTGTTTATTAAAGTGCCAGCAGCAGTGATTGATTTCTGATGCTCAGGAGAGCATCTGTTTTCTGGTTAATGACATCACTGCAAGCAACCAGATAATGCAAGCTGGGGCTCTGAAGCAGCCAGGCCTTCTCTGTAAAAAAATAAATCTATTTCATTCAGAAAAAAATCTATTAATATGTCAAATGTTCAAGCAACATTCAYGCCAGTTGGCATTCTTATATGCAACTGGCATTTCTTCAGAAGGAATCTGTGGGTTGACGGTGTTCGTATTAAAATCTCTAAAGAGGACATCTGTTAGCTGAAATTCCAGAAGAGGTGACTGATTTATGATCTGGTGAAGCACATCTGTACAGGGAAAAAAATGTCTGTAAGAACAGAGAAACCAGCAGCCTCCAGGCAAAGACGGACCATGACAGTGAGTGACGCGGGGAGGCTTTCCAGGCACACAGGGTTCCCCTTCGTTCCCMTCGTTCTGTGGTGTTTGAGATAAGGAATAAAAAGGAATCTCCTTCAAGCTTTGAAAAGTAATGGTGTTATAAACTTCATTTTTTAGGACCAGATTTCACTCTGATGGAAACTTGCTTGGTTTTGCCGGCATTACCTTCTCCAGCCTTCTAAAAGATGCACCTTACCATCACTGAAAAGCCCTGATGTTATCTCCTTATGAGAATCTCTTTACAATATAATATCATTGTTGTTAAAGCAAATGTAAGTGTAACGTGTGAGCATTTCCTTCACAATTCCTCGCATGCAGCAGGGATGTGGTGCTGCSAGCACCGCTGCCTGCTCCAGGAAACCCCAACCAGAGTTTTATACCTGACAACACCTAGGGCTTGGTGGGCTCGGGCAGCAAGGCCAGGACTCCTGACACCAGACTCAGCAGCTCTAGCCCTGGGCCAAGCTTGGGCTGTRCCCATAAGGGTGTCTGGGAGGCCCAAGCTCTACCCTAGCCCCGGTGCCACATGCTGACCTGCTGCAAGGGTCACCAAGGGGCATTGTYGCCTCCATCTCCAGGCATCTTGCTCAGAAGTCCATCCAGCTTCTCCACTGAAGGCTCCTTTAGGGCCCTGCAATACTGCGGATTGGCAGAGGAAAACTGCATGAGCCTCGCTAGGCCTTAGCGCTGCACACAATTAAAAAATAAAGAGAAAAGATAGAAAATCCAACCCCAAGCCCGGGAAAGTGAAATCACAGATCGAGGCCTGAAATAAAGCCTTCAAATTTCTTCTCTTTTGAATCCTTTTCTCCTCTTCCTTGGCTCCTGACCTGAGGAACAGAAGCTCCGCAAATTTGGAGACATCATTTTAGAGCCGTGCCTGCTTTCTCCCTATTATCTCGTTTCCTTCGCTTTTCTTTGCGGCTGCATTCTTCCCAGAGCACCAGGGAACATCGCTGCACTCTTTACAGAAAGCAGGAGATGACCTCTTGGAAACCTAATGAGTCCCCTCATCCAGGTTTAAATTTTTAGCTTTAACACTAAACTTAACCTTCCCCAGCCATTTTTCCTTCTTTGTTATTTTCTAACTTTTCTCTCACGTAGTAACTCTGCATCTCGCTCTTGCCTAGCTCCACTCACACATTCGGTCCAACTAGACRTAGATT
Source organism: Nothoprocta perdicaria (assembly GCF_003342845.1). NCBI lineage: Eukaryota > Metazoa > Chordata > Aves > Tinamiformes > Tinamidae > Nothoprocta > Nothoprocta perdicaria. The sequence continues at coordinate 3,426,094 of NW_020455532.1, forward strand.
CAAGTCATTCACCATCTCCCCTTATCTCTTTGCATCGTTGCATCTTGAARTAATTAGCACACTTATACACCAGTGGACTTGGAGCCAGGCCTCGGTATCGCTCCAATTAGCAGTTTGGGATCCAAGGCTGCCTTAACTCATCTTTTCCATAGCTCCACGCAACCATTCTGAATCAATACCAGGCTAATGAGATTTCATTTGCCTCTGAGAGAGATTTTGTGTAGTATTATCCCTTTCAACTGTAATCTGCTAATGTGTAAATGCCATCACACACCTTGGGATGAGATGCTTCTGCCTGGTTCGCAGACTAGAAAGTCTCACTACTTATACGAATATTGAAATGGAGAACTAATCTCAGGGAGCTGCCTAAAAAACCCATCCTGTGTCTTCAGGGAATTCTGAGACATGGAACACTCCTTTCTGTGATTAGAGGGCAAATACTCATAATGGCAGAAAACACTTATTTTCAAGTGATTTTTGATCATTCATGCTCCCTACTAAATCACTTCGCAATTTTTGATATTGCTTCATCATATCACCTAAACAAAGTATTCAATAAAGAAAACAAGCTTCTTACAGCTTTGGAACAAGCAAAAAGTTAGGATCATTTTTGCACCACTTTTCTGGTTACTTCTAATTTGCTCAAGACAGCAACCAGGGAAGCATTTCTAAACATGACCCTCTCCTGCAGCAGCTGAGTGCATTACGCTGCCCTTGCTCTGCAGGTAAGTGCTTTTGCACATATCCCTGATGCTGAATTCGATATCCTAAACCTTTTCATTAAACTCATTCTTTCGGGCGCGCATTAGCCCCTCAGGTAGCCGAGCAGCGAATGCAGCCCCCGCTGTGTCGGTCCCAGCGCTCGGGAGCCGCGCGGCAACCCCAGAGCCTCCGCAGGCCGCTGTGTCGGAGCCCGCAGGACAGGCTGCTGCTGCGCGGGCGCTGCGCTCCTCAGGGCCTCTCAGAAACAATGCTGACGGGCTGTAAATCTTGCATTTCCATTCCCCTCATTTTCCAACCGATCGGAGATGGAAGGAGCCAAGGTTTCTGGATATCACACAGCCAAACAGGTTGCTGCAGGGGGAGGTTGTGGGTACTGCCCACACGTGGGAGCTCATGGAGCAGAGCAGAGCACTCTGGTCACCCAGGGAGCTCTCTGCCCAGTGGCACCAACTTGCAATTCCCAGCGGATGGACATGATCTGGGGGGACTTCAAGCCCTAAGCCAGAAGAAGAATGACTCAACACCTCAAGGGCTTGGTTTATTCCTTATCAAGCTCTCCCTTTGAAGTTTGATGGGAAAGAGAGGCAACACTCCCTAGTCTTTCTAGTCTCCCTAGACTTTCTAGTCTTGAGGGAGCTGCCTGGTTTCCTCCGGCTTTGAGACAGGAGTTGGTAGCAGTGCCAAAGCAGCTACCGGGGCAGCCAGGCAGGCGCCGTGGACTCCAGCACACGCGACCTGTAGAGCCGCAGCCCACGCAGCAGAGTGAGGGCAGCCTCCAAATTAGCAGTAGCTTTGTTTATTTTTAAATCCTAGTAAGGAGAAGATGCAACTCCAAGAAGGGAAGAAAAAACGCGCAACAAGGTAAACATATTAGTTTGATCCCTAAAGCACCTAGCACCATATGCACATGTTCGCGAACGACTGCTTCAGTGAACAACTTGAACAACACGTAATTTCTCTGATCCTGCTTGATCCCTGGAGAAAACACTTGCAGGTTGCTGTTTAAATGAGGGGAAAATTGGTTATAAATCAACTTAATTTTCAAATGTATTAATCCAAATAAAACCCAAATTTGTGTGAAAGAGTAGCATCTAGAAAAAAATCAAGGAAAATCTCAGAAAGAAAAACCTGGCTTTCCCCCTGTCTAGCATCCACATTTAGCATCTCTCATTTTTCAGTTCTTCAAATTTCAACAGTGACACAGAACATTGAGGTATAATTAAYCATAAGCAAATTGTTAAAAATTACCTTTAAGATCTTTCTAAAGATAAAAAGCAGAAATCACCTAGTAATCTTCAATTTCTTTTGTAAGCTTAAGTATGATGAAGTGTTTGATCCCCCTTTGCCATCCAACTCTGGGATAAAAGTGCAGGCTAAGGAGCTCAAGAACAATTGTTACTTGTAATTTCTGAGCCTCTGCATTTCTTCAAAAGAGGTTTGAAATAAGCGCATGATGACATGGTTGCATTAATGTCACAGTCTTTTAGCCAGTCAGAATGAAGGTTTGGGTTTAATGACAAGCCACATTTTTCTCTCTGTTCTGACACATAATGTCCCCACTAAAGGAAAAAACACACTTGTGTCCAGCACTGCTAACCAGAGAGGAGCACTGAGGCCCAAGCAACTTAATAACACTGGTATCTCCAAAGGCTTTCGCTTCCACCACAACATCGCGGAACAATTGATTACACCCAAGCAGGGTTCAGAAGGGAAGGGGTTGTTCTGATACATCCTCAGAGCTTCTCCATTGACTTCCTTCCTGGGGCTCAAGTGGAGAAGAAGTAGAACAAGTTTTCCAGTTAAGCTCTTGCCTTTGTGCAGTTACAGACAGTTTTTCACCAGAAAAATTCACCGAGGGGGCTAACCATGCCCCACACCAGCTCCACACGAGTGAGGGCGCTTGTCATACGAAAAATCCCAAGCAGTATCATAATGACGCACGCCAAAGCCATCAGTAGTCTGGCCTTCCCGGAGGCCGGGGACTACAGCGCACAAATAGAGCTGCAAATCTTATTTCCACTCACTGCTGATTTGCTGTGCGACCCCCCACCATCCTCCCGCAAATTATGTAGTCGCTGTCCCTTATTTTCACCACATGGCCAGGAAGAACTATTCCCACGTCCCTCTGGCTCACAGGAATTGTAAGAAAAAATATCATTTGTAAAATGCTTTGAATACATATTACCTGAGCACAACCAAGAAAAAGAATGGTAATTATTCATAGTTTTCATTTTCCAGCACTTTTAGAGCAATCACACCCAAATGTGATCTCTCTCAAATCCCATCTCTCAGCATGCAAACCCCAYGGTGCAGATGTGTAAAACACGCCTGGCAAGTCTGAGAGCAAAAATATTGCTTGTTAGATAAGACGAACTACAAAGTTATTTTCTCAAGCACTTGCATTTACAACACTTCCATCTAATTCAAACCATTCAAATACAGATTGTCTAGCATGCTTTGGATAATAATATTCACCAAAGTATGCTAAATGCATGAACAGACAGAAAGGAGATCATAAACACTTATGTATGTACRTGTATATCTGCATATAATATACATAAAACACACACTCTCACATACACGTACCTCTATATRCCATATATATGTGTATATAAAAAACAGAAGTGAAATAGAGAACTCAGGTATCTATAGTAACAACATGCAGGTATTCTAATGTCACTGTACTTTCTGATAATGGGAACATTAATGAAATAGTTGTTTGATGTTCCGCTGCATATAATGATAGCTTTTTGCACCGTAAGTAGACAGCTATACAGATGGGTACAGATACATTGCTCCTGCCAAAAAAAAAAACAAAAAAAAACCCTCAGCAGGGCCATTAGGAAAAAAATAAATCATTCTATCTCTGCTTCCTTTGATTTATAGCTAAATTTGTTCCAGTGCGCTTCCAGTATCAAAAAAGCACCTGTCATTTTAAGGATGCTACCATTTCCCCATATGGTTCAAGGTAAAAAAAAAGCTGATTAGCTCTCATTTCCCTAGGAAGTTTGTACACCTAAAACTATTTGTGTTTATTTTATCAGACAAAGAGCTACGTTGTAGTTTGGAGTAAGAATTATACACGACAGTATTTTTTTGTTAAAATTATCCTTGCAACTTCTTCCTTTGCCACTGCTGCTTTATTCTTGATGGATACAACAAAAGTGTCTGGACACCGTATGGCTGATGGGACTGTGTGCCCGCAGCAGACAGGAACGTGTAGGTTGCAACACACAGATCTTCCTCTCTTCCTTTTAGTGCTAAAGAAGGCAAAAAAGGAGCTTCTTGAGCTGGAGGGGAAGGTGGAATGAGGTTCTCTGCGGTTCATTTGAATCAACACACATGAATGGAGCGTTAAAGGATCAGCTCATTTTAACTGTTCGGCTCTCCAAGGACTAATGCTCTGGTTTCTCCAGGAAGAGGAGCATCCTGCTGTTCCCAAGCCCAACTCCCGAGAAACAGATGGGTTCATTAGGTATTAAGGCAGCTCTATTGGCATGCAGAGCATCCTCTCCCCTTYGCTGGAAGAATGCTGAAACTCTAAGACAGGCAGTGTCTTGTTTGAAAATATTATTATAATTATTTTAGGCTTGTTTGAAAGAAATAAGAGTTTGGAAACGATGCTTCCTGCAGATGGTGAAATATAAAGGGTCATGTACATGATATAATAAGCTGTCTTTAAAAACAACTGATTTGTGACCTATTTTTCACTAAACATGTTTTTAAGGAAGGTTTCCAAGAAATCAGCCTGGCTCTGAAATTTCACTGACTTTTAAAGTAGTTCTCACCAAGACCAAAGCTCCCAGAAAAGGTAACAGCACCTCAGAATCAAAAGCTGCCACTTTCAGACATCTGTGCAAAGATATTAAAAAAATACCAAAAACTGGCRGAACAAACTCTTTCATACAGTTTTTTTTTTTTAAATGTGTTCCAAGGAAAATGCCATTTTCATGAAGCCTATGTGCACTGTCCATGCCATAGYCCCTGAAATGCCACCCTTTACTCCCGCTCTTCCCAACCCATGCCAGGGCTTGCAGCACTCTCGGTTCCTCCTGCACGTGGGCTGTGTCTGTTCCTTGCATAAAATCTGTGCCCCTCTGTTTCTTGCTGTTTTCATCATAGTTGGCCTAAGACCCACCTCCCACAGCATCTCATCCCAGCCAGCACCAACCATTCCTGCAGCACGATGCTCCTCATAAATCCTTCTTAGTATGTATACTTTGTACAGGATTTATTAGATTGTATTGTTGCTGGCTAGAAAATTAATTATGGAAGAGTGTTAAAGGACGGAAGTTAATGGTTACACATCTTTTTAGGAGAACATGCTTTTTACTCAATGTTCTAATGCAGCTGCGTGCAAACATTTCTGTGGGAAAAAAAGGAAGTGCCTGTTGCTAGAGCAAGAATAAACGCAGAGCTTTCACGAGAAAACAAAAGGTGGACGTGTTACTACATAAAATACATCCCTACTAAGGACATTTTCACCTTGAATTCCATCAGCCATCACTTTCGGATGAATTCTGTTATTGTCTGTGTGCACTCAAACACCAAAGGATGCTTTATATAGCTGCAGTTTTATAACGGTTTGTCCTTGGCCTAGCCCACCGGAATACGCAGAAGCAGTAAACATGCTACACAAACACTGCATTCCTTTTGTTATCTGCATTTAAGAGGTAATGTGTCATTTTTTTTTCCCAGTAATTACAAGGTATTCTAAGTTTTCCAACCTTTATTACATATAGCAAAATATGATTTACAGCACTGAAATAATAATAAAAAGCTCTCTAAAAATTTATAGCTTCACACATGTTGTAAATATGCATTATTGTTCCACTCAAATATTATTTCCACAGTATGCTTTAATGAATCTGGAGATGGCAGCTTCAACATCTAGACTGTTGAGACGCAAAACTATTATTTTCTCCATTGAAAGACTGGGACAGCTTGGAAGCTTTTGCCCATTCAGCAGCTGGCACATTTTCAGACACAAACTAAACAGTACACATGCTTCATTAAAAGTGAAAAAATGATCTTTGTACACTTAGTGTCAAATGTTGAAATTTTTGATTTCTTAAATATGGCTAATMAAAAAAAAAAAAAAAAAAAAAAAAAAAARMMTCCATGGTGCTGAATTGGGAATAGACTGACTTTCAAATAGAAAAGCTAGAGAACCCAGAACAATTTTAGCCCAGTTTGGGACCCATTTATAACGACTGGGCCAAATAAGAGTAAGCCATGGACAGAGTCATTAAGGACCACTTGGTCATAAGACTGAAAATCATTGTGTAGACCCGGGCTTAGCCAACAACCGCAGACATTAATTCCCCGAAAGCTACATAAGAGTGGCACAAATATTTCAACTCATTGGACTTACAAAGGGAGGCCCCTCTGTGCAAGGCAGATGCTGTGGAAGTCCTCACAGAGCTCCCTCTTTCACTGCTGTGCCCTCCCTCATTTCTCCCTCTATGGATGCTTCTTTGCCTGACAATTCGCCAAAGTTTTTATATACAAAGTTCTCCCCTCCTTTCTGCAGAACTCCAATTTTGGAAACTGCATAAGCGAGTGAAATTATTTTTTCTTCCGTTTTCATTGTACAGATATCCTTCTAATAGGACAGAAGAAAATGCCCAATAATACATCCTTCCTTAGCCTCTTGTATTTTGAAATAAAATTGCAGTCAAAATGTGAATCTAAAAACGGACTCATGGAATCGAAGCTGCAGCTATTGCAAACTGGGGTAGATTCATTTATTTCAGTGCACCTGGAGCCTACTCCAGCCAGGAATTGGCATAGAMACTTTATATCAGTGAGGTCACTTCAAAACACAACAGCTTCCAAATAAATTTTTTTTCCTGCTTAGCAGTCTGATAAACACATCTGTGAATTTCATATCAGTGTTCTTGATATGCTCTAAACAGCTATAAATGMTTATGTAACTGAAGCACAGCTAGCAATTTTATTAGTGATGTATAAGCCTGATTCAAAGCGGGGTCCCCCTCCTACATTTGCCTCTCATGTTTGCAGGATCTTGCTTTGCACAGTAAACCCTGCAAATGCAACACTGAATTCATATGGCAAGCAATACCAGGAAGCCTGAAAATTTACTTGGTCACTACTGTTATGGGCTTGACACTAGARCACAACTATATTCATCTCCTGAGCTCTTATCTCTAATTTCTGAGGCTATAAAAAGCATTTCCTCCTTCCCTGCGAACCTCCTAGAGCACTTGTGGCTGCCTTCCTGAAGGACAGCAGGGGAGACAGAGCTTCCAACAGACGGCTGTGGCAGCCCCAAGGGCACCGCTATGGCTGCTGCTCGAGCGGACAAGGTGGAGGCTGCCTGGCACACAGTGGCCTTTGGAAAAAGCCAAGGAAGTCTGTCTGACTCGGCGGGACCAGGGGCTGAAGTTATCTCCCCACCAAACCAATAGCTCCATGGACAACAAGGGACTGCTCAAAATCATTGAGACCGCTGTGGCTTTGATCAAACCTCTTGGCAAACCTAGCACACTTCCATGGCTCTAGTTTATGAGCAAGCTGCATCACAGTATCTGAGAACTTACATAGTCACCTGCTTTCACTAAATGTTTCTCATTTTCACAGAAAGTTGAACGAGAGGTTTCAAACTGTTTCCTCAGTAATAGGGCTACGGAGAAAAACTGATGTTAAATAAAGCAAATCCTGAACAAAGTTAAGTGCACATTATCACTTTTACATATTTCTCGTTTCCACAAAATCTACCTAGACCTCTAACAACAGACCTCTAGGATCAAAATACCGCAAAAGTATGAAGAAGTATTATGCCAAATTCTTTTCCAGTGTATTTAAAGCATGCTAGTGAAGCACAGCAGTGCGTCTCCACCAACGGCAATGGTTCTCAATCAGCACATGCTAAAGGATGTTTAGAAACTTAACCCAGTAACTTCCTTGGAGATGTACTATATATTTTCAGTACTGCCTTTTATTTCAGAGGCTCTACTAATATGACAGGCAGAACAAAGTGTCTGGTCTATTAATAATTGCTCCTATTACTATAGAAACAAGCAAAACAAACAGAACAAAAACCCATACTTTTCCATTGCTGAAGTTCACATGCATGATTGTACCACTGAAGTAAAGCCCTAGGATTACTTAAAAATTATATAATTATCTCCAAAGGGTGCAAAAAGCCCTAAAGCAAATGGCTTTTTATCACATTTGTTTCTTGTGACCTCTAAGCTCAATGATTCAGGAGGAGGTGACTGCAACCACTCTCAGACTAATGGAAGGGGTAAATGCTGTTTGATCTGTGGTTATTTCTGGCCATCTCAAATAATTAATTTCCCAAAAGAGAGAACATGGTACCAGACAGCAAGATGCACAGCCAAAGCACTAGGGGGTTATTAGGCTGTGCTTTGCTACAAGAGAGTCAGTAGCCAAGGGTGGCCACTTGGTGCGCCAAGGGACTTCGCGTGTTCTTACAAGCAAAGAGGACTCCACTGAAACAGCACATCACCCAGGAACAGGTAATCAACACAAACAATGGCCAATAACCCATAATTGGTTGATTTTTGTAACAGAACCAGTTCAGAGAGGCCTTAAGCCCCTCCTTGCGTCCTACCTGTGCCACCAGGCACCACCACAGGAAGCGGACATTTGCTCAGCATAGAGAATACTCCAGTTCCTCCTCTTTGCACCTCTGTATTTCCAGCTGTATCCACAAAAAAACACTGTCCAAGAGTATCCAAGCTGGATCTTCCCCCTCTGATGCATTTTTCTTGCCGCTAGTTGGCATCACAAGCTCTGTTCGACAGAGTGACSGAGGCCTCTGCCTTTCCCTGAGCCACATCTGCAGCTTCAAGGTCCAGGGGAGAAGCAGCCTCCAGGCAGGCAGCTCCGCTCTCCTCCTGGCAAAACATGGAATTACACAAAACAAAAATTCTACAAACAGAAATCTTACCGTGCCAAAAAAAGCAAAACCCACTAGAAATGAGAACATTTGCACAAGCATTATGAAGATATATATACACATTTAGGCACATTCTCCCATACCCTTCTCCATAGCACACAGTTCAAGAATATTCCAGAGAAGGTCGTTCTGAACACCTCTAATCCTTCGTGACAGAGGCTTTTCTTTCCTCTGCAAGTACCTGCTTCCATTAACTCTGCTAAACGGCAGAGCTATTTTAGGTTTCGGTCTATTCTAAACAGAAAAAAAGACTGTGGTAACCCAGACCCCAGCAGATATCCCTCTTTGCAATGTGTTTTTTTCTTCCCTCAGATCTTTTCATCCAACAATTAACTTTCTGGTGAGGAAACAGGTCAGGGCTCCTTTTTGGGGGATTTTATTTTTCTAATTAGAGTATGGCACTGTCTTAAGTCAGACTCAAACAGATCCTTTTTTTTTCTGTTTGATTTTCTGTAGAAGTCTGATCATTGGACGGTTGGTATCTATATAGATGTCTACATAGATGCTTTAAGGCTTGCAATTTTATCACGTAAGGTAGTTGGTAGGAACTCTTAATGGAAACTGATTTTCCAGTGCACAAAAACATCCACACATTCACACAAACAAAAAAGGGTTTTCAGTTAAGTGCTCTTGCAGTGTATGGGCTGGGGTGGCCTTTTCATCTTTACTGGCTGACAGGTCAAACGCTTTACTACAGTTCCCCTGTACACTCATAAAAGCATTTTCAGCTTTATGAACAAACCAATATAAAATATGTTAAGTTTGACCCTGCAATTATGTTGGAYTGAGCAGGATCAGCACAGTTAATGCCTCTTGCAATCTTCCCTTTGTTGGTTCAAACGCAAAGAGCACTGATAAACATTAGTGGCAACCAAGCAACAGCTAAGCCTCAATATTCATTTTTAACCTTACTGTTTCAGTAAATAGGTACAGAGACTGCCATTTAAAGATAATTAGAAAGTTGTATGATAAGCACTTAAGACTACATGGAAGGATGGAGGAATCAGGAGAATGCCTTGGTTAATCTTAAAAAGATTCCAGRGTCTTTAATTATGTAAAAGAGGTGTTGTGGGAAGCACTTATTTTTCCTCTTTGCCTAATGCAGTATAAATATATATAAAAAAGGAGGCTGTTCTATCATAGAGATTACCTTGTTTTTGTTATTTCATACAGGTATTAGCAAGTGCATGTAAAATACATGTAAGAAATGGAGTTCTTCATGGCAGAAGGTTTATCTGAAAATAAAYACCCATCCTGGCCTTTCTTTGACATGACAGAGGAGGAAGGGCSCGGGTCTCTCACACGTCTCAGGCTGAAGCTCACAGCACTGTCGCACCGAACCAGCTTGCACCTGCGGAGGGCCAATTTCCTACTGACACTAAGGTGGCCTCTTACAAACAGCAGCAACACCCAAGGTTCAGTAACACCAAAGCTGGTATTTAGTCTGCAGAGAACGCGCAGCAATTACTGGGAGCCTGTCAAAGTACTCATGGCAAATTACACGCATCATGAATTTTAGGTTGTTTCACTCCTGTTTTCTAAATCATTAAGAACTAGTTCCAATCTCCAGGAATGCATTTTTAAATGGAAACACTGGTAGATAATTTCTGGTTTGTTTATAAGCCTATCACTTTATATATCTCAGCTATAATTTTTACCATTAGTATTAGAATAGTACTCAAATTATTTCCTCAAACATAACAAAATATTGGGTGTCATGCAAGCCCTCCCCCAGAAGCAGAGCATTTCTCTGAATGTCACTCCTTATTCCATACTCTGTCTTCCATTCCATACTCTGTCACTCCTTATTCCATACTCTCTGTTCTTCCTCCTTTAGCTCTTCAGAATGATCTGTAGATCTGCAGAGAACAGAAATGTTGGGACTTCACTGTCGCGCAATCAGGGAAAGTTATCTCAATTTTACCAGCTTTCGTGAGCATTTTGTCCACATTCATTCTTTTATGCTCTTTTGACATTTACTCTAGGTACCACTTAATCCAATGTTTTTAAACTGAAGGCATATGCTTTGGAGAATTGCTTCTCAGAGCATTACACTCTTCATCTCTCACATCCTGTATTTTAATGGTACAACTTTTCTCAGCTGTAAAGATTTGCATCACATCCATATAACATTACCTGCCTTCATACATATCAGGATCATTGTGTTTGCAAATCTAAAGTAATAATTTCATTTATATTTAGGGTGGTTATTACACACCTTAAAGGCTTCATTAAAGCAAGATTCAAAAAGGTCATTAAGCACCATTTTTCACTTGTGGCGAGCAGAAAATTGAAGTGAGACAGGAACGAACAGAAAGCTTTTAGCTGGCGGTAAAATTAGAAAAGTCTCCCATGGCTGCTGATACATAGCGCTTATTCTTGTAATTTTGAAATCAGTTATGATTGTAGGTTTGTCCACGCAGAAATGTGATCTGTGCTGTTACACAGTTCCTGATGCGAGTCCTGTTTTGCTTTCCTGAGSTCTTAGCTTTAGGTAATTACCATTTCATACCCTGCATACAGGGACACAGGGAAGAGAAACACCCGGGACATGCGGTGACATGTGGTGTTCACACAGATTTCTAAAAACCCACAGTAGAGGCTGACATGGCCCAAACCTGGTCTAAGGAGAGTTATCAGTCAGTCAAATCCAGAGCCATCCTTCAGTTGTTTCCAGTATCTCCCCGCTTTCTACTTCTTCCCCCATTTTTAAGGAGCATGCAGTGGGCAGGTGAATGGGAATAGGTTGACACAACGCGCCAGCATCTCCGCTGTGTTGCYGACCCGGCCGGCTCTCACAGCGGGAAGCACTAAACGCAACCCCAACCAGGCGCTCACGCGAGGGAGGGCTGCTGCGCCCCCGGCTTGCACCATGCGAGCTGTGCTCGGCCTCCCCGGGCAGCCTCCGTGGCTCTCCTCCTTGCAGAGCACTTCACGAGGCTGCTGGAAAACCTGTTACCAAGCAACCGGCACGATCCCAGTCCAGAGCATTGGGGAATGATTGACGCGGAGCCTCTCCGGCTGGAGTGTGCTGCCGTCGCCGCTACGGCAGTGGGCACGGTGACAGCGCCCGGTGCTGCCACAGCTGCCCCCATGAGCCCGGCAGCTTCTCCAAGCTCAAACATCTACGCTCCGCATCTCCGGCTCTGCTGTCCTCAAGCCGAGAGCATAAAAGGCCAAGCACCTGCCTGTGCCCGTATCGATAAGCATGATGCAGGGGACAACAGAGCATCCAAGGGACTTGAGCCACTCAAGTGTTCAAGTGCAACAAGACCCCTCGCGCTGAGGACCTCACTACAGAGCATGGATGTGTAGGGAACTAGTTGTGTTGCCTGGAGAAAACGTCTTGCTGTGTTTCCCCGCCCTGTTCCAGACCCACAAGCGCAGAACCGCTGCTCACCACAGCCAGAGGATTGCCAAGACGCATTAATGCAAACACTTTATGTTTTAGTTTACCCTGAACCTACACAAGAAGGCTATTTCTTAGAATACTATTCAATCAGAAGCACATAAAGGAATTTAAAACATGCCTATGGTGTTTCTTGAGAGCCAAGGAGTTACAATAGCCTCTCTGAATCTCATGTACTGTGTCTGCTTTTATCCATCTGTGTCAATGAAAACACACAGGGAGCCAACAACTCCAGCTATAATTGGCGGGAGCTGTACGTACAAATAAAAATCAGTTTTACTCCTTAGTATATACAACATATGGAGCAGTACTGTAGGTTAGGAGAATTATTCCTCAGCACTCTGTGCGTAGGTTTCTGCAAGTTGTTTTATTTTTCAGTATTGCAGGCTTGAAAAGAGTTATGACATTAATGTTTCTCTGTAGATTGGTTTGATTGAGATCAAAGTTCAGAGGTTGTGTTATGTTACCCAAGGACTGCTTTGCTCCTGATATTTTCAAAGAATTGCAGCGGTCTTTAGTGAGCAGCTTCGGAAGCCAAAAGCCTTGACTCCATCCTCACGGGCATTAATGAAAAAAGAACCAGAACAGTGAAATCAACACAATTAAGCTCGTGTGAAAGAGAAGAGGTTCTAGCCCACACAATTTTTCATTGTTTCTCCACTTTGTTATTTACAGAACATTTAAAAAAGTTACTGAAACGATGCAACTTCGTTTGAACCATTCCCACAGTTACACCGTCTTTCATTGCTCCTGCTCTGAGGGCAAAGACTTGCAGGGTTATTCTGACTTCAATGCCCTTTATACTTATCATATAACTCCACAAGGGAGTTATTATATGCAGCAAATACTTAAGCATCTTTGCTGATAGTAGTCTGACTATGGCAAGATTCTTACAGTATGAATCTTATTTTCTAAGCAATTTGGTGTCATTTTCTAATTAGAATCTGGCCTTAAGGTCTTCTAGAAACATTCCCTTGAACTCTTCTTATTATCTAAAACTTTTCTGTATGTTTTCCTAGCCATCATACAGCAGCTAATTGCTCATTTATATATACACATGTGTCAACAGAAGCTTTCCAGAAGCTTTCCTCTAAGCGAGCAGCCCTTTGCTACTGTTTGTTTAGCAACAAAAAGTGAAACCTGTCATACTCAGAGCGATCAAGAACTGATTTTTAATTTTTATTTTATTTTGAGAACAGAGCAATATTCTTTTGCTATTCTGGAGAAAACCAGCTGTGCTCTGAGGATGCTGCATGCATTGCCTGAAATTTCCCTGGCAGAAGCCACCCAAAAATGTGGGTTCTGCACATGTGAGAAGATGTGTGTGATGAAGCATCAGCTCAGTGCAAGGGGAATTACGACTTGGAAGACGTGGAGCATAATCTAGGGAACTGGAGCAAGCTTTACAGTCTGACTGCGGAAAGGCCATATTTTGTTTTACCTTACACACGAGTTTTCACTGTGAAGCTAAAGCACTACTTGAATATTTAAAATAAAGCACACAATTAAATGCTTTCCTGGAAGCTCGCCAGCCTGCTCAGCAACTTGCTGTATTAGCCCTCTGGAGAGTAGTTAGTTTGTCTTTTGAAAACCAATTTGTCCACCCTTAATGAATCACTTCTCGCCTCTGTTCAGTGTTTCCTTTCATCAATTTTTACATACATCTTTGGAAGATAAAATGATCACATCACCACCCTTCAAACATTTCTGACAATCCAACTATTCAGCACTGAGTAGTGCTGGATCCAAATTCACGGCAGAATCCAGATCCACAACACTACCTCAAGAGTACCAAGTGTGAAGTGCATAATTGCACTGTCCTTGCCAAACTCCAACAGAAAATGGAAACACAAATTGCGGCTCAGGAGGATGAAAAGGGAAATGAGTCAGCCACCTTCTCCACTTTATCACAATGCGATGTTTCTGTTTTGCTCTATAAAAATAGAAAACACAAGAGAATATGAAGAAAAAAGGCTATATACTTCATAAACAGATACCTACAAAGCTTTAGCTTGGCAAATAATCCGCCTTTGACAGACACAACATTTATTGAATCAAGCAAGATGCTCTTGGCAACTTCCAAAACAACTTGAATGAGAGAAAAAGAGATGAAGTGAGGCATTTGGACCTAGAGAAACAGTCTAACATGAAAGTATCAATCAAGCCAAGCTACAGGCCCCTCTAAAAGTTATTTTTTCCTTATAGTCTAGAAATTCATTTTGCTTTAATATAAGCACAAAAAAGAGGCAGTCCAACTCTCTTTTCTGCTAATTATTTCTCACAATAAAACAAGCCATGCAGTTCTTGGTTTCCTCCTTCCCTTCCTCACTACCCTAACACTAAAATGTCTGACAGACGCAAGAGATAGCCATGCACTTCCCAGAGGAAAAAGCACGTTCAGGCAAACTGAAGCCTTTGCAATTAGCATGACTTATAAACTCAACACACCAAGAGGTCTGTCAAGCATCCCACATGCAAGACRACCAATATGAAAGCATTCACAAAAACCTACCGTAGAAAAGCAGCAAAAACGGAGCTCTTCCCTCCCTGCCCCAGCTAGACCCGGAGCTGCAGGGGTGGCCCCTGAGATGGCGGCAGAGGCCTCACGCCCGAGCAGGGCCGCAGCCTGCACTCCCCAAGAGGCTCACTGCGAGCGGAGCACGGTGGAGATAAGWCACCCAACAGCAAAAACAGGCCACCTGTCTGATTGAAAACAGGCCTCAATACTCACAGCTGTTTGGTTTTACACCTTCACTTCCTCTCCTGATCCCGAGCACAGTTGTAMACCCCAAGGGCCGCTCTGCCACACGAGTGTTACCAGAGACTGAYGCCAGGCTAACGCGTGCAAACCGGACACGAATGACGACACTGTCCCCTATCTTTTAGCTTGTTAAAAAATGCCTCTTGGCTTTGTATGAAGTAATACCAGCACATTATATATTTTTCAGGAGAGGCATGTGACATCTATAGCGGCAGCGTACCTTCTGTCAAAACACGGAAACATTTTGTTTGCATTACGGCAAAGAAGTGACTCGCTGAAGCGCCATCTGAAGCAGAAGGTTCCAGCTCATCAGATCTGCTGTATATTCATTAGATGCAGGAAGAGTCCTCGCAGGAACACAAATCAGYCCATGACTATGCAAGAAGTATAAAACAGGCAAGACAGATTTTATACTTTCCCTCACTGGAACCTGGCTCCTGCCAAAAAGACAAAGAAGAAGTGGCTGTAGGGACGCTGTCAGAACATACGCCAGGCGTAAAGACTAGAAAAACTGAAYACACGGGTGCCAATGAGCTACATTTTCACTCCACGTTTAGGCTAGGAGTTGGATAAATTTGTGTCACTTTCAAGAGTTTCATTTGTGACAATTTTGGAATTACTTGTGCTGGGGAAGCTGCTGGTGCTGCAAGTGCTGGGAATGTCCATTGCCGAGATGGGTACTGTAATACTGAATGACATTTTATATTTTGGGTAGAAAACCGGTACTTAGTTATTTTAAACTACCACATTATAGCACGCAATGGTAGAAGGAGCCAAGATGATAAAATACCAAGCACAGATTCAAAGACCTATTCTCTCCATCTATTTTTAGGTATCCAGGTTGCTATCAGCTCCTATACCACTAGTGGGAGAAATAACATGACAGACCAACAATTCAGTGGAGAAYTGAGTAGCTTGTCAGGCTCAGACTGTCAAAATGAGCCAGTGTGTTGGTATTCAAATTATTGGCAAGCAGAAYGACCAGAATGTTGCTCAAAAGGCAAAAAAGAAAGAAAAGCCACCTGTTTTAATAAGAAAATCCCTGAAGGAAAGATTTGTATGGAAACACATGTGGATGATCTTATCAGCTGCTCCCTACTACCTTCTATTACCAAAGAAAAATAATTCCTAGAGCACCTCAGTACCCTTACCAGGAAAACACTGGGATTTCCAGGCCAGCCATATCGTGGATAGAGTGACTCCAAGTTCACTACTAAAGCAAATCATCTAACCAAAGGAAACACRGCCTGTCCAGGAGATTCAGTAACCGGGAATCCTTCCAATCCTGTAAAAAACAATACTAGTTAGCCATGAAAAAGATCCTTCCATCATGAGGTTTAAGTCCCAGGAAGATGCAGATGTTCTTATGAGCAAATATATTCATGGTTGGGACACAGACTCAGAGGCTGCACATGTTTTAACCAACATGAATATTCAACCCGAGCAAGCTCAGCTTGATGGGCTGCATATTCACCCCTAGATATTAAGGCAAAATGCATAGGTATTTTCAGGGGATGCTGCGGGATAATACAAGCTATATGTATATATTGTCTGCTTAAAAGTAATAATCACATTACTGAATTCTAATCAGACATGTATCTGATACACGTCCCTCACGTGAAATGAAATAGCAAAAAAGTGCTTGACTCTATGCAAACCTAATTCAGAAGTTTCTAAAATCAGGCAATTCCATAATTGGATTTATACTATCTATGAACTGTTATGACACTTCTTACAGATTCTGAAAACACACACATCTTTGAGGGAATAAAAGGAAAACTCTTTCTGAGATTAGCAATAAAACAAAGGTAGAAAATACCTCCTGATCTGCCTTAAAAATTGTGTCTTTTYAGAAGTTCTGACTACACCTGAGAATAAGTATGCATAATCTTTAACACATTCACTGTTGAGAAATGCCAGGGAGGAAAGTGTTATTATCTACCTAGATTTAGGAATAGTGCACAGAGAATCTAACTCGTTCAGTGTCATAAAGAGATCATGCAGCAAGTAGGGAAATCTCAAATAAAGGCAGTAACTTTTAAGTTCTTTAAATAATGTAGCATTTAACAGGAGAAAGAAAGCCATAGGAGGGTAACTTTTTATCGTAAGAGATAAAGAATAGTAATGCATTATCTTCCTGATGCAATTTAATTCAAGAAAGTACTACAAGGGACCTCCAGTAAGGAAATGGATGTGACCACAGAAAATTAAGGAGGAAGATTCTTAATACTATATTTAAAAGGCAAAGCAGATTTCACTTTTTAATACAAAACAGAAAATTGTTCCCAAGTAAAGTTGGAAGTGACATAAGAATGTGTTATAAGATTTTTGTAGCATTTAAAGAATCAGGGGGAATTCTTCGGATTCAAACTCATTATCCATGCTACAGTCTTCTAAAAGAGCAGAAAATTCCAGCCTACCTACAGGCATTTATTTTATTAKCATTTAAATAATGCTAAAAGGCAATCATTTAGGTGTTGTGTTGGGAGTACGTAAAGTGAAGCGGGAGTTTTTCAGTTTGAAATGATCAATAATTTAGTTTTGATCAATTCTAATTTGTATGCAAATCAATTCCATAATCCTGGTCCATCTATTAATTAAAGCCCACACTGAATAAATCTGATCACAAAAGCAGTCTAAATTAAATTCATGCCTGCAACTTGATAGTAGAGTGAAAAAAATACTTATGATAGTCAAAAGCTGATAAATGGACTCAGTCACTAGACAACAGAAATCAGTGAGCTCTTAAGTGTGCCCTGATATCCAAGAAGAAATTAAGTAGCATGAGGAATGATATCTTGAATTAAAAAATCTCTGAAATATGGCCATTTCTATGAACTATACTGTTATGCAGTATATATTTATGTATACAGACCAAGTCTACCTGCCTGTCAGGGTATGTCAGCATCAAGATTCACTTTYGTGGCCATACTGCACTATCCATCCAAATGATACCTCATTTACCAGCACTGAAACATGAACAGCAGATTCTGCAGCTTTAAAACCATCCCTGCTAGCAGCACCTCCCTGAGCAGTTAATTCCTGCTCCAGGATAATATTCGCAGTCTGGCTGGTGTCTGACTTGGGGAAGGAAGTACTGCAGAAATTTGCAATCTGGCCTGTGTCCAATTTTCCCTTCCAGCAAATATTTCCTATTTGCTTCCTCATTATTCCTCAGCTATTTCCTGTRCTGTAACGTAACCCACACAGAATGGCCTAGGTTTGTTGTTATCTTGGGACACTACAATTTAAATCTGYCGCTGCCTCTGTTCCCATTGCAGAGCATTCTCTAACCAAGCAGGGCATGTGAACAATGAGGAACRAGGCACATCCTGGTTTTATTCAGCAAGGAGAGGAACCCAGGAGCACTACGCACTTTCCACTTTTGATCCCCGTAAAGAACATAAAAACCCCTAGAAACAAAGGTAATCATTCCTAAAGAGCTAGGAGCTTACACTGATAAACGGGATGAAATATTCCTTTGGTGCTTCCTTTAATCTAATTGTAAACCAGCCTGGAATATACTCTGGATTCTCCAAATACACATTAAAATGTGCATGGCATAGGGAAAAAATGTGCTTAGCAGTAATCTGCATGTAAAGCTGCATTGTCTGAAGAATTTTTGCAAGCAGGGTTCTGACTACATGCCCCCATGAGAGATGCTCTGTTCATCATCTAAATGACTGTAATTAATGGGGAAAAAAAATAACTGAAGGCGATTACTGGGAAACACATGGGAGGTGAGATAGACTATTAAATTTATTTCCAAGAGGAGCCGTGGAAAGTATTACATTTCCCTGTCCAAATAACCTTAGTTAATATACATTGATCAAGKAGTGCTTCAAATATATGCATGGTTTACCAGTTTATCAACATCTCAAGCTTTCATGCCAATTGTTCTGACATGTTCTCGATAAATATAATAATAGCAAAAGGACAAAAAATAAATGGAGAGATCCATCTTTCAGTGACTACTACCACCTCACTAGATCAATATATGTCATAACAGCCTTACCATTTGTGAAACAGAAATCCTTTTATGACAATAAAGCCTTAGTATATTAGTTATTAATTTAGATCAGTCATGACAGATCCMCGAAATTTCAGGTTGGCGCAGGAAAAAAAAAAACACAAATTTGGCCAAAATAACTGTGAAACATATATGCGATCTCAAGTGAAAACTCCTACCCATTATGCAGATTTAAGTTTTACATCTAGATATTCAAATCATGTCTAMGGGAAGGTTTTCCCTATGACAGAATCCTATAGCATAAGTGCAGTGAGGCCACTAATAGTCTTCTTTACATTACTGTCACCGAGAGAATAACTAAATTCCATTTTATGCATCTTTGTCATAAAAAATAATACACTATTGTCAAAGATTGACTAGAATATAGTTGTTGTCTACAGTGGACAACAGTAGGTGCTACAATAGAAGGGGTCACATTTTTTTAAGGGGTGGTATTCCTGTATTGGACCAAATTTGTTTTTCTCAAATGCAAAGCACATTAGTTGCTTTAAGGGAGAGGGCTGATATTCCTTGTAGCTCTAAATTGATCTAATAAAACTAGATATTACTATTATGCATAAAATTATGAACTTTTTGAAAGCTGTCTGTTGCAATTATGCCTATATCTGCATGGAATACGTTATTCGGAAGTCTCTAAGAAGGTACTATTAATTTTTACAGCTTGAGTGAGAAAAAAGTTACTATACCCTTCTGACATACGTGTAAATGAAGAAACCCAGAGGCTAAGTAAACTTCCCAAAATAAGCCCATGACAAATAAAATCCAGGTCATCTAGATTCATAATACTATAGCTCACTCAGCACTTTTAGAGTAATAAATGAAACCTTTTTCCTGAAAAAATAAATTTAGCTCATTTTCCTGATTACAGTAAACAGCGATAGCTGTCTGCTTATGCTAAATATTGATACAGACATTCCTGTTATTCATTGTCAATTAACACAGAATATCAAYGAGGTTTTAAAAAATGAGCAATTCACTGTGAGCCCATGAACCACAGCTTAGAGTGTGAAGGCTTGAAGGCAGCTCGGTTATAAAAAAAAAAAAAGTATATACAGATTGTGTATGTTCATGAAAAAAAGATGATATCAAATATAGCCAACTTTTTGCTCATCCAAGGACTGGAATTTATATAGGGCATATTTCAGGAAAAGACTATGGCTGCATTTTATATGTGGCTGTGCTACCACAGCATCAACACTAATCTCCGGCACAKGGGAAAACTGTCATGTCAGACAAGCTCCAGCTGTCCACTCCGCCTGTCACTTCCTTCATCTCCAGGCTTGTAGCACGGGGGCTGGGGGCTGTGAACACGTTAGTGAGCAACTGGGTAGCACGGACCCGCGGGAGGGCAGGCGGGAGCTGCCTGCAGCCGGGGACCGCGCTGGGATGCGAATTAAGAAATCAGAAGTGTTAAGAAATGGGGGAAAAAATGGAGTCCAAACAGGGAACAAAAAGGAGGCAACAGGATAAAGAAGTAAAAAGTCACTGGATGTCTCTTAGGCATCTTTGTTCTTTCGCAGGATGGTGAAGCTGATGCACATCTAGTTTTTGCACATTCTCAGGGCTYAGGCTCTTTCAAGGCAAATCTAGATGGCACTCGGCTGGCTGCCATCCTGCTCGGACAAGCGTCCCCTCCTGAGCCAGGCCATCACGGCACGCATGAGGGAGCGCACCTGAGGCCGCCGCGCGGCCCACAGCCACGGGGCTCCTCCGGCAGGCAAAGCTGAAGAGAAGAGCCAATTTCAAGAAAAGACCTATTTATCCCCTGCATGAAACTTAAGTACATGTACCCYAAGGGCAATAAGACCTTAACTCTCAACACACACCAGTGTTCATGARTACACAAAATAAAGTCAATGAACCCAAATTTGGGGATCAGGTCTAGTGGAAGAGTCTTGGTGCCAAATCTGTGAACCATCGGCATTCTGGATGCTGCTCTAGTGAGATACTACAGCCATAAATTACTGACAAGAAAGAAAGCATTCAAGAACACAGTYATGAAAGTGTTGATAAATACATATCCCTTTGCACTACTTCATCAGGAACCTGTCGTTATTAGCCTGCAATGACCACTGGAAGGATGAGCAGTTGATGTTGCAACRTATACAACACCTTAAACTCGTGCGAGAGCCCCCAGCAAGGGCTCAGTGCTGCAGGAGCAGGGCTCGTGGCCTGCGGCAAGGCGGCCTGGCTGCGCGGAGCAGGACACAGCCACCGCATCGATGGTGCCACCACCGATGGGCCACCCCAGCAGGACGAKGGCCACGCAGCCCATGCGGGCCATGCAGAGCGACCCGCAGAGCCCTCACGCTGCCCTAGGTGAGCAGCCATGRCTGGGAATGCCACAGATGCCGAGATGGGGGTCCCTGCACCTCCTTGCAGGGCCAGCACCAGTCCTGCCTCAGAGACACCATGGCTTTGTGGATCAGATGAAGAAAAAGGAGAACGAGTCTCTTTGAAAAGGCATATTCACTCATTATTCAGTCTACAATATTTCTGGGAAGTATTTTCCATATGTTCAGATATAGCTGGATATAACATCCATCCACAATCAAGGGCATCTTCTTCCAGAGATAATGGAACGAGTAGCCCAAAGGCTGCCTTCCCATGCACTTCTTATCAGTGGTCCTGCAGCTGGTCTTGAGAAAAGGAAAAAAAAAAAAAAAAAAAACTTGGCTTTGAGTTTTAAGCTACTAAATGTTCTTTGTAGCTTTATACTTAGCCTAGTACTTTCTATTTCTCATAGTTTTGATAAAACTTTGCTCTATAATTAAGTGCCCCACAGCATCATCTCGGTTTTCAGAGGCCTGGTGTATGCTGCCACGTGCCCTTCTGGGAAACTCTGAACTGCCTTCTATTCTTTTGTCATAAGAAGTAAGTCCTATAGCTCTAATTTTTTTTTTCAGTATAAGAGCTTATATTTTAGAGAATATTAGTATCTTTAATTTTCTCTCAAGGAGGGGCTCCCCTTTAACTTAGCTTTTGATATCATGCAAATGATACCAACTTAGAAAAAGACAACAAGGACAATCACCAGGCAAGTAAACGGTAAACATGCTTTCCARTTCAAAAGCAAGCAGTATATGGTGCTTTTGTATGATTTCCATACTTCTGGTTTCCTTGCCAATRGAGAGATTAGCCCTAAAGGAGGCAAGGACCAACTGCCACAGACTACTCTGAGAAGTGGCACCATAGACTGAATATTATGTGGAAAAAAAGAGCCCAAATGCTATGTAGAACTGGCTCTATCCCATTCCGAATGGCTAAGGCAGGCTATAGGAATGTGTAATAATCACATATTTCTGCAAAGACAGTGATAAATAATTCTCTCAGTCTTTTTCACCCAGTAGGAATTCACATCCTTGGCTTTTTTTTTTTTTTTCCCAAGTAATTCCATAAAATACAACATTAACTGACTCTTTTCACTGGACTTTTAGTTAAAGAATCAAGGTCACTTACAGAAAATTTTAGCTACTTTTAGCTAAAATATACTTTCAGTGTTTTTATAGAATTCCATTAAAATGACTGCAGGTGCATTAAAAGTTTTTGTAGTAAGATTTTTGACTATTTGTCATCCATGAGTGATGTTTCAAGGACATATTAGAAATAGTCTAAATAATGAAAGACTTTATTCAGCAAAATTAAGCTCTTCCAGTGCTGAATAGTTAAGCGTCTGCGGGCTTCCATGACTAATGTCCTCTTTTCCTCCATGGAATGTCCTCTTTACCTTTATGTTCTTGACTTGAGTCCCAAGATGGCCCAAAAGGACCACGCTCCCTTGAAGGGTGAGGAGAGATCAAAAAATATGTGGCTCTAATATATTTAGATACCTAATCATAGCTATATATTCACAGAGCAAACTGAGCACCTCAAAGAACTGAGGTTTTCTCTGCCAAAATAAAGGAACATTGAAAGAAAATCAGAGAGTTAATCATTGTCCTGGGTAGCTGGACTTGATATGGTGACTGAATTATTATATAGCATCTTTGTTGCCTCTCTTTAGATCTTTTCTAGGTCTCCTCTCTGCTGCCATTTCCACAAAATAAATCTSTAGGCTGACTAAAAGTCACTGCATAAAGCTAATATGGTTTAGTGTCTTGCAATATATGAAAAACCCACAAGTTTTCTCTCTCAGTTTTTCATCTCTCCAAGCCTAAATTGAACTTCAAACATCATATGCTGTGAAGAGCCCTGCGTTTTCAGAGATATACTCGTTTCCACAGGAACCAGCGATTGTTCCTCGAGAAACAATTGTGGAGCCAGCAGAGCCAGAACGGTGAGGGGTTTGGCAAGGACATCCAGGGGAAAACGTGGTCATTTTTGCATGCTGTGTGACATTCTTCTGTGGCATATGAACCATTGTGATCCACAAGTATTGACATAAACATACAACTATGCCAAAGAAAAAAACATATCCCCTGCTTCTCTAAGATGTCCAGCACATCTTAGCAAAACCCGAATCAAGTAAGGACCACGTCACGACCATCTGCACCGATACGAAGGAGGATGAGCCCTGCAAAGCAACAGCSTCTGCTCTCTTCCTGGAGAGCCTGGACCAGCGCGGCTGCTGAGCGAGGCCTTGCAGCTTGGCATGGACCTGGCCCAGCTCGTGGGCAGGAGCACAGGCACCGTGCTCTGGAAAGAAACCCTCCTAAACTTGCTGCGCATCTGCAGGGTGCCGAAACCGTGCAAACTCAATGGTAATGAACACTGGCTCTTGAAAAGGGTGGGTAAACAAAATGTTAAAAGATGTTCTGCTTGAACCAAGTCCAACAGAGAAGCAGAGACAGTGCCCAGACAATAAAGGAATTTATGGATTAGTCACACGCTTTGTTCATGCGATGCCTCTGTTCAGTTAAACTTGCCCTTCCTGACCTGCCTTGAAGATGTGTTATCATATTTTCTCCGAGTATTATTTCGGAAAAAAACAAGACAAGCAATTCTTTTTYATTGATTTCTTCTGTCAGGTTTCTTGATGCCAAAGTACATTTTATGATCAAACTTCAGTCTTTACTTTTATGGTGGTAAACAATATATATATATATTTTAAAGAAGAATATGTGCACATGTGATGGAGGAGGTGGAAGAAATGACTTGTTTCAAATCATTCAAAGTTCATCCTCTATATATTTTCTTTCCTATTACTTCAACCTACTTTAGAGCAGTTAACTAGCACTAGCAGATAAGCCTACCATTGCCCAAAAGACAGAGAAAGAAGAAATCAATTTTTAGAAAACCTTCCTTCCTAATTGCCAATTAAATATGAATTGAATCTTGTTTAATTGTTTATCTGTAATGCTTCTAAGCACTACCCCAGTATCACTCAGAGCTCTCATCAGCAGTGAGCGTGCATGCACACACACACAAATTTACAACGCCTGGATTTAATTCATGGTACACATTTCCCTGAGAAATTACAGAGTACTTGCACCTACTGAYACAACAGTTTCAGCTTCCCACCCTGCCCTCCAAAACACCTGCACACGTTACCCACTCTCTGATACAGAACCAGGGATTATGCCTCAGTGTGAGGCTTTTCTAGGAGAAGGGCACCTAGTTTCTTGCTCAACTTTGAAAGAAAAAGACTGTCTGCAAAACAAACACAAAGCTGCAGCAGGGACCTGCTAGAGAGCTGCTGTTTCTCCCAGGAGAACATTCAAGAAAGCTAAAGGAAACAAGACATCCGCTTCCTTTATGAGCTGACCATACGCATTGTAATGGATTGACAATAGTTAATACCTACTAGGCACATTTATAAAATAAAACTAAAATGGAGCAATTATGCTGAATCTTATATTTTACCAGGGAGTACCTCCCAGTTGYCACAGACTGTGGAATCACAGCATTCCTCTATAATTTATGAGTTACTGCAACCGTTCATATATGGTTAGATCACCTAGAWGCCACACCAAATTGTGACRGAAGGCTTTTCTTCACAAAATAATGATCATCAGTTATACTTACATAGACRTAATAAAAATACAGAAATACTTWGCCTTATGGCTCTAAGGAACATTGCTTACCAGAGTTTCCTCAAGACCACTGAGTTCTGAACAAATTGGTTACTCCTCTGCCTCCAGGTGGGAAAGGAGAAATGCAATAAACTGTTCACATGGAAAAGGGGAGAAGTTTTTAAAGGCAAGAAATCAGAGAAAATATTACAAAGCTCTGAAGATGAATATACGACTTGCATTCTGTTGTCTTGAGCTCAGTTAAAAAAATACTTCAAAATGGTTAAATCTTAAAGATGATGAATACTGGAAGGCAATTTACCAGGTGCATTACCCAATTTATTTGGCTATTACATCTACAGATTTGTGTCACCAAGACTCTTAAATTCCATAATAGAAAACTTTCCAGGAGAGACCTAAGTGATATCCTGAACCATACAATTGGTTTTACAGACTACTTTTAACAGAACAAACACTGATGTTGCCTAAATAAGTATGTCTTGCATCCAGGTTTCTAGAGTTTCTGTAGTAGAGTTTTTACAGTTGGTTTTTTTTTCTCCTCTCTCACCTTTCTACAGCTCTAATTTCATAGAACAAGCTCAAGATGCAGTTGTCTCTTTAAATTACTCTAAACCTCTAAGGATAGGCGACTACAAAGTGTTATTTTTTTCCCCCGTACACAGACATAATAGAAATGCATTAAATTGTTATTTGACATAATTTCAAATTGCTGTTTAAAGAGAAGTCCGGATATCATTTTAGGGAAAGGTGAATGAGATGATCAGTTATGCAAACACTAGGTTATCTCCTTGACATTAATTACTGAATGTTGAGGAGTACAGAGCTGGTTGTACCGCGCAGTTAGTAAGACATATGAATAGGGCATCCTTAATGCTTGCCTTGTAAATAGAACGGCATTGATTCTGTATGACAAATATCTTGGGAAAAGAAGCTTCTTGTTCTCAAATATCGAGAAACTGAATCAATATGCAGCAGTACAGAATGCAGAGGTGCTCTAAAATGCCATCCCTCGGCAGGTGTGAAAAGCAGGAATTCAACCTCACAGTTTGCTGTGGTGTGAGGCAGGTTTCTTCCTTATCACAGCAATAAGCAGCCTCAGCAGAAGCCTTTACGTTTACCACACTAAGGAAATCACATCAACTACTTGGATATCTAAGAATACACTTCCCTTTTTCTTTTCTAGCTTAAATCCCCCCCAGCTCTGTATTCCTATATTTAAAAACCAATATGCCTCAATATTTTCATGGTTTAGAAATGCTCAGGGACTTGTAAATATGCCACAAATACTGAAAAAATAGCAGATTTGCCCGCAATATTTTGCTAGCTTGATATTTGCATTTAATGTCCTTTAAACGATGCAGAAGGAAATAGAGAAGGTGTCAATTTTCACAGTTTTCACTTTTTAAAGAATACATAGAATAAGAGTCATGAATATTTTCTCTGGTTTCTCTACCAAAAATGCAGTATATTCCCATTTCTTTAAAGCAAAACTCAGAGAATATTCTCATGGCAGATACTTTGTTGGATTTTCTGTTTCATTCTGGGTTTATAAGTTTTTTACCTTGAGTGTATTTATACACACGTTTTCTAGATCAAGACTCTTTTGCTCAGTAATTCAGCCCTTGGCAAGAAGCCGCAATCCTCAAAATACCAGGACAGAATCTCTTCCTATCGCCCAAACTCTCAATGTCAGAAAGTGCAGAGTGGGTAAGGGAGAGGCAGAGCTCACTGAGACCTTCCCAATTACTTTCCATTTACGCAGGAGATGCACTCAGAGGAGCATGACATCCTTCCCAAATACTCAGAGATCTGCAATGAAGTTCTCAGGGCTCCCAACACTCCTTTCCTCCCCTAGAAGCCATTTTTCTAGGAGCGAGGAAGCCTCCTTCCTGCTCCTCGCAGCAGCCCTTGATTCTGGTAGGAGAGGCAGTCAAGCTGAATTTTGGTTGAGTTTTGGTGTCTCTCCAACCAGGCACACAGGAGTACCACAGCACCACGCGACACGTCTTCAACAGGAGCCTCCACTCGGCCTGGGGGCTGCCGGACCGGCCCTCCAACCACATTATTAGGTGATGAAAATTAAGATCCAAATCATTACAGACCACCAAATCCAGGGTAGGGCTCTCCACACATCATTTTTTAAAGGCAGAAAGCAAGCCAAATGCAAACTGAAGTTAATGCAATATATACAAGAAAGAGAAATAAGATTAGATGTGATGTATGTGCCAAGAGGCCTTCCGCAGGCAACGGATAGAGAGAATAAGGTTAACGTGTCTGATTTGTCCCTCCYCCTGCAAGGGCTGAGAAGTCCTCGCAGCAGCAAGGTCAATTCTAATCCTATTTCCTTATTCCTCACAGTTATTTCATTATCTCCAGTCCCCTTTTTTCAACTTCACAGACTTTTTTTTTCGAGAAATCTCAGCAATCTGAGATCAGGTAAATATCATAGCCCCTCCCTTTAAATAATTAACATGAGATATAGAAAGAAGCCCTTAAAACAACACCCACCTGCAACAAATCTAAGGAAATGGGCTCTGTCCTTGTTCTGCAATGCTGGCTGCCTCTCCCATGAAAACATTAACATTTTACACACAAAAAAATGATGTAATTACCAAGAACTTTCTCTATTTCTGCTCTCATTATTGCTGATTACCAGAAATTATCAGGCAAATAATGGCTGCTTTCTCTTTCTATGATCAATTTATTCACCCTCCATCTGATTTCTTTGGTGATGAACAGAAATTTAGGCTCTTGTGTCTATGGCACTTAGAGAGAGAAAATGGGGCAAGGGAGAGAAATTAAACAGTGAGTATGTGTAAAGTGTCAGAAAGCATATAAATTATCCGTGCCAACTCGCAATTTTACTTCGAACCCTGCAATATTTTTTTCAATTTCAGTTAAAATCACAGCTTCTAGAATCATCTGATTAGCCAAACTTCATTTATTAATTAGAACAATAAATAAAAACAGCGCCTCGCACAGCAAGAAGATTAAAAGCACATTTTCAAAACGAGTATGAAATGCCTGAGAGGGCTAGAAGCTGCAGACTAATAAAACTGTCCCCAAACTCTCACTGAAAAGAGACCCCAAATATCAGCACCTTAGAGCCTGACTGGTAATTTCAGTGTGAGGACTCTGGTTTTGCACCAGCCGAGCGAGCTGCAGTTCCCATGGCAGCTGGCAAGGGATGGGGAGCCCTTTCACTTCCATAGCCACATAAGCCATCTGGGAATACCAAAGGGGTAAAAGCAAGAGCAAGATATCCCAACCTGGGTGCTGAGCTGTGCACCGCCAGTGCTACACTGCTATTACTATCTAACTACTCCACTTAAATCTACTTGGCATATATCCTCACAAGCTTGCAGTTAGTCTGTGGAGTGCTGTATAGAGACCCCCTTATTTTCTCTGAGACTTAGGAAAGATTTCTCTCATTTGCACTGGCTAATACCCTCTTTTTAGGGCTGACTTGAGCAGGTTCCCCCTTTGCGAGGGGGGACCCCCCGCTCCACCCAGGAGCTCTTCCCCACAGACACAGCTGCAGCCCCCATACTTAAGACGAAGCAAAGTGAYTTGCTTTTCAAAATGGAGAGAAAAAAAATAGTATTCTCAGCCTGAGCCTTTGCATTTTAAGCTTTAGCCTGGAGCAAATTATTAAGGCAGAGTTACTTTCTAATCCCTGGAAATAGCAGTTTATAGTGAAAATACTGACAGATCCATAACTATAGCCATGCAAATACAGCAGATAAAAATATGTATAAATGATAATGTAATTTAATGGCTTAAAGAATTTTTACTGGGGAGGAGGGTAGTATCTGCTTTATTTTGACAGTGTAAAATGTCAGAGCAGAATCCAAGGATGTAGCAGAGTCATACTCTATACTTCTTGAAGATTATTTGACAAGAACAATTTTGGTGTTCTATTTAATGCACTTACGACAAATTTAAGTGATAAATTGATGCCTGAGAGACAGTGTGGCTGGAATTAGGAGAACAAATCCTCTTGTTATGGGAAAAGCTACAGGCCGGTTCTGTGCTGATAGGCATACTAGAAGTTAGGTAAAAGAAATCTAAAAGGAGTATTTTGTCAGTGGCAGTGAAAGTGGAAAGCTATATATTTATTAAGTCATAACATCACCCAGGTTATATTTTCAAGTACCACAGAGGCAGTGACTCCTCAAAGTCTGTGGATACGAGAAAAGGATCAGAGGATTTTCTGGAGAAGGTGGTTTGCTGGGAAAAACAGACATTACTGCACAATTTCAGATGTCACTTGCAGTCAAATATCCTATTACTCCATTGATCTCTAATGCAGAGCAGAATTGAACAAACCATTCAGTAAAAGTGAATGATCACTCAGTGACCGCAACTGGAGGTCTCATGGTCTAATTCTGCCAATGCTCCAGGTGCAGCAGTTCAGTGGGAGAACACACGCATAAAAGATATTGCACTGGACATTTGTAAAGCACAAGGGCAGAGAAAAACCATGTGCAAGAAACATTTTGATTCACTTCAAAATGTAACATACCAGTTTCCAAAGGCTGCCTGGGCAGAAACCTTCTAACTGAGGCTTCCAGTTCATCAACAACACCAGCTCCAGTGACGGCTTCTCAGCAGCAGCTGAACTGGTGACCTGTTGCTACAGAACCATGAGCTTGAGCTGCAAAACTGTTTTACAGGATATAACAAACCTCAGGGGGCTCTGGAAAGCAGCCAGCAGAGAAGGACCCACACCTGTCTTGGCAGGGCTTACAAAAGGATGTAAGACCAGAACCTGGTATAATATATGCTTCTCACTTAGGATTTAATAAGTAGGATCCATGGCATTTCTAAAGAAAACTCCTAATAATGGATTCTCTCTATTCTACYCATTGCTTCCCCACTGTATATTGATTGACCAACCTTCTCCATCCTGTCCAAAAAGACAGGGTTTCCAGGACTCGCCATGCAGGGTTATTCTGCAAGGGTGCATCGTTCTTAAAACGAGTCCTCTGTGCTGGGGGTATCACTTTGACAGCTCCCTACGAACCTGCATTGCTCCTGCCATGCCAGGACTCATTTTTAGCAGGGCTCTGTTTGCAGATGTTGCATAGCTGCATACCTGGCCTTTCCTTTTCTGCATCCATTTTTGGACAAGCTGTAGATACAATTCTAAGACAAAGAGAGACAAGATTGGCAGGTTTTCTACTGTTTCCATTCATCTCAAGATCAGAAAGTAAAACCCACTTTTCCTTTGTAGATGTCTAGGGATAAGTGATTAAGAAGAAAAAAAGGAATTGAATTGCAGCACTATCCTCTTCGTTCTGAGGAATGATTCTCAGCCAACGGAGCGGAAGCAGCAGTACTTTATTACACACTGATTACAGCTATTGCCTGTTGCCCTTATACATCATGGTATCATAATTTGGGCAATTACTGCCTCAGGTCGATTGTGCAGCACACCCTTGGGAATGATGATTTAGGGAGATATGACACATACCTGGTAAATGCTAAAGGTAGAGCAAGCCAAAATGCACAGATGTAAAGTTCTGCCTGAACTGCATGCTCAAAATAGTCTGTATTTGCAGATAGTTACTGGAAAGAAAGGGCAGCAAGCGGGGAAGGACCAGGGCTCAGGAGGGATGGATTAGTTCTTAGATATGTCAACATGCGGCCTGAGGTGATCTACATAACGCGTTGCTGGTTGAGGGGAAGGAAGATCCATCTGTACAACAGAAATCATCTTTCACTGGTGAGTTTGGAGAAACCCACAACCATAAGTGCAAGAGACCATTTGCTTTGCACAGTCCAACTCCAAGATTTCACTAGTCAGGTGGTGACATCCYTAAGACTGCGGCATGTGTAAATTAGGGGTGAAGCTCTGGTTGCAGTTTCAGTGATCAAATTAATGCGAGACATTTAGCACGGCGACCATGTGGTAGCTTGCAAAGCCTTGGTTCTCCACAATCATTTCGACATGGCAAGTAGCCAAAGGACTGCTCACGAGCATATGGTTATTTATTTCTCTAATGAATCACTAATACAGCCTGTTTGCTACATTCCTTTACAAACTGAACAACCTTTAGAGAGGAAAAGCACCACAAGTGTACAAAACAGCCAAGGAAAACAGCCCAGAGCAGCACGCAGACCCGCTAGCACCCAAAACGTGATTTGCTAACTTCTTTTTCACTATCACTGAACAAATCCCCAAAGATTGGCTCAAGCTTAATCTACTGTGGCATGTTTGACTCCTTTGTTTAATCAAATCTGAAATGACATCTTCTAGTGTGACACATCAGCTGAAAAAGTTTAACCGTTGCTCTAAAAGCAGCACCAATCTACATTTTATTATCAAGGCTGTAGGTAGTGTGTCACTGTGGAAAGGCAGTGTAAGCGACAAGAGAAGTGGGGAATTGTAATGAGTAGTAAAGCCACTTAGAAAAGTATTTCACTGTTGCAACCCTTTTCAGCACCCTGAACCTCCGCGGGGAAGCATCGGTCTCCCGGACCGCCCTCTTCTAATGAAAAATAACTGAATGCCTTTTGAAAAAGTCACATTTCACAGAGTATTCAGTCCTTGCCTGAAAAAATACACAGAGCCAGAGCTTCAACATAAATTGATCTTTTCCTTAGAGTTTAAGCGCCTCAATAAAAGTTTACTGTGTAACAGAAGAGCTGACACAACCTTATCTATAGTGGCACAAATGGTACTAGTTAATTATACTAGGGGATATGCTATCGTTTCCAAATTTGCATATACAGCAGGCCTATTAATGGAGATTGCTAATTTTCATTTATCAAGCCCTTCTTTAGAAAATTCCATGCCTTCTGAAATATGAAAAAGAGGCAAAAGAGAGGAGAGAGGCTACCAAACCTCCAGTCCTGAGCACAGCACGACACGACCTGTGCAGCAGCAGCTGGACCTGCCCAGCTGGGCAGCTGATCACCCTCCCGGGCTTTATTACCCAGCGGTGCAAAGACACGGGTAACATTTGTGATTACCAAGTGCCCACGCGCCAACCTTCCCCCAGAGCACGAGACATCCCGGGGAGGGGAGCGAGGGAAGAAAAGGACGTCTGTGTTGTCAAGCTGACAAYGCTGTTTGTAAACCCAAGCCCCTGTAGAGACAGTAGGACTGCAGAGGAAATGCAAGGCGACAACCAGCATTGCCTGTGACCTTCCTAAATTATTCAGAACATCATTTGTTTGCAGTCAGAAAACTTATTTGAGATGCACAATGAAGATTTGAATCCTACTGCCTTTTTTTTTTTTTTTTTTTTGAATTATAAGCATTATTGCATTATTTGAATTATATTGCATTATTTGAATTATAAGCATTATTTCTCCATGAACCTTGCTGGGGAACCTTCCTGACAATCCACTGCTTATTTTCTTATGCCTTCTTTAAACCACTATTGACATCATTTATTTTAGTGCATCCACACACAGGACCCCCAACCAACCTCTTCCAGACAGACAGAGGTCAGATACAAACAGAACTGTTGCAGCAAGGGAGCACATACCTCAGCCCCGGGCCTCCCCTTCCCTTCAAGGGATGGGCTTCAATGTTCTCAGGCCTCTGCCCCTTAAAAACCATCTTTCTCAACACTACGTACTTGCATTTACTTTTCATTCAGTATTACTCAATTCTCTAACTGGGAAATACTCAGATTATTTTTTCCTCAAAGATTTGACAATTTATGCTTTTTTTTTTTAACTAGTTATCAACAACTAACATTTTCATGAACACATTTTATTGAGATCCACATCTAACTCTTAAAACATGAATACCAAGTCAAACTTGCACAGCACTTTATCACACGTCAAGGGATAAGACAGTTTGTTACCACTTTATTCCTTTATGCTAACTCCAAAATTCAGTCCAAGGTTTCTCTGCCCTAAAAGGCACTATTAGTTTAAATTTCTGAAAGTGGGCTTTTTTCCATTATTCATATTTAAATTAAGTTCCCTTGAGATGGAAGAAAAGCAAGGAATTTTTATCAAGAGACTAATAATATAACCAGTGAAAAATCTGAGCTTTTTTATATTGAATTTATAAATCATGCTAGCAGTAACCAAACTGTTTAAATAATATATAGAGTTTAACTATAACATACTTATTGGTATAAGTAATTTCAGTGCTTTTAAATGTAACAAATCACACAGAAAATATTCTCAGTGAATCATTAGCATACTCGGGTCTAGAGAGAGGTATACGCACTGTTCACTTCATAATTTGGGGGGAATGGCAACTGATTTACTGTTTCCTAAAGACATTTGGGTACCCTGACAAAGCACCCATTCATCCCTGCACCACGAGCCACTACCTACAGATAGGTTAGCCTGTAATTAAACTCAGGAGTACGAATTAATTAAAATATACATGCATAAGGGTGCATAGACATATGCAGAAACATTATTGTAGCAATATTAAAAGAACAACCTGCTGGCACAGGTAGGGGGGAAATCAACCTCTTCCACATAGCACCATTTGCCACCCTATTTATCACAAAGTCACAACACAAAAGCCTCATTGTGGGGACTACATGATGATACTGGAGGCATAATTTTCAGCTGTGCAAGTCAAGCAGCAACCCCTGCTGCTGTGGTCTCACCCTGCGGGCAGCGGTTCACGCTGGACATGGGTCCCCAACGCGCGGGGCCAYGTGAAGCAGCCGCCCTACGATAGCGGGTAGCCCTGGAGCCTGTGTTTGCAGCACCCCTTGTTCCTGCCCACAAGGAAGCCMTGGGGGAGGTTACGCAGCCGATGCCACCGCGGGGTTTTCTGAACAACTAGGTGGGCTCGGAGAGTTTGGAGTGAACGTATCCCGCTGCCGGGCGTGCTCCGTGATCCGGCCYGGCAATTACCAGGGGTCCAAACTGAGGATCCTGTGTCCAGATCTGTGTTTTCCCCAATTATTAAATAGCACGAGATGGGACTGGCTGTTGTGTTTCAGTCCCATCCTTCATTTTCAGATCTGAAAATTAAGGATATTTTATTACAAAGTCTTCCAAATTAAAGATACAAGATGAAATTGGGGATAAGAAAAGCCTCAGGACTCTGCCCACTAGCTTCAGTTTATATTTTAGGCTGAAACTTTCTGTATTATCAATTAGGTTGAAAAGACTATTTCTTTTTCAGATGCTTAAATATTAAAAAGGGCAAAGTCTTTAAAAAATATAGACTAAAGCCAAAACAAACGTCTTCCATACAAATAAGAAAGAAATYAGCAGCAGCATTACAGAAATAGCATAGCACAATTCACTTGTTCTAACTATGTGAGATGGTTTAACCTTTGTATAATAGCACAAAAATACATTAATAGACTTCAGACGTTAACTACAAAATCTGATTTCTGAAGAGCAGGAGTTTTTCCAGCAAGGTCTTTTTCTTAAAGCAGCATTTCCAACCTACTCACCTTGTTCAACTTCCTTCTTCCCAACCCAGCTGCCCGTGTTTCTGTGCCCAGCAACTTCCTGGGATTTCCAGCAATTTGAGAACAGCCACTTCAAAAAGTAAGTTTCCTGAAAACCAAAGTAGAAACCTCACAGCTGAGATCCATTTTAGGAGCTAGGGCTCCTGAATGACTTTCAAAAAAAAAAAAAAAAAATCCATAATCTACATCACAAAAAACTACTGCTGGCCTTTCCTCACTACGGGAAGCAGGGCACAAACGAGGTGATTTTCTGTCTGTTGTGACAGAAGTCACAAAAGCCGGGACTGGGACTAACTGCCATAAGAGAGCAAGTCGAGGACACTTTGTTCGCTTCTCCCTCGCTTTTAGAAAAGTGGAAGGAAGGCCAAGGCTCCAYGAGGAACCTGAACTCCCTCATGCCTCAGATATAAGCTTTAGTTTACTCCTCTAATCTGCCGCATTGAATATTGTAAAGAGGAATTTCGATCTGTAACTAATGACCTGTGATAGGATCTCCCATATCGTAGACCCATATAATAAGGGTAACAGGATCTACGCAAGAGAATTACCAGGAGTATAAAATCTGAAAGGTTGTCTGGTTTTACAACAAATAAGGAGATTTCTGGAGAAAGATAAAGAACTTAAGCACGGAACAACAAGCTGCTCTATCAGAGAAAAATCTCTCGTTCCGCGTCTGGATCCCCTTTCCCCCTCAACTGGCATTGCAGCAGATAAAAAAATTCCTGTAAGAAAAAAAATCAAAGACTCCTCAGCAGGGATGAAGAGATGAGAGGCAATACAAGCCTTTGTCATGGGATCTGGTCTCAAGTCAGGAGCAAAATGAATAAGAAAAGGTTAAACATCAAATATGGAACAGACAGAATTGCTGGAGGTTTACTGTGAGTAAAGACACCTACAGATAAGCAGGCCACAATTACTAGGTATACTTGGGTCTGAAGGAATTTCTAAAAGTCTAAGCAGGGGGATGTGGAGTGTTTCCATCTCGTGAAGGAGTATGCAAAGATAGTCGCATATGGAGTCAGGCACACATAATTGCAAAATTAATCCAAGGAGTAATCCAAGTCTCCTACACTTCAGTACTTTCAGTGTTTATGTTTTCAGACAAAGTGATGGCTTAAATGTTCTTTTGTAAGCTCCTCTGAAGGAACCCCCCTGCTCTTCAGAAAATGTAGGCAGCAGCTCAGGGAGAAACATGCAGGTATTGCATTGGAAAGTATCAGAGTGATTTCAGGTTGAAAATAGTCTGAAACTGGGCACTTTTTGTGTTACACTTATTTATAAATTGTCGTGCATCCTAACACATGTGCATAAACCAGTCACTTCTCCTTACTATGCTAAACATTCCACTATAACTATCTTCATCTGCTACTGAAGATTCAATTAATTTGAGTTGTAGGTTCTAACAGGCAGGGAAACTTGATTTTTTTTTTAAAAAGTATCAAGGACACAAGTGAAAGTTTACAAATAAATGATATTATAACTCTTAAGTTCATAAGGCCAACAGAACTATGGTAACTAGAGACAAAGAAGAGGTTTAGTTGAATGATTCTGTACCTTTCATCTCACCTAGCTGAGACACCAATACTTTTATCGAAATGATATGTCATTCTTATAAAGACAAATCCTCCAACTGTCATCTTTTCTCCTTGGCTAGAGAAACTTATTCGTGCCAACTGTGAATTTCCCCATCCTTCAATTCACATCTACAGCCCAGTCACTTTGTCCAAGTTGTTCAACACTCATCTATTAATTTCACTGTGATTGGAGGGTACACTCAAAATATCCCTGAGGATTCTCTTGACCTTGTTATATTAGCCCTTGAAATGGATATAAATTTCACTGCATGGTCCAGCAGACATGGGTTCTATTCTTGGTTCTGTGGTGTGAATTTAGGGAAAAAAAAAGAAAAGAAAACACTAGGAAGACTAAGACACTCTGAAACAGAAGCCATAAGGAAAGCTTTTAAACTTCTATCTCCCTCATGTCCTACTACCATCAGTCAGAAATAAAAGAGAATATGGTCCAGAAAGCAAATTATCTTGGATCATTCACACTGCTAGCTAAAAGGAGCCCCCCTAATTCCTTGTTGGTGGAAATGTGTTGGTGTCGGTGGAGGACAACCCTCACTGCATCCCACAGCATGCAGCCCTACCCATGAAGGGTCCTGGCACTGCAAGGTCAAAAGGATACTGTTCCTTTCTATAAAAGGGATGTGGGAGAGGACAAACCCATGCACATCGTCCCACCTTCTGGGGGGGGGGGGGRGGAGTTTCTTGAGATGTCTCAGCTTGAAAACCAACGATTTAAAAAAAAAAAAAATCAAAACCAAAAGGAAATTTAGTAAGATGTTCAATAAGCTTGGGAAACAGACTTGTTTATGAATTGATCTTGTTACAAGAAAATAGGCCATAAAATATTTTGTTTGCTCTGCTTCAGAAATCTCATTTAGTCCCATTCTCAAACATTTAGCATGAATGAGGATGTATTTTGAAATCTACCAAGAAACTCAGAAAATGTTTATTTTCATCTCTGTAGGCAAACAGATGGAGGGAATCACTGCTTTGTCTCCAATACAGTTTCCTGCTTTCCTTACAGGCTTTATTAGATTCAATTGATAGTTCTCAAACAACTTTTGCTGCTAGTGATGATCAAAAGACATTTTCAATTATAACCTTCCAATATTACGCTTATCATGATTATGCCTTAGTAGATGGAACAACTGTGTGACTCAGTTCAACTGCTTATGAGGTATATGAAGCAGAAGCCTTAATTGAGGAAGTTCCCATATCAATATTGAGCACATTTGCAAAGATTGATTCAAAGCAGAAAACTGTCCATCAATTTGCATCATTTGTTATTGTCACTAGATAAAATGCCTTTATTTTTATACTATTATTTCTTACCTAGCAAAAAAGCAGTATTCAGTGCCTCTGAAGTGTATGGATAATATCAAGCAGATTATGTCACACAGTTCTATTTCTTTTCTAGCAAGACCAGGATCTAACCCAAATGCCCTTGCTTCGGCAAAATAACAACTCACACAAAGTGTTCGGGGGCTGTTTTTCCTGCTGCAAGTTCTTTGCAGCCGTGTTGCATTAACTGAATGGGTTTTGTGAACAAAATCAGTATAACAAGTTGTATTTTTCCTGCCAGCATGTTGGCCTTTTTACTCATGGAGTCTAAGAAAGCTTGTGCTCAGACTTTCTTTTTTTATCTTCAACCAGAGACAGGCTGATACCATGGTTGTTACGCAGTCTATTCCCACCTTTCTCCTTGAAAGGCTTCAGCTGTACGTTAGTAAGCAGCTCTGCCTGATGGATTCTCATTAAGCTGCAGCTTTTGTGAAGGTTTCACTGCAACTGCCATTTATCTCTCACCTGAAAGGATCGGTTCCCTGCAAGACAGCTGGATTTTAAGCATTCTTTTTCTGTCTCCAGTGCTTTCACTCACTTGCTAAAAACTTGTAGCAGATACTGTAAGTTATTAGGAGCAGTCACCAAACAGAGGGATATACTGAGGTCTGAAAAAGGTCTTAAAATTCCAGGGTCTGATACAGAAAGCTGCTGAGAGATCTAAACTCTTGTTGATGCCCATAGGATTTGAGGGCACTCGGTGCATCACTGAGCCGGGTTCCTGACACGGCTCAGGCTGAAAACACATTACCTGGGATCCTGGAGCAAGTGCAAACAAATCCCTTGCCTCACTTACATGGCTTCCATCCACATGTTAGGCAAGAAGCAACAACTAACGAATTCCTTCACAATTTTTAAAATGCATAAAAAAGCCAAGCAAAACTGCTCCTCAACAGCCCACTGAAATACTGAAAGATGTTAGACCTGATCTGCAACCCTTCACTGCAACCCTTCACTTACTCTCCTAGGAAATTATTAAACAGGGGTAAGAGTGTACTGAAACGGAACAGACAGCAAGTGTSGCATTATGCCTATATAAAAATTAAGCCTATTGCATAGCAACAGGAAGAGTGGAAGTACAGCATGTCTCAATCAGTGCAGCTGAGAGTGCCTTCTCCTACCAGGAGATCAACAAGGATCTCAGAACTGTATGCACACAGAAATAAAATACAGATCAATAATGACTCAGGTGAATTGTTCTGTTTTTATGATCAGAAATGGTCTTGCAGTCAGATCTGGATGCCCACGTGGAGTTATCTCTATGCAACTGCTGTTAACACAAATACCTCGGTAGCTGGCAAAATAACTATCCCAGGAAATCTAGATGTCCCTCCGGTCTGCCATTTCCAAGACTCACTTGATTAGCTCGTCCAAAATATCTCGCTTACCAGCCTTGATTCAAGGTGGCACAGCATTTCCAGCAACCCTGCGGACAGACTAGCAACCCCATCAGTGCAGTGGGAACAGGGAAAGAAATCTCTCACCAGGATCCTGGCGAGTTGACTTGAATGATCAAATTTGCCAAGGAAAGAAAGCAACACGAACTTCAGCCTCTCATTATCACGGGCAGTATAATCTCTTCCAGAAATCCTTTTCTAATTAAATTTCCAAACAAAAGATAATAATTACTAAGCCCATTTATCCAAACATATTAAGATTAGGTATATGTGTTTGTTTTAATTATTACATTAACAATGTGTTGGCAGTTTCCTGATTCAGAAATCAGAAGCCTGCCAATAAAATCTTGCAAAATGAAGCAAAAGACAAGATAATGAGAAATAGTTTCCACAGCTCCTGAACACCTTTAAGAAGAGAACAAAGGCTATGACTGAACAGTCGATCCATCCTGACTTAGAGCCTCAAAAAAGCGATGCCCATCTCTTTCCTATCATTTGATACCCTTGGAGCATTTTGCAGTGTCTTTTCTTTTTGGATAACTAGTTAACCTAGCAGCTAATGAAGCAAAAGCAAGACACACCAAGAGCAGAAAGGCTGAGGAACAACACTTTTTTTTTTTTTTTTTTTTTTTTTTAACTGAATGTAAGATTAGTAAAGAATGCTGATCATGCTACATCACATCACTTACCTAAGAACTGCAGGATGCATCCTATTATTAGTCCTTAGGAGAAACACAGTCACCTCAACCCAATGAAACCTGAAAACAAACAACTGCCATCATGCAATCAGGAAGTTGTTGCTAATGAACTACAAGCAGTTACAGTCAGGGTAGTTGCTAATATACATTGAGACATTAAATATTCCATGGATGAAGATACTTAATGCTGAAATTCACTCATGGAATCTCCAAGGGGGACAGAGAGAATCTCCAAAGGAGACAATCCTGCTGCCAGAAGTGAACCCAAACCACTGCACACAGGGGCTGCACTGCAGCCACCAGGCTCATGTTTTTTATCCGAGAGAACCAACATGTTAAAGCATGAAATATCTCTTGAGATTTTTCTAGTTGGTAGGAACATTACAGAAAAATAGGTGAGTATTATTTATAAATTATAAGATTCCAGATACATCTGCTTTCATGCCTAAAGAGTTTTGACATTTAATCAGGTCAAACTGGGCAATGCTGTCAGACACACTTCACTCATAAGCAGCCAGCAGTCACGTACCAAGATTGTGTCCCAATTAAAAGTTTTATGGTCTCAGGGCTGGTGCATTTCTGAGATGGTTGGTGACAATAAGCCAAGGGCCACACTGACACCGCAACTCTGGGCGTGTGTCCTCCACAAGTTGATCGAGTGGTAGCAACAAAATATTGGCCCATCCTTGGTTTTCATCTTTTATCTCTACCATCTTTGATTTACATGAACCTTTTTCTAGCCCATGCCACTCTTCTTTAACTGGTGAATTTAAATTATATTGTATATGCCCTGTGAATTGCTATCAATTTATGCAGCTATACTGTCTATGGAAATGAATGTGAAAGTAATTAAGATGAACTCACTGTGAAAATAATTATTTTCAGGTAGGGCACAGGGCCACACTAATGCCACTTGCAATTTACTTGCAATGTACTTGCAATTTACAAATGGAGAACCATCAAAACTGGTAATTATTTCTGAACTTTCCTCTTCTGAATCCTTTTCTCAGCCATGGTACCRAACACTTGTTCTCTTACATTGGGAACACAGAATCATTTATAATCTCTCAAGCATTTTACAAACAAGTAAACTCATCCTCAAAGCACTCTGGGTTGTTAAAATTCCAGACCGCAGATGAAAACAAGGGAAAAAAAGGCTCATCCAGCCCTAACCAAAGGAAACCAAGCAGTGGACACAGCTTAGGACTCAGAGGTTTCTCACTCTCAGTTTTTTTTTTTCCATCCCTCTGTACTTGTCCACTCCTCCCCACCTACATCAAGGGATCAGACACTAATATACAGCAGCAAAGACATTATCCAAGTTTAGAACACCATATAGTTATACAGTTAATGGCCTGTCATGTCAAAGGCAGATTTGAGGCATTGTTCCTTACCCCACTCCTCACAAAGACGACGAACGCACCTTTGCTTCAGCTCAGAAATGCTCTGGCATTAGCCAGGCCTGCACCTTCTGGTCCACCCTGCTCCAGGTCCGACCCGCCAGGTGCCTTCCGCCKTCTCCCAGTGCTGGATGCTTTGTATTTGACTTGCACAATCAATTTCTTCTCCTCTTTTTTAAATAATTAAAGATGATAATAAATAAAGGGCTGTAACATTCATCCACTCAGCCTACAAGAAGAAGGAAAGGGCATTTTCAGCCATATGTCATATAGGGAACTTAAATAAATACCACTTAGGTATGTTATTCTAGCCTGTAAGAGGAGCAAACCCAGCAAGGGCTGTGTTATTCAGCCCTTACTCATCACGGCAAACGTACTTGCACAACGCAGTGCAGTCGTCACCCAAAGGGCAGAGGCACAGTCAAGTCCAAAACTAATTACAATAGTTATTTATAACTTAGCAACTCACATGGAAATCAGCCATGAAGAACATGAGACTGGAGAGACCTGGAGCCAATATTACCCATATTTGACACTTTTGGCTAGAAAATTTTCCTTTCAGAGTGTAATTCACAAGTGCTGCAAAGTATGCCTACAGATACAGATTAATATTTAAGTTGTTTACAGGTGTTAGCTTGGTTTAGACCAGTAACATGACAAGCCAGGACTATACAAACTATATGATTTTATCCAAAAAGATATGTAAAGATAGACTAAAATCATAATAAGGTAATTTCATATAGTTCTTCATAAACATATGAAAATATGCAAATGTATACTAGCTGACAATCAAAAGCTATAAAAATAATAATAACATTATATATAAAATAAAATAATAATAATAATATGTTAAATGAACTACAACGCTAATGAGACAAAAGAAACAGGCTCAGCTCTGACGACAAGCTAAGCTCTCCTCTACTGAACTGCTGATGCATTTCCACATTGACCTATGAAAGAGACTGGTTACTACAGGGTTGCTCTCAACTGATTGCTGAAAATCTCTCTCTTCTTTCCTGTTGATTTTGCTCTTGGTTTCTCTGCCTAGGATGTCAACGCAGGTGGCAGATATGTTGAATTACATCACAGGGATATTTTGGTACACACACCTATCACCTCCCCAGCTTGAGCCCAGCAGTCATTTCACTGCAGGCCAAAGCYGTGCAGAGGATCCAGCAGAGAGGAAGCAGATCTTATTTAATCTGACTCCAAACCAACCAATCCACGTATGAAATAACTCTACAAACACAGTTGTAATGTCGTGAAAACATCCTCACGTGCTGCTTGGCATCCTGATCCCAACCTCATCCCCCACATCCGCACGCAGCAAGCGGAGCGGCACCCTGCGCCGTGTCCGGGAGACTCGCGGCGCTCCTACTGCCTCGTGACAGAGGGGAGGGCACCAAACGAGCTCGCAGGCAGCCACTGTTAGCTCTCCACTGCCGGCCTGATAATCAACAACTTATTCTTGGAGATTTTTGGCAGCGTCACCTGGTTACATCAACGAATCTGCCTGAATAGCTGCTTGATTTGCTATTGATTTCCCAGAGGTTCTATCTGAAGCAGCAATTTTAGTGCTAGATCTTCACAGTGAAAATGCAGGGCAAAGAAGAAGCTTTGCTTATGAAGAGGGTCTCAAGTGGTCACACATTGAAATAGTTAGAAGATTCTCTCCCRGTAATAAGTGGAATTTAAGGGTTTTTTTTTCCTCCAAATGAGGCAAGAAAACTTTGCAGAAAATCTGCAATCTTGAGAAAAACACAAATAGTTTCAAACATATTATCTGCTCTACTAGAAATCTGAACTACTTCAAATTGCAACACCTTCCTGCTACTAGATCTGAAAATAGGTACCATATGCTAAACATAGCGTATGTGTGACAGCTGTCACATTGGCTGACACACCAGAGCCTGAGCTGGGAACAGGTAAAGGAAAAAAGGGAGGGCTGGTTTAGTCCTAGCTCAATCTTCAGACTGGGCCATGGGCAGACGCCTTTTGGGTAATCAATACAGTGAA
This sequence comes from Nothoprocta perdicaria, assembly GCF_003342845.1. Lineage (NCBI taxonomy): Eukaryota > Metazoa > Chordata > Aves > Tinamiformes > Tinamidae > Nothoprocta > Nothoprocta perdicaria. Next base: position 3,468,773 of record NW_020455532.1, read on the forward strand.
GTTATAGGCTCAGTTGTGCCATAAAATGGAGTTTGCAAAAAACCCCAAACGTTCCCTTGAGCTTGTTTATTCAAGCATCCGATTTGCCATTACTGCAGAGGCAATTTTTCTCACATTTGATCAGGATGAAAGAAACAGAATAGAAAACCCAACACTGTATCTCCTATTCAAAGGTCAAGCAAGAATGTAAGTTAATGCAAACTCGGACTGAGCTTTCCTTGTTTGCTGCTACTTTAAGGAAGCTCTATGCTCTGACAAGGCCCCATTTGTGATTTAGAAAATGAGGAGTTCTCAACATCTGACTACAGAAATCATATCATATTTTATTCCAGGATTTCCTGTACTAACATCTCATTTCTGGACAGCAAGCATGTATTTAGTCAACAAAGTAGCTGTAAATACACACTGGCTGACTACACATTGCAATTGTTCCAGAAACTACGATTTTCAGCAATATTCATGATCATTGTTGCAGGCCAATTTAACTTGACATATAATTCTATTTTGCTTTATCTTAACCACAGAATTAACCGTCTAGAAGTATATCAAGCCAACCACTTTTTCTGATATTCATGATAAAACCTACTTTGAAGTGCAGAGAAATATTAGCATGTACCTACTTTCACACTATTCTGTAAACAGCTTCAGCTACCAGCTACTTGAAGCAAAAGAATGCTTTAAATTCCCTGCACAACTGAATTGCAGTAATTCTTAGTTGCAGAATGTGGATTTTACTGCTTCCTGCTGAGGACTTGATCTTAAAATCAGTTGCTCTGTTTTGACATGAACAAACCACTGGTTTCAGTGCATCTGCTCTTGGCTGGCAGACAGGTGATTGAGGTCAAGTTAAATTTTTCCAAAAGACAAGGGGCATACTAAGAAAACTAGCTGGATAATGCCTCTATTTTCTTCCCTGGCAATAATGACTGCTAATGAAAGCAGTTCATCCAAAACTGCTTCTCTCATCTCAAAAAAGCCTGATTTTTAGGAATTTTCAGCTTCGTGAAAAGCAAATTAGCTCAGATTTTTAGCTGAAAAATTGCACTGTGGCATGMGATGACAGGTTGCATCAGTCTTGCTTTATTACATGATACAAGTCATGAAGAGTGACACAATCCAAAGTGACTTTGCACAGCATATTGCATCAGCTGAAAACCTGAAACAAATTACTTGTATCAACACTGTAAGTTTAGACAAATGTGCCAAGAATTCACTGACTTGGGAAAGAGAGAGAAAAGAGTATGGGTTTGCCTATATAATCTATAACCCTGTATACGTTTCACACTGCTCAGTATTTTATTACTTCTCCACATGATCTGTACACCTCTCCACATTCCAGCTGAAAACTCAAGCGTTTCTGTCATCTGCCGGCTGCCTTCACAAGCACCAAGGAATGAAAATCTGCCTCAGTGCAAGCACAGCCCGTGTCTGCCAACACACATGTGCACCCCTAAAACTGACCAAAACTTGTGTCTCTAGCTACGACTGGTGACATGAAACCTCAGGTAATCCCTCCGGACGCGGTGGGATCCCGAGGGACCCCATACCAAGGCTCTCAGGAACTTCCATCCGTGCCACGAATGGAGCTTGCTCTGATTTCTCCTCTYATAAATGTGGTACCTGGCATCTTGCTCACTGGTTTTTGAAACAGGAGGCTTATGTTCCTATAATCTCTTTGTGATCTTGGCTATATTTTTATAAATGTAGCAGGCATAATGTGGAGACAAGAATAAGTTTCACAGGAGGGTTATTCAGGCAGAACAGCGAGCCACGCACACCTAGTTTGAAAGTTAACTGATGTATTGTAACACTGCCCAAATACTTGTGCTCTTTCATTTTCCCACGTGCAAAGCCTCAGTATTAAAAGCTTCTTTGTGTCCTCCCTCCACCTCAACCCACAATTTCTCCAATTATAAAACTCAACTGAAGTAAATTTCAAAGTTGGTGTTTTAGCGCAGGCTGGGAGCCCATTGAGGGCAGGTGCAATGGGCAGCGGGGCAGGCATCGAGCTGAACTGTGCGTGACATCTCTCAGAGACATCCTTGCACATCTGAATAGCAGACCGTGCTCGGTGCTGACTTAATTCAATCAGTAATAGATGCTTCATACTGACCACGACATGTTCCACATGTACAGTCATTTAAGCACAATAGGATTTTCTTCATAGAGCAGGTTTTTGGGAACATAATGACCTACGGACTATATTAGGAGTGTGATCCAATGCAAGGTTAAAATCTAAGCTGTTAGATGTGGCTTTCTTTGGAAAAGAGCAACCTTATGCATTTTAGCACACAGATCTTTCAGAACCATTTTTTAAATATCAGAATTACCTCCACACTGCTCAGACTCTAAATAGGCTATACCATGGTCTGTAAATGGTAGAATTTGTCAGATATTTACAGATATGGACTCTATGCATAGACATACAGGAAACAACTGTATTTTCTATCAACAATCTGGACTAAGCAGAAAATGCGTTATACAGTGTCTAGAAATACTCCTTGCTAGCAGCATGTCAAGAGCCATAGTCATTATCTACACATCTGTAATTAGCCAATCAATACTTTCCTTTCATAGGAAAATAAGAAACCATTTTTCATATAACAACCAAAAAAGAAAGCATTTAATTCTACAAAATCATATGCCTTTTAAATTGCTATCCCTAACTTTACTCCCACCTATAAATCAAAAACCAGAAAATGTACCAATATTTTATGCAGTGCACCGTAAAAATTTAAAATCAGATTAGAAAACATGGTTGCCATGGCACCTGAGAACTACACTTTCATGCAAAGCAATTTAACAGACGTGAAAGAATTGAACCTTACAGCAGGCATGGTATAATTTTTAGATAAACTCAAGAAGCTGTAAGGATATTTCCAGCTCAGTCTGCTGCTGGATGGCTCCTTGTTCTGACTGTCAGGAAGCTGCATCTCTACGTCTGTAACTGCTTCAGTCTCTCTCTAAGGGCTGAAATGTTCCGAGGGTGAAATTTTGATGTCGTTCAAGTCAATGGGGGTTTTGCCACTGACTTCAAACATGACAAGGTTTCCCCTTGGCTCTTGGAAAATGCGTGGCAAAAGGACACGTTTAGAGAGAAGAGCGGTCCCAGGCTGCACAGCGCGCCGGTATTGCATCCTGGCTCGCAGAAAAGGTTCATGCAGCCCATTTCTACAAAATACTGCCTCTCAGGGTCCCCTGAATTAAATTTAAGGGGGAAAGGTCCACAGATAAATGAGGTTAATTTCATTCCCTGGCATGATTGTAGGCATKCTACACCTTATTTTCTTTTGCCTAAGGGAATCACTGGGGAGTGAGAAGAAAGAAATACTAAAAATACTCTGGCAAACAAGAGACAGAAATAATAGGAAGTTGAAAATAATATTTTTCCTTATAATTTAACGCCAAAAATTTTTTTTAAAAAATTGTTCTCAGAGAAGCATAGCATCAAAGAGCTCCTTCTTCTGACAGCATCGAAAGCCGATTTCTAGAAACATCCAACTTGCACAGGAAAAATCTGCTCCTTCGACAGCCACACACCACCTCCAGAAACTCTGCACTTCAGAAATCTGGGCCAGGCTTTCAATGTGTTTAACAGCTGCTATTTCCCATTGTAGCTGCTGAATTAGCGGTCAGGAGAACAAGCTGGTCACTTTTCCAATACTATTTTTTCTCATTTTTCTCAGTATTTTTTCAGCCTGTTCAGAAGTCCATAATTTCATTGCCTTTTAAAACCTAAGTCATTTCAGAATGACTAAACATAAAAAACAGTTTAAAAAAATAAAAGGATTGTAACAGATGGGGGGGAAGGGGAGGGGAAAACAGACAAGAGATTCCCCCCCCCCATCCATAAAATATCAGACAGCGGCTGAGATAAGCTCCTGATTAAGGGGAGACCCCAAAACTCGGGATTTTCACCTGTTTCCARATGGCAAGGAAAGCAGAGTGGCCATCGCCACCTGGTGCCCGCGTGCACAGGAACACAGGAGAGCTCCATGCGCTGATCTCTACAGAACATCTTCAACGTGGGGCAAATGGGCAGTAAATGTGAGAAATCACCACAGTGCCAGGACTCTGCCTGCGCTCCATGGATTATCTTTGTATTAAGCATCTACACTCGACCCAGGTTTCAACTGATTCTATACAGGAAATCAAGGTTGTTCCTCATATTCCTGATTCTAATCARTAAGCTTCCAATATCAAAATAGGTGAATTTTAGGCAAGGCAAAGAACATCTAAATTCTTCTCTTTTCTTTTGCTTGTAACTATTCAGTCTACTCAGAAAAGTGATATAAGCTTCAAACTGTTCAATTCCTTTTTGAAGAATGCATTCAGTGGCACTTAGAAAGTGATACCATTAGCTATTCATTTTATCCAATACATTTCTTATTAGCAAGAATCTGTCATAGTGCATAATGATTATTAAAATCTAAGCAACAAGAACTTTAAAATAAATGAACTGGCACACTTGACTAACCTTGAAACCTGCTTTATAGATTAAAACGGCTTTTTCACCATGAACACTTCAGTCACTTCCCTTTCCTTATATTTTTCATATCTCAATTGCAGTTCCTGTTTTCTCCTCATATACTTGATTCTTTTCAAGCAAGGCAAACCATTYTGAAAGCATGGAATTTACATCTGAACACTTGGTTTTCCTCTTCTTTTAGGTCGTAAACAGTGGGCTCTTGCACTAAGAGACAGATCAAGAACAGAGTAAATAAAAACTTCTGCACTAATAAACCAAGGCACACGATTCCATGAGCAGAAATGATAGCAACATGCTTTGCTTGTACCACTAAAAGGATATAATTTAAAATCAAGCATCACCGTAGGATTTAAAAATTTGAAAGAGGTAACAGATCTTTTCATCTGGAAGCCTGCATATAATAGAGGGATGTTGCACACAAACAAGGAGACAAAAACATATAGAAGTAAGACAGAGCAAAGAGCAGGGTCAGTTCCAGACACTGGCAGTTAATTCAGCTATGCCTGGGCAACAAATACAATGTGAGAACATGAAGATTTCTGTAGCAGTTTAGAATGAGATATATTCCCAATCAACATTTTGTAAACCTGAAACAACAGCACAGAATAGTAGGGCCTAATCCAACACCAATGACAGTTTCAGGGCCTGTGCATCTGCTCAAAAGTTGTCATCAAAAGGTTAGTGAATCAAAATTTGGCATGTGATTCCCCACTTTTTTTTTTTTTAAATCATCCCTACATGCATCTTTTGGGATGTCTAATGCTGTGGTTGCAGGTTTAAATAAAAATTGAGAACTGAACTGACAARTACGATATGGAAAAATGGAAAAGGGCAGGAAACAGCATGGAACAGGATGTTACCAAAAGCTTATAACTTATGGGGCACAAAAGAGTTATACTGTGGGAAAGGTAAAATTGCTAACATATATCACGTACAACACAGCAATAACAGAAAAAAAAGGGGAGAAGAAAATAAATACATCTGTATATGCTTTACACACACTTGTACAACTAYAGGGCAAGTAACCCAAATTAAATGAAAAAACAATATAAAGGAGGACTTGTAAAAGCTAWTAAACAGCATCAATGTAAAGCTACTTGRAGCCCAAACAACTGAAAGAACAAAATAAAATCAATAAAATTAAAAGGTTAAAAAATAAAAGACCRTGTTTATAAGATATTCCAATTTTTGTTTTAATTGACTTCAACATCTAGAGCAAGCATCTTAGGTCACAGTGCCTCAGATATCTGCACTGTAACCTCTCCCTGTAAGGGAGCCTTTCAAATTTGTTAATTTGTCTCATTAGAAACACAAATAGTTTTTATCAGAGAGAAGCACAAAAGCCTTTGACACCCTGAACCTGGGCAAAAGCACCGGGCTCCGCAGCCAGTGTGCGGATCCATGGGTCACAGGCAGCAACCGGTTTAGTGCAGTAATTGCCACACTATCCAGGCAGATAAAGGACCAAAATTCCTTCCCGTGTGAAGCTGGAGCAGCCACATTTTGCAGGGAAAGAAGCCCTGGGAACCTCTCCCTACCTCTCCAGTTCTTCATAAATGGGTACATTCCTACAGATGCAATTGGTTTTTATCATRAAGAGGGGGAGAGCTAAAAGCAAAAGATGTGGCAGTCATTGATCTGTTGCTTTTTCTCATCGCTGCTCTTCCAGCTTTTCCGGGCATTCCTTCCAAGCTCGGAAGGGTGCCGGTGTGTCAGGTAAATGCAGAAAGCCTGAAGTCTCTGAGATACCCAAACTCTGCTCCACTGAGTAGAAACACACTCCGATCCCGTACAAGTGGGGACCCCTGGGCACAGGGCTGGCACAGAGAGCAGCTACTTTGATAAGAAAAGAGAGGGGAAAAAAAAAGGTCTAGGAGCCAAAGCTCACAACACAGCAGGTCTCTGCACATTATCTGAGAGGCTAAAATTATTCTCTGCCGTTCAGAGACCCACCTTCTGTGCTAGAGCAACACTCCCCTTTCATTTTCAACTAAGCCCAGCTTATTTGCAAGTCCATGCAGACAGCTGATTTCTGGCACTATCTGGCCAAACAATGACTAATTGTTACTGACTTCCCAGATGGTCATTCTAATAACTGGAGAAGGGCAACCAACCCAGCAATCAGGTTTCATTTAGCTGAAGACAGCACAACAGCTGTCTTCTTTCCAACACATTCCCACAGAGCTCCGTGTTATTCCTGTGCTCTCCTGAACATGCAGCAAGCACAGCTTCAGTGAGCTGGAAAGCCCAGCTTTTTTGCTGAGTTCTCATCTCTTCCTCCTTCTCCTCTACTTGGCATTTCTGTCCATTACAGCTGCATAGGGACTGCAGCCAGGGGGAAGACGCTTAAATCCACGTGCTACCTCCAGCCTGCTCAAGGTATTTGAGTTCAAAGGTCAGCACCTTGTCAAAACTGGACAGAGAGCGGGAAGGGAGCATGCTCACGCAGCTGCCAGGCAGCACAGCTGGTTCTCCTAGGCTCCAGATGTGCTCTTTGGTTGCCCAACCARACAAAAGGATCTGCCAGGAGAGGCAGTTAGCAGGAGGCCTGGGCAAGGGAGCAAGTYCAACCTCAGGCCACTCATGAATCACGAAGTGAAGATCAAATGTCATGAGCCTCAAAAAAGTTATTACCTCCATGGCCTTAAAAAAWAGGTGCCAAAATGAATCCTACTTTTCTCTCTTCCATCTTCCTACAAAATACTTCTTCAAAATCTCCCCCAGCACTGCTATTTCTCTTCAAGGAGACATCAAAAATTCCATTATGAGCATGTGAAGCTCTTTCAGTTCCATCATCAGCTAGGAGCACGTGCAAAGAGGAACACCAGCTTCTGCATATCAACACAGCATTTCCTACAGCTTCCAACCTTCTGCACACCAACCTGCTCTCTCCTTAGCATGCAAATATGGTAAACACTCCAGCAACTGCTCACCTACGTTGAGATAGGAAGCGTAGACATGGAAGCCCTTTTCAATGACTAACTGAATTGCAGTTTATTCCTCTAAACTGTAGCCATCAGGACGGAAACAAACTCAGTAACTAATCCGATTAGCTGGCCGCTGTCACAGTCCATTCACAGTGACCAGAGGGGCATTAAGTTTGTTTGCTGCTGCAATTTTTGTGCTACCGTAAGGACAGGAATTTGCAAAAACAGAGGTGCTTACGTTAACAACCCGACTCTGCACCATGGGGATGGACATCACATTCATTTATTTATAGTTTAAAAAAAAAAAAAAAAAAGGGTTTTTTGCTTAATCATACCCCATCATGTTCTTTTTTTTTTTTTCTCCTAGTGAAACTTAAAAATGCGTGAAGAAACATCAGTGTTTAGAGGAGGAGCAAGCTCTGCTGTTTACTGACACCATTCTGCCAACACAGCAGGGAGAGCTCAGAGGCTTATGCTTTTCTTGACGATATCAGAGCAACAGAAAGCAAGAGAGAGAAAATCTTTGCCTGGTGCAAATGGCACCATGAAATTCTAGGTTGTCCCATTTCTTTCCTTAACTTTTCAGTCTGGCCTTTTCGACAAAGTATTTGGGGCCCAGATTAGCCCCAARACAGCAGGTTTGGCAGGCAGCAAATATCAAGCTCTCCATCTAGCCACGAGGCACAAGAAATGCCTTGGGGAGAAGGGAGGACATGCACAGCGCAACCGCAGGCCATGCCGAGCAGGAGACCCTGGCAATCCCAACCACCACAGCCCATGCCGCTCCCAACCTCCAGGGCTAGGATCAGGATTGCTCCGCAGGTCCCATAAATGCCAATTCCCGCTGCCCATCACTGAACAGCTCCACCACTGCAAACCATCCACTATAACCCGTCCCATGGGACTTACCCTGCCATTAGCCATTTACACAACAAATATTAGGCCACAAACAGCTCATCCCTGCACATGGCTCCCTCTCTGCTTCTTTTCTTCCCTAAAAATATCAGACTGGTGAAGTCAAGACTCTCCATGCAACCAACGTGCTTCTTTCCTCATAGTGTTTTAATTACAGCTGCAGTTATAAAAACAGCATTACAAATGGTTTCTGAAATCCTTTCACTGTGAAATACTACTACCTAAATACCCAGAGATGAATAATAAAAAATAACAGACGAAGCTCTTGTACATCTGAAAAGGAAACTGATTACGCTAAATTTTCAAAGCAAATTAGCACCATTTTTTTTTTTGTCTAGTAAATCATTTTCCAGCTAGATACAATTTCTGCACATGTCCCATGTCAGATGGTCTGGATGATTAACATTCAACTGCTTTTTATAAGCTATATGCCTGATAAACACACTGCTTGTTAGGTATAACATTTGCTATAAAACCACATGGGTGAATGGTACTTGGCTCCTCAAACTGTGATATTCTATAGTAYCTGTAATTTTCGGATTCAGAAAAAAACCCACACCTTTTCAGCAATTACCCAGAATTACAAATAACCTCAGTATGACTCAGTGTCTCCAGCGCCAGCTCAGATCTAAAATATTCATTTATCAGTTGCTTACTTTACTTTTGCATCTTTAAATGATAGCATATAAGGTGTTTGAATTGGATTTGGATTATCATGCCTACATAAGCAGGGGCAGAAGAACATCCCCTCAAGGGAATATGGATATGAGTGTGTMTAGAACTGAACACAAATTCCTCAAGCTCAGTACACCAAACTTCTGCTGACTGTACCGTGAGTTTAGGCTCTTGACCCACGAACTGAGAGATTCAGCATCGCTACGGACCACGCACAGAAAGGGCACCTGGTGAATGGCTCTGCTTAGGGAGACTCTTAATGCCCAATAAATATTTATTTCTCTAAAAGCATCTCCAAGTAGGAGCCCAACTCAAGCCAAACATATCTGGATCTGAATATGAACATAACCTAATAAAGTGTTTTTATTTTTAAATTATACATTGCATTCAGGATTTTAGAATACATCAAAAATTCTCTTTGTTAGCTTGGATTAATATTTTAAAGTGAGGAATATGACAAGGAGACAAAAGGAGTATTGCAGCAGATTAAACTAAAAACATCCTTGCCACATTAAAATAGCTTTTAGAAATAAAGGGACAGCTGTTCACAGGATGAAAAGAAGTTGGAATAAATGAAACAGCTACATGATGTCCTGATAGTCTGATGCRTACACTCCAGTGCCACACATCTCTCTTTGTACAATATTTATGTTTGTTTCTCAGTAAGATTAACCGTGTTATTATTCGTTTGCATTTATAAGTCAGTTCTGAAAGGGCTCTGAGCCCTCCTTTACATCTGAGTTTTGTCTCCAACTGGGACAGGAGAGGAAAATCACCACCTGTGCCCTGCAAAAACCAAGCAGGTGCTTTTCAAATATCCGCTAAAGAGAGGTGATGCCGTATCTTTTTTTAAAATTATTTTTTTCTTTAGAAGAAATATCTTAACACTGGAATATTTTCTATTTTTTCTTTTACAACAAATGAAGAGTTAGGATTTTCTGCAAGCTCCCTTGGATAAGTAAAAAAGTAAACACTGCATCTGTATCTGATTGCCCAAGGGAATCTATAAACACCAGCTCTCGAGCCAAGGGCAGCTCGTGGCACAGAGGCCACAGCTCTATTGAAAGCAAGCACACAGACAGCAAGTGTGACCAAAACCCATACAGAAAAAATAGCCTATTTTCAGAACTGTGGTTAGGTCAAATATGAGCCACGCTTCATCCCAGCTGGCTAGGTAGTGATTTTGATTTTCAGGATTTAAAAGGAACCATCCAGGACCCTCTCCTATCCTCAAAAGAGCCCTAGCACCACATGCAGCCTCCCCATCACGGAAGGAACCACCAGGCTCGGGGCTGCTCCAGGTCCCGGCTGGACACTAAGAGAGGTGAGGATGACATCCCAGTCTCTTCCTCCCATTCCCAATGGAAGCAGAGAGGAGCAGGGGAAATTGGGTCTGGAGGACACTGCCATAAAGCCACAGTGAGGCCATGCAGCAAGGGCTCTGCTCCCCAGGGCCCATCACCACTACCTGCAAGCACTTCCGAGAGAAGCATCAAGAACTTCAACATTTGAAAATATATTTATGCCCTCTGATCCATGTGTTTTTCAGACAGTACAGGTGTATTGGAGCATAGCCACTAATTTGCAGCAAATGAGAATCTAGTCTGTCTCTGCTAGCTAATATTTCATCTGTTTACCCTTCAGAAAGATCCCATTTTGCCTGCCTGCAAAATTACTACTTAGAATATTGATCCCTGCAGGAAATGTTTTGCTGGGAACTCGCTCATTAGAGAAGGATTAAAGTGGGCAACAGAAAAAAAAAAAAAAAGAAATCTCTTTGGAGTATATAAGTAGTGTATAAGAAATTAAGCTCCACAAAAGCAAGTCACAGGGAAGAACAGATCGATGGCAAAATTCAAATGAATGCACTCACAGCTAACAAGTGATCCAGAGATGCTGATTTGCACTGCAGGGCAAGTGCTAAGTTACCAGGAAAACAAAGCAAAAAGGAATTTATCATACTGTTCTTCACTGCAAGCAAAGTGTGAATACTTGATAAGAAATACTTGAWAAGAAAAATGTACGAAGTCGAAAAATAAGATAAATATGAAAAAACCCCGCTTTGCTTTCTGTCCTCCTATTCACCATGAAGCAAATGCTACAAATTATCGGCCCAACATCAAACAAGGAAAGTTTCAAGGGGTRTTTGGAGAGAGATGTTCTGGCGGCAGACAGGATAAAAGCCAAAGGAGAGTAAAGAGCCCGAAATRCGGCCTCCTACCCTGCCGGCTGCCCATGCAAACCCACGGACAAGGCCTGACTTTGCCTCCCTGTATGGAGAGAGGCTGCTCCCAGAAATCCTGGCCTATAGATGGGCTGCCAGCAAAAGAAAATTTGGAGCCAAGTATCTTCATATAATGCTGCAAACAGCCATGAACTGTGATATTTGATTTAAAAAAATAAAACTCCAACAAAATCCCTTTTCAAAGTCCTTATTGACAGGCAGTAGAATGGACAACTTGTTCCACTGTTTAACCACTCTCACAGGAATAAAACCTTTCCTTAGGCTTAAAAGGAATTTCCTGTATTTTCGTGTATTTCCCACTGCCTCTTGTGAACCCTCTTTTTGCCAACACTTGATCCCTGCCTTGCTACGAAGCTAGGACAGTAACTCATTACCTGGGATACGTGATGGCCTCAGGCTTCGGTGGGGTCCCCCTGGCACCAGGCCGGGCCCACGTGTCCCGGCGCGAGGAGCTCCTCAAACACAGCAGCTCCTCAGACTGGGTTCCAAGCACGACTGACAGTTGTTCTTTGTTGTTCTCAGATTCAGCACTTTTTCTTCAACTCGGCTAGAAACAGCAGTGAAAAAACACAAATCCCAGACTTTTTTGACAGTATCTGCCTTCCTCCCTGAGCGAGGATASCGCATCGCTTCCTTTGGGATGTTAATGCTTACTTGATTGTTGCCTGCAAATATCTTTTAGAGTTGTCTGAAAATTCTTCAAAAGGATTTTTGTAAAATTCAGAACAAGGTGAATTACTTCTCGGTGAGCAAAAACGAAACTACGAGGAAATCAGATCTGACAATCTGGGGGCAGTTACACTAAGCAGCTCTAGCTACATATGTTAATACAGCTACACAAATTACTTGTAAATTTGGTGCAACAGAGACGAATTAAAAAGAAATAACATAAATTACTAAGAAAATGCTTAGAGTCAAGAGGGACCATTTTGACTGTTCCCTTTTTATGCCCACAAAATCAAAAGTTATTATGGAATCATCTCCATATATCTTGATTCGTGTAGTCAGTGTAGGGGAGAGTCCATGACACTTCTGGATTATTTTGTAACCTGCATCATGAAGCCATCGAGACTCTCGGGTCATCACACCAAATCCCAATCGGGAATATTATATCAAACCGTTCAGTAGTTACCATTTAAAAAATATTTCTAATCAGAATGTTCCTAGAGTTAGATGTCATTTAGATCAATTTTCTTCTCTGCCAAATAAAAATCACATCAAAATTATTTCTTAGATTAAGTTTAAGCCCAGACATCATGGCATTGGCATTTTGACATTTCTTCTTTCTTTTTAAAGAAAATTTTAAAAGTAGTTTATCTTGTTTAGTGGCCAATGCACGAGGTAGATCACAGATTATTTGCACTACTACATGTAACAAAAAAGACAGCTTAATTGTGAACATTTGTATGAAATAGCAYAGCAGGCACACGCATTTCCAAAATTTACATGGGCCATTAGACATACACTAGAAATGCCCTGTTGACTATTACTTGATTTTGGTTTTGTTTTTTTTCCTTACAGCAGAATTCCTTAATATATCTTAATTATAGACACTGAGCAAGAAACACTTAGGAGAAAAGGAGGATAAAGAACTAAATGACTAGACTCGATTAGTGTATGCATTACAGCATTTAAGAAACAAAAACAATTTAGATAAAGCAAAAGAGAAGCCACAGCAAGGCTATTACCTAATATTTGTGTCCCTAATTTTCTGCATGTCTAGTGTTATCCAGGAACACTATACCCTGTTTAAGCCCAATTTTCAGCAGTCAGTGTTCTCATGAAAAGCCACAAACAAGGGTAACTGTTTTTAAACAAAACCAGTGTTGGTCCTTATAACAATCTGTATACGCACATGCATTACTTAAAGTTGAAAATAATACAGTAAATATATTAAAGAAAATCTCACTGAAGTTCAGGTATCCTCTGGGTACCACGATGTAAACACGCCAGTTCTACACCATAACTAATACATTCGATCAATGCTCAGTCTTCGAAAAATTTTGAACAAAGTTTCTTTCCAATGATCAGAGTCAATCACACTGTGAGCTGCTGCTTAAAAGCTTTTACAGCTCTGCTCATGCTAAGTTTCAGGTGCCTTGATTCTCTTTTCCAGTTACCTTAGCAGTGTAGCGATGTTGCTGGATACGGCCCACAGATGTTTTGGTATCTCTGAAGCTGCTTATCCACAGAGCACAGGGGAGCTTCCTCACTGATGTGAGGATGCCACTTCCCAGGAACATTTTTTGCAGGAATTAAAAACAGCATGAGGATAAACAATTACAAAAGAAGTTCTAATATTTAGTAAAAGAATTTTCAAGTTCTACACTTAGACAAGAAGTAGAGATCCAAGTACCAAACATGCTGTTTTTTCTGTAGAATTCATATTTTAAGCCTGCTTTTGCTAGCAAATCTGGCCCCTCACCCTGTAGCCTGTTACTAAAATCTGCCAAACTAAGTTGACTTTGGATAATATTGCTGCAATTCACTCCTACTAGAGTCCACAAAAAACACTGATCTACTCTCAGAATACTTGCAGAGACATAGCGAAGAATTTAGCAAAAAGAGGCAATTCCCCAGATATTTTAAAAGTCCACAAAAAGATAAAATTTACGTAATACTAAGGAATGATTATTTAAAGCTCCAATTCTTTGTGGTACATAGAAATGTCTTTTAAAAAGGGAAAGGAATCTTCCTGGAAGACAGCTGTCCTCTAAATTGCTATTAATTCAGCTATGAAAATCTTTCCARTTTTAAGAATGATAGCTGTAAAAATAACAGTCCCCTTTGTACTTGCCATTGAAAAATAAGGAAGCATACTGGAAAGCTCAAAATATCAAAATATCTTGACCACAAACAGTGCCCAAGGTAAATCCCTAGATGACAAAGGATCTTGGACTTAGACTGGCTCCTCAAGGAGCCAGCAAGAGCACCTACAAATACTTATATAAGCAAATGCTTTGAGCTTAATTTCTTTCCCCCRCTGCTGCACTTGCTCACTAGCATAACATTACTTTTCTTCTTTACATGACTAGGATCATGTAAATTAGGATCATGCAAAATTAGAATCTTTGAATCATTTTGTTTTCACAGAACTCCAGTAAGTCCTTGACTAGAGAAACTTAGCCTATCAACTTTGCACAGGTAACAGGCAGGTGTTAAAGAGTAAGGGTTTTTAAAAACAAAATAATAAAAATCAGCCAGACATCATATAAGTCTAGGTTGCCAGGAGTTGGCTTTGTAGCTTTTCAACCCTCAAAAGCATCACACCAATAGATCTTCCCAAATTAAATACTCTTCTTAAGTACGGTGAGAGCAGATGCTGTACCTGACAACAGTGCTATAGTTTAGTGGAGAAGATTGGGGAATTCCTGATCTGGAATTCCAATTCCATGTGGAATTTCAGGGTAGAACCAGGCAAAACAACCACAGAAGGAAGGCACAAAGCCCCAAGGCCATACACAGGTCACACTCATGTAGCGTAGGTGGCACCCACCAGTGTCTGCAGCTCAGAGTAAAGGTTTAGACATTCATTTTCTTAGAAGGGAATTTATCAGAATAGTCAGTATTCAATATTTAATATCTTCTCCCCCTCCTCAAAATTTACATTTAGGTTGCATGAGTGCTTTAAATAAAATATTTATATGCATAGTGTCAGAACCACCTGCTCAGTGGAAAGGAAAAGAAAATAAAATATATTGAGATACTGAGCCTTAAACACATCATTAGGTCTTTTGGGCTCCTTTCATGTTGCAAGTTTTGCTCTCTGGGAGACCCGTCAGCTGTAGCTTCTTTGTTAAACATGCTGTTACTTTCTTCTGCTTTCAGATTTTTTTCAATTGATTTGGAAGAAAAGCAAGTTTTAATGATTTTTCCTACCCTAAAGACAATTGTTTTTCTTTCTATATTCAATTAACATTCTCAAGATCCAAACTCCTCCTTTAATGTGCTTGTTCCCCTTATATCTATTTTCTTGATCATGTCACGTGGAGGCCAAGGTTAGTTAAATCATACCTAATTGCACCTCCATTAATCCAAAGGAATCAAAAGCCGTAGAATCTGTTTCTAACCTCTACAAAATAGGTCTCATTCTTATGAATTCTCAGATTCTTTCTTATTTTTGAAAATAAGCATCTGGGAGACCCACCTAATGAAATCTTGCCATCAGTGGTTAAATAACAGGTATTAGGTAAACCCCACTTTCCACATACAGTATAAAATAAATATCAACAGTACTGAAAAATCCTGAACAAAGAGTCAGCAATGCACCACTTGCATGGCACTTGACACTTCTTGTTGAACAGGAAAAAACCTTGAGAGCAAAGAGAAAGGCAGCCCAACAGATAAAAGTTTTTAGGGGCAAAAAGCTAGGAACTATGTTGACATGATGCTTCCTTTGGCTCCCCCCATTCCTCAACTTTCCCCCTTCTTTTGTGCACTTTGTTCAACAGCGAGCCCAGCTTTTAGCAGTGGTACATGAGAAACTTCACGGTGCTCTTATGTCAAGGAGGGCACGGGTCAGAGGAAAAGAGATACTGCTGATAACATGGCATAGGTACCAGGAACGAGCAACTATAACCTACTGAACATGTGGTTTTCACTTTGTCATTCATGCATGCGAAGGTGCTATTCTGCTTTGGAAAGAAAAGTCTTTGAAAGAAGACTATACCAATAATTTTTCAGAGAGAACATAAAACACTGTAATAGAATTAAGTGTGCAGGTGGAAGAAGGAAAACAGGAAAAAATAAAGTGCTCTAGCAATATTCAAATGATGGCAAACGTAAGTGTAAAATAAAACCATATTAGAACAATTGAGAATCATGAAAGGCTGATTTATTATTTATATAGCACACTGAAAGTTATCTGTAAAAGAAATTGTGTAATATGCAGTAAATTAGACAAAGCTGCACTATAAATTGGGATTAAATCTTCAACTGGTTTTAATATTTAATATGCCATCACGACTCACATTTTCAATAACGGTTGTTCAAAGTTCGAGTAGAGGCTTGAAAGCAGATGGAGGAAGGCGAGCTGCAAAACCTCTACTCCTGGTGATACAAACTCAGATCAAATCACCTCTTCAGTGCCAAAGCAGGTGAGACTGGAGGTACTTGTCCTCTGGTGAGGACCCAGCCCTAATCTCACTGAAAAGAGTGGAAGTCCCACTAAGCTCAGTAGAGCTCATTGGAGTTAAGATTGCAGCTACTGCAGGCTGGTTATTCATTAGCACTAGATAAAGTACATTCTACAGGAATGAAGTAATTACAAATCCATTTGGTTTATTTATAACGATTGCCTTGGAAAATTACGCWTGTCTTCGGTGGGAACAAAAATGGCATGTTAAGCACCACCTCTGCTATGGAGCATTCAGCATCATTCTGCTCGATCCTAGCAAGGTCAAGGCTTACAGTACAAGTRTCTGTGTGCATTTGAATTCAAACAACTCACCTAAACAGGCAGCATTTGGTCACAAAGTGGGAAAAAGCACGTAGGGTGCAAGAGCATTTTGCGCATACTAGGAGATGTTTTATGAGTTAAAGCCAGTTTATTTATAGACTTTTACCTACGGCCATAAGTAACACTGATTTGAAAGGTTTTGATCTGAATATTTTAATACAGCCTCATTTATTGTTGGCACTACTGTGAAAAAAGAATTGCCTCAGCCCTGAATTATCTTCCTTACGGTCTGTGGCCTTAACATACCGTGCGAGGGAAAATCCTTGTACCACAAAAGTTTTTATCTGCAGACATCAAGCAGCAGACAAACAAAAGCAGGGACAGTTCAAGGAAACAGTGACACAGCTTTGGTCAGCAATTTAGTCAGTGGTCTCAGCACATCAGCAGCCCAACTCTCGCCAGGAGAGCTTTAAAGAAGAAAAAGCTTTTTGCTTTGCTATAAGGAGTGTTAAGGGCAAAAAGAAAAGGAGCCAACATTTGTTTGAAAATACTGCAGCAGTCCATGAGGGTGGTTGTCATAGACTGGGAAGAGAAGTCAAGTTACTACTGCTTCCAAAAAGATGATAGGAAAGTGGTATATGGCTTTAGAGAGCACAGATGATTAATAATTGATTTAGTAGGGCAGAAGAAAGCAGATGACAATCACAATCTACAGCATGATTTCAACAGCAGTATTCTGAATAGAAATGAGCAGATGATGTTAGCAGTGGTCAGGATTGAAGAAAAGGAMGTTGGGCTAAGCAAAACATGAAGTGATAAAAAGATCTGAGCAACACCTTGTGGATGACTAGAGAAAGTCTTATCATGGAGATGCTCCATGGAAAGAATTTGCAAAATACAAATATATTCTATGGATGAGAACAAAGAAAAGTTGGGTAAAACCGCATATACTTTCAACTCTCTTCAACAGCTTGAACAGCCAGATGTCGAATACACCTACGTATTAATGTGCTCAGTTGGCTCCATCAGTCTGGCTGCCAGCAGCAGTTAGACAGTTAGCCCAGTTTTCTTGGCCACGGCACCCAGAGAAACCCAAGGGTTTCTGCTGGAGGCCCGGGACCAGTTCAGCACCGTGTCCCTCCTCACCCGCACAGCACAGCGGGATGCAGCACTGCCCCAACCCACCTAAACCCTGGGAGCTGCAGAGCAGCTCAGACCCCAGCCATCTTTCTAAGCTTTAGGGGTTCTGCACAGGAAATCAGGTTTAGTTGTCTACRATGTCTTGAGCTGCTTCAGATGCCTAATTGTCATTTTGATGAATGTAAAATGGACATATAGCAGATAAATCTGGTCCGCAGTGAATTGGCATTACAAACGATAGCACTTTCTAAGACTGTCACTGTAAGACATGTCGTTTTTAATTAAAACTTTGCTTTAAAACGACATTGTTTTGCACATGACACGCTAGGAAAGGTCTCCCTATCTGTGTGAACTTTAGAYGGCTGCGCTAAGCAGCGTGGCTAGTTTTCTTTCAAGCCCACAGAGCAGCCGCCGTTAACAGCTCTCATGGGGACCTCTCCGTCTTCTCTGCGGTCACCTGGTTCTAGGACAGAGCTGCTATATTAAAAGATCTTTCTATCACACAAGACAGCTGCCTCCTTGAGTCACCTTAGCTGTTGTAGCTTATTTCTTCATTACTGCTAAAACCAAAGTTTGCCTGTGGCTTTATGAGGCTGGTTCAAATGTGAAACAAATTAAAAATTGTAGCGTATTAATGGAATGTAGTGTTACTTGTCTGTCTTCTGGCAAGATTGATCCATTTAGCAATAAACTGATGGTGCACTATTAGTGCAATATCTGGGCTTAAATAAACAGTAAGAAAGAGGATGTTATCAAGACAGACAAATATATAGAAGGAAAGAAAAAGTGAGCTCACATGTTTTGGAAACCAGTAGGATTTTTTTTTTTTCTGACTTCTCTAAAAGGCTTAGGCATTATATTAAATACTCTTTTTCTTTTTAATGGCAATCTCTCTAATTAGTGCTGTATGATGGTGTAGCATCTAGACAGCATTTTCATCTTTGAATAACTCCCCTCATGCCTCATGGCTTTTATTTATTTCCATGCACATTACAAAYATTTGAAAGGCAGCAACAGTGCGTGGGAGTTGCCCCCCTGTAACTGCATGGCCAGAAACCAGACTGGTTTTCATTATCTAGCAAAGCTGGCAGCAGACACGAGGCTATCGTAATTCCCAAGGATGTTTATTCACTTTATCTGTTGTTGAAAGAAATGGTGATAAATTTTTTGTTCTCAAGGAAAAGGCAGATTAGGAAGGTTTCCATAAGAAGTATGCTATTCCCTTCTTGCCTTATTAGAGCCTATGCTTATTGGATACTGTTTGTCTCTATATTTTTCCAAGCCATACTGCAGCTAAAGGGTTACTGATTTCTGTAATACAAGGGCTACACTGCAGTCCATGAGAAAAAAAAAAAAAAAAAAAAAAAAAMCACCCTGCTGCATTCCCTTTGCCTAAAGACACCTATGTTCAGGAAGGAAGGCTTAAGGAAAAGAAATCCAGACACTGACGCCTGCCGACTCCAGGCAGAGGGATTCGGGGTGCAGGCCTGAGGAATAACCGAGTTATTCCAGAGACCTGCACCCCAAATCCCTCTTGCTACAGATCAAAGAGCAGAGCAAAGGCTGGGGGTTCCTCACAGTGTTTTCAAGGCTGTATCTCTATTTACTCCTACCACATTATTGACAAAATACAGTGCAGCTGTAAAAGTGAGCTGGCCCTCTCATGGGAGACTGCACTCAAATGCATTTCTAGTGCTGATTATAAATACTAAAGATAATTCCTTTAAAAAATTTTTTCACCGAAAGAATACGCCATCTTTTTCATGATATGAAGAAAATATGATTTCCAGTTTGGCACTGCTTTTATGATTCTGTTCCATTCTTTCTTAATAGAAACCTGAATAAAAATTGGTCTGGCCAGACCTTGCTATTCTATTTCTTTTATTGTAACCATTAAATCAGCTTTCATTTCATTACTCTAATTGTGCCTGGGAGCAGCAACTGCCACCTTAAGGCCCATAACCTAATTTAAAATGCTCACAGCTCACTCCACCTTAAAATATATTGCAGTACTTAGGATCAGCACAGCAGGCCAAGCTATACTACAGCACTGTTGTGATCAGAGAACTTTTTGGCAGTTAAATCAGGAGAAAGACTGAGGCAATGTAAAAAAAAAGTAACATTTCTCTTGCTCAAAAGATACACAGCAGTTGACATAACCATTTTTTATTTGTACCTTAAGTGTCTCTAGAGCTTTCTTATTTAAGTAGAGATTTCTCACAGAAGGAACGCTTCTCAGCATAGCACACAAATATCTAATTCACTAGGATGATTTTTACCATGGAGATTATACATGTAAAAAGCCACCTTGCTGGGCTGGGAGGGAGAAATCCATAATGATGATGTATAAGCCTGTTTGTGCCACTTGCATAGGCCCAGCTCCCACCATATCTATCTTGCAATCCTTATCTACTCTCAGCCTCCCTGTAAATTGCCGATTGCCTCCACTTTCCTGATGGGGAATTGAGAGAGAGAAATTTAAGCAACCACCTAAGATCACACGGGGCTGCAAAGCTGGAGTAGCGATTTAAATTTAGGTCTCCTATTTCCTAGGTTAGAGCTCCATACACATACGCAGCCCGTCTGCCCTTTCTGAAGTTTGTAGCTAACCACTTGCCCACACAGCTACAGCGTCATTCCTAAGAGACACCACAAGAGCTTGGATTTATTTAGAATCCATTTAGAATAATTCATTCAACTTAGAACAAGCTCTAAGTTGCATGTGCCACTCAGACAGACCCAGGGTTGGTCTTCACTAGCAAAACGGTGCAATTACAGGTGAAAGCCGGTAGCACAGTGCAAAGAGAATCCCTCGGTTGCCCTTGCTCCGAAAGCCCCGTCTGCCCCTAYACAACCCAGCACAGTCCACACTCCACTGCACAGCAGGATAAGGAAGCCGGGGACACGTCTGTAAATACCCTCCACTCTACAGAATGAAGAGCTTCTCAGAAAAAAAACACTCAAAATTCTGCTCAAATTTGTGCTCAAAACTAGCAAAAGATAAATTTCAAAATCTTTTCAAAACTTTCTTTTCACAGATATTTTTAAGCACTTCTTTTTCCTTTAAACAAATCAGCATATTTTTAAATTTCTTCAGTTTGAAGTGTCAYTGATGGAATACTCCAGGCTTGGGAACTTCGCTGTGTGACAAGAATGACTTAGCTGCTAGCTTAGACATTCTGAAGTGACAGTTTTCAGAAAACCCTGATGCTGTTTTCATAATGTAAATCAAATGATTGAGTGGCATATGGTTATCCTGTTGTTATAACACAGCGTATGTATCTTTCTTTTCTCTCCATCAATAAAATTAGAACTCGAGAAAGGCACTCGTTTAAATTGGAACTTGAAAAAGACGCCAATTTAAACATATCATCCATTTAATGTGCAGTGCATATGCATATACATAAGCCTGATACATATTACATCTGACACAACTCTAAACTGTTTTGTGGGTAGAGAGGCAAGAGGTCACTGGTGACCTGGGCTTATCCCACCAGCCARACTACTGAACGCTCCCAGGAGCGGATCACGGACTTGGCACCTTGCTCAGTTGAGCAAGAGGCCGCCTTTGAGCATACAGCCTATTCCCATCCCAACTCCTGCTTGTTTGCACCAGGTTCTCCGGTGTCCCAGCTTTACACCACGACTCGCTACCCATTTCTGGGCCACGCACGGTGAAATCACATTACGTGTCTAAACATCAAGCCTCATCCCTCAAACATTATTGATCCYATATTCACATCCCTTGATGAATATTTAATTACACAGCAAACCTGCTCAAGCAGTAGAGATAGCAACCAGTAGCCTGACACTAGGCCACTCCTTTAGCACTTCAGAGGGTCAAAATCCTGCTGCAAATCTTCCAGTTCAGCACGATTGCTGCGCCCCAGCTAGCCTACGAGCCCCAGCCTACAAGCAGGGGGCCTTCCTGTGGCCCCCTTCTCCTGCTSTTTGACCATGCCTTATTTTAAAGGTGCTCCATTTAGACAAGAGATCTCCAGCAAGAAGAGCAGCATATTATTAATGTTGAGCATCTTTCTTAGATCTTTCCTCTGAGTCAGTCTGGAGCAGCACAAAAACATCTGGTTCACAAAAATGATTTTTATCCTGGAGATTATACAGAGTAAAACAAAATATAAAATCTTAGATATCTGCRGAGCTCTGGTGGGATGAGGAGGTGTGTGTGGGCGTGTGCAATCACTCTGGGAACGATGYTGGAACCTAAGTGGAAAATACAGCCAATGGAAAAGGTAGAGGAACCCGTGAGCATCAAGGCTTTAGTACATATTCAGGCAGAACTGGCAATCACCTCAGTAACTGGCTTGCGGTTCCTGTGATGCAGTAACTTTTCTGTGCATATTGGCAGCTTGCTTCTAAACTAAATTCTGTAACCCAAGTCTCTACCATGCTTAGAATTGCAGATGTGTGTTCTGAAAATTTGCAGTGTTTGCCAGAAAGACACTATATGATATTAGCACAGTTGGTTCTGAATTTTAAACCCAAATCTGATGTGCTATGACTCACAGCCTCAGGAGAGAATTAGATGAATAGCTCATATGGGGAGAGACACTACCTGAATATCTTTATAGAGGAGACAGGGTGAATAATAACCATTATCTCCATACCATAAGATACCATTCTACCTCAGATATAGTATGCTGCTGTACTAGCAGAGTGCCATGCAGATAAACATATCTGAATTATCTTTAATATACCTAGAATGTCAAAATCAATGAAAGTGCAACTGCACAGACCTCCGTGATGGCTCATTTTCCCAGTTCATGCCTCCCTGCAATCCTTGCACTGTCCACACACAAGCCCCTTCTGCCACTGCACCTTCACCTTTGCTAGGTTAGAGGTAGCCCTGGCATTCCTGCACGAGGCAATCACCCTCTTGTGCTGCCATAGGCATTATGTCTATAAATTAGATGTTACAACCGCCAATATGTTTAATATATAGGATGTTCACAACATTGTCTCAAGCTAGTATGGCTTTAATTTAGACAATAAGCATTAAATTTACCTGTAGCTGATTTTTTTTTTCCCCATGATGCTAGTTTCCCTCACAATAACTTAAAATGGCAGGTACAATGAGAATCTGGCCCCAAGCAGAGCAGGGAGCAATTTCTATAAATAAAAATTTAAAAACTACAGTTCCTAAAAGTTTGGGTCATTTCACAGAATACAGTTGTTACTACCCCTACAGTGCAGAAYGTCTGACTTCCAAAATGGGCTAGGATTTACATTCCATATTCCTTTTACTTTCAGGGAATCAGAAGCACAATAATTATCTTTGAGAACTTTAAATAAACTGTCTCCAAAGAATTACAACAGAAGCGAACAACATCTTGCGGCACTACAAGCCTTGTGGTCCCATGCTACTCAATCTGCTCCAAGCATAACCATTATATTTCTCTTCGAGAGATCCAATAAATGTTCACGTAAGCTGATTATAAGTCACAGCTATTTTAATGGCTTACACCAGGACACTATTTTGCATGAGAAGAGCATACAAAGTTCCCAGTGTTTTCACTCCGCTCATTTTACTAAGTAGCTTCACAGCATGATTTATGGCACATAAACCTGCTTCAAGAAGGTAACAGGGAAACAGGTTCCTTCATCCTACTTTTCAAGAAAATGTTCATACCAGACAGTTGAACAGGAGCTGGGCTCCTCCCCTCCAACTCATCTTTGTTTGTTTGTTTTTCAGATTCAGTGAGAGACCTCGTGACGTTATTCTCAAACACTGAAATCCTGCAGTGGCTCCCAATGCAGAATGTCAATATTCAGATAACGTGTGTTATTTGCTGTATTTGTACGGACAGCACCTAAATCTACACCTAAAACCACGTGCTACAAACACAGCCAGTGTGAGGCACGCTGGTTCCGACGAGCTGCACTGCTCAACACCCCAAAGYGGACGCGGAGCTCGGGGGGAAGGTGCGTTCAGGTCGGCTCTGCTCGCAGGGTTCATTAAATACTCTCTTCTTACCTCTTTCTTCCTCCCTCCCTCCCTTTTAATCCCATTCTCTTATCAGATTCCAAATCAGCCTCTGCCTCAATCTTTGTGGAAAGCAGGATAATACTGAAATATTCACTTTCCTTCCAGTTTCTTTTCACGATTTTTGTGGGATGACAGGGAGCCGCAAGAGAAACAYGTATGTTTCAACAAGTGCTAGCACTGTTTCTGGCTCTGTTCTTTCACATCCCTGTTAATATTTCCCAACTAAAGTCAAGATGAGTCTGTGTCCTAATGCTTGCAGATTTGGCTTGTGAAAATGTCTCCATAAATAGAGTATATCCTTTAAACATCAGTCTTTTTCCTTCCCCGCTGTGCTGCATGTTTCATTTCACAAGGTGCAAAAAGAACCTACTGATGATAATGTCCTTTTGCTCCTCTAGAAAAGAAATCTCTTAAGCCCCTCCAGCAAAATATGTCCCTATTTAACAAGCAACTGAATAAATGCAAACACCATGGGGCTTTGCTTAATGGGGCAAGCAAGCACTTCTGTTGCACCAAAGCCAGAGAAATCAGATGCTAACTTAGAAATATTCCTTCCTTCTGAAATTCAGCTCTACACTTATTCAAGGCAATGAACTCAGCTGAAAAAAATGTATATTTAAAAAAAAAATGAGATTTTTTTCTGCATTATAGAGAAATTGCATAGAATTAAGTTCATTGCATAGAATGAAGTGGACAATATGCAGATTTATTTGATTCTTTTTTCCTTCATTATTTGGTTAGTGACTGTGAAACTTTTTGCCATTTTTGAAAAGCCATAGAGTAGAAAATGGAAAAACTAAAAAAATGGAAACTGGAAGGAATAAAGCAGAGGCAAAGAAACCCCAGCATCTGAACAGGAAGCAAATAAAACCTTAAATTAAGTCTTGACACCAAAATAAATATACTAAAAATACAGGTATATAAAGTGGTTTTTTTTTTTTCCACCAGGGTAAAAAACAACAAACAGAAACCAGTCCAAGCAAAACGACTTGACGGAGCCCATGCGYAGAGCAGCACCAACAGAGCACCTTGCAGGCTGCATCCATCCCTTATAAACCGGGACAATAAAATCAAATAAACCACAACAGCATAAACCAGTCTTCATGACACTGACAAACAATTTTCAGAAGCCTTTGTGCTTTCTCCCATGCTGCTCACCTGAACACAAGGATGAGGAGCCATCTGCAAAGGCAGCTCGCTGCCTCCCTTCCCAGCTCTCCTCAAAATCTCCAGTGCTGAAGCGGACCTGCAAAACCAAGGGCAGCTCCAACGGGCAGCCCAAGGCTGACACTGCTGCATCGCATCTTTAGAAATACTGTCTCCTGGGCTACTTGTGCTCCTTTAGAAGGATCTGTGGCTTCTGAACACAACTTGACCGCAAACACACAACTTGACTTTTTTTTTTTTTTTTTTTTTTTTTTTTTTTTCCAGTTCTTACATGTGGTAGCGATAGAAATACAAAGCAACAGCAGCAACACCTCAAAATTCTCATCTCTTATTGCACCATGTCACAGCTGAGAAGTTGCTGGTGGGGAAAGGACTGTGTTTAGTCCCTTTCCCCTTTTCCCTTATTTCCCCCAGCTGCTAAAATGTCAGTTCAGACTCCTCTATTTGTTCTTACTCTTGCATTTAATAGAATTGTTCTTCGTTACCTCAATTCCTCTATTGACTGGGGGACATGGAGGAGCAAATAGGCTGCATTTGTTCCATCTCCTGTGTCATTTGTTTCACAGGTAAGCGAACAGCATGTTCCATGTTGAATACTGAGAGCAAAGAATATGGCCTCTAGCAAGAGCATAAATAATTTCTATGTGTGATGAATCCTTTCAATAACAAGAGCCCTGCTAATGTGGGATCAAATCACAATCATCAGCTCTCGGCACTGTTCTTAAAAAGATGATACAGAAGTCCAGGCAGCACCATAGCCAAGTAACACACAACCTGGGCAGTGTTTAGGGTTGGCAATTTACTGTTCTCATGAATGTGCCGATATAATTATACAAAAACAAGCCACCTGATAGAGGATTTTACCCTAAAAGCAATATTCTGCTTAAGAAATTGATGGATCCTTCTCAGCTCAGGGCTGTGGTACAAATTTACTGAGGGAGGATGTGACTCAGGGGCTACAATGAGACCTGCAAACCTGTGTGATGAGTGACTTTCTACAGCAGCTTTTGAAACAAAGACAACTACTTTTCCTCTTTTTTTTTTTTTTTTTTTTTGAGCATCTAATCTGCTATATGCAGATTAGCTTTTCCCATTTAATAAGTAATCCACAAATGTGAATCTTTTCTTGGAAAGCTTTCTTGGACTCACAGTGGCTCTTTCCCTCACTATGATGGACCAAAACTGTGCTTACATGGGCAAAGGCCTTTACGTTATTTGAACTGTATGAATTTTATTTTAATTGTTTTTAAAAGATGGACTCAGCAACAGAAAAAGCTCTGCTTCTTACTGAAGGACACCAAGAAATTTTTTTATCTCCTTTCTTATCTTACATTGTCTTTATAGTATTGCTTTTAGAATGCTGTTAAAGGCAGCGATCGCTACAGGACAGTGTGTTATTTAGAAGCCCATCAGGAGTAGACTTGGCAGCCTCAAAGCAAGAGCCATGGACACCTTCTCCAGGAGACCCTGCTGTGAACCAAGTTCCAAACGTACAAGATTGTCTCATCACCAAAGCTGCTTTCAAGTCACTGCAGAACTGACGCTGTGTGCCAGCTATTCTAGCGCTTCTTATTTTCAGTCAACAGCGCCTTTTGAAACCATGGCAGTCATAGAAGAAGTCACTCTTACTGCAGCAAAAATACTTTCAAACTGAGTTCAGGCTCTTTGACCATGATCCAGAAACCTTACATAGTCATATAGAAACACTTCTCTTTGCTCCAACCTATTATTTTGCCTTTTTATACTTTTGATATTGCTAGGAGTTATTTTCCTATTTCAGCTTAGAGTTCTTCAATTCAGTATTCTATCTATTGACTTTTTTATTATTAATAACCTGCAACATACAAATGATGATTATTCTCCTAAAACCACCCAACAATTAGTTTTCCTCAACAATTTAAAAAAGCATGCTATTCTTTGCTCAGTGGTACTTTCTTCCTAAGAGTTTTATTCAGCATTTGCGCTTATTTTCAATAACTGTACATCCATAAAGATGCTTTACATTTATTCTTAGTGGATTTTTCCATGAAAAGGAAACTAATGAAAGGTTCTACTTGGATTGCTGCTTCTGTGTTCCCCATGTTACTGCTCTTGAGGGAATAAAACACAGGAAAATAGCTACTACTGTTTTATACGTGAGATTCTACACAAAACAAAGCTCCAGCTAGTACTGCTGTTCTTTCACTTGAGGGATACTTGCCATTTATATGCAATTTTGCCAGTAAAGGCTCTAGAATGAGAACTGGTGCTAAAGTTGTTTCATTGCCATTGGATTTTGCAACTCTAACAAACACCTTTGGTCTGTAAAGAGTTTGACAAATAGAAGTGAGCCCAATTTATTACCCAGTTAGGCTGCAGGGAAGTTAATAAACCCTCTTGAAGGGCCAGCTGAGCAGTAAGCTCAGCTCGTGTGGTGTTAGCAGGGGACCTGGGGAACCCTCTGACACCACGTCGGTGTTGTGACCTTCCTGATCATCACAAATATGCAGTTCTCATCCTACAGAAATTAAAGGCAACTTGCTAGGAAAGCCTGGCATTCCAGACCACGACCAGAAACCTGCTGACCAGCTACCTCCAGCAACCCTTGATGCTTAACTAACTCCAGAAGAGTCAATGGTAACAAAAATCGAATACTTGAACAAGAATGGAATGACTACAGCTAATCCACTGTGCTTTAGTGTTTTATTTCAACACAGAATGCATTCCTGTTACTTYCCAGATGTGGAAGACAAGGTACGATGCTCAGGTTCCCAGAATAAGAGAAAGGTTCTATCTTCCCAGGCCCATATTCARTAACACAGAGCAGATAAAAGGATGGGGTATCTTAGCTGGTAACACAGTCTCTCTTGTTCTCTGAATTATGGATAAATATAGTCCTGAAATCATTGGTAGTAAACAGACCTGAGAGAGAGGATTAAACGGGATAACACATTTTAAGCTAGAGTCAACACATGTATTTAAAAAAAAAAAAAAAAGATAACCCATAGAAGAGGAAACTTGTTCTGTTCCCAGTCTGTTACTGACTTTGTATACAGCCTTGGGTAAAATAGACTCTTTCGGAAGACAATTCCGACAGACTTTTATGTTTAAAAAGAATATCTCATTTTGGGCTTAACTATTCTATGCATGGTTTGTGTCTAGTGATAACATTCAGAGAACTAAAACTCTTTTGTGGGAACATGTAATATTTTTCTTCTGAAAAAAAAAAAGAAAAAAAACAACACCCTTAGGGGTCACTGAATGTAGTTCTCTTCTGTTGCAAGCTATCGTGTTATTGCAACCTCCACCAAAAAGCTATTAGTTTGCTATAATGTAATCTGAAAATCCCAACCAGAACTTTAGCTACTTTTTCTAGCTCAGTTACCTAAAAGAAAATCAGTTTGAGCTGTGTAATCTCAGCAAAAGGTAAATCTCAGTTTATTATGTACCGACACTTCCCGGCAAGCTGTTTGGCTGAATTAAACTCATCTGTCCTTCTTGATGACAACTCATGTCATGACATTAAAGGTCATGTTCCTTCATTTCTGTCACTTTAAATTATGCCATCAATGTTACAAAATGATGCAACAGAGAATTTAATAAATGCTACAGAATTACAAAAATCATACTAGGCGGCTGCCTTTCATGCAGTTCTATTTATGATTTCAGCTAACATTTTACATTCAGAACAGGAAAAAACAGGTGGCTTGCATATAATRAGAAGAAAGTTGAAGACACAAGTCTAGGGAGGAGTAGTGACTTAAATTCTGGTCACGCCATGCTTATAATCACAGCAATAGTGCCAYGCATGCATTCATTAAGGAAACATTCAGTTACCCTCTTTGCAATCAGCTTTAAAATAATTTAGCTCCACACTCTATCCCCAAAAGCATACATCTGTACTAAAATAAGAAATAAATAAAGGAATAAATGTTTATTGAAAACATTTGCATCTGACTCAATCAAGTGCTTAGTTGTATACTTTTCAATATGACTCTTTTACTTTCATGTTGTTCTTGAGTTTTTAAATGAGAACCTTAGGGTTCATTTTTCAACCAAAGCATCTTTCTGTCTCTCCCACCTTCTGACAGACAGTGCCAGGCCACGCCAAGGAGGCCCTGGAATTCCCCACGGGAACCACAAATGGAAGGTGTGATGCAACCGCAGACACACCATTCATGTTAACAGTCACAAAAAGACAACGCAGAGAGGTYACCACCACACAGTAGCACAACAGGTTTGCTCCCCTTGGATTATGGTATCAGAGATACCCATTTTGTAATTTTTTTTCCTTAATTGATTCTACATTTAAGTTCAAATTCTGCATGCATCCAACTACATATATTACATGTCACCAGCAGCAGAAACAGTATTTCATGGATGCAGAAGTGTATCAAGCGTTAGAAGCTTATGTCACAAATTCTTTGGAACTCCTTAGCTCAGCACTAAGGCTTYGCTGCACACTGATCACTCAGTTCTTCCACACAGAAGGGACCAAATCAAACATGCAATTTTACTTGGGTGTTCCAAGAACATAAACACACATGCACACACATATATTTCTGTGAGCTACAGACAGGTCTGGACCTGAAGAAATAACCAAGGCTAGCTCATAGGACAGTCACGTTCCGTAGGGAAACTTAGACAATGAAGAGAAGAAACTCTGAATAATTTACATTAAAGTCTGCTTGATTTACAACCTTCTGTTCTCCCCTGCCACTGCAGGRGACAATGTATGAGAACGAATCTCCACAGAAAGTGTTCTTTCAGCCAAAGAATAGTTACCCAGGCCTGGACAAGCCAACCTAAMTAACTCTGATGACCACGTACCCAAATCGCAGAGTCTCCAGGCCGGCGAGCAGAGCTGCAGCTCACACACTGCCCGTTTCCACCTCCTGCTGCTCCTATCCGAGTAATCATAACGCTCTTGTGGGTCAGGGCCGGCTGTGTCCGAGCTAAAGAGCTTACAGTGATAGTACAAGAGCAGGGAAATGAAAGAAATAAAGCCCTCAGTGAACACGCAGAGTCCTGCCGGCAGATGGGACATGCAAAGTCTGAGCAAGACCCTCAGGCAGTGGGGCCTAACCTCCAGGACAGCCTCCTCAAGAACCTGGGGCCATTTAACCAAAGTTTTTCACTCCCTTGGAGGAAAAAGAAAATCTGTTTAAGGCTACTTAAATCCTACTGTTTCGGAAGAGATGAATTCTTGAATATTCATTATCTTCCCAAATTGGAATGAGTGTTGGAAAATGAAAAATCAGGCGATGTCAGAAACAGGGAAAATAGCCAGACTTCCTCTGTGYGAAACATATGTGCTAGATTTGGGGAAAAATGAGCAGAAAGACATTCTTTACGCTGCAGCACATAGGTAAGCTATTTACAAACACCACCCTCCCATGCCAGGACTGCCTTCCCTRCAGTCCCTTCACTGGGATCAACACAGGCACTAACTGCCTGGATGACCCTGTAGSCGTGCATGGAATAAAGGCACAGGCATCATGCTCCATGTTGGGAGATAAATCTGGCCTTCAGGAAGCTTCTGGCTGCAGTCAGTTGTTGACACTGGTTACCATGAGATGCAGCAGTGCAAGGAACTGTTGTCTAAGCGTTAAATGAAGATTTTGACTCTTTATAGAAGTAAACATTACAAGCAATAGCSACAAATGCAGAAAAACTGTCTGCTGTCCCTAAAGAGCCAGTGCTGATGRGGATACTGAAAGCAGGACAACTACAGATAATTTTCCTCATCTGTAGGAGAGGCACCTTGGGCTCA
The DNA here is from genome assembly GCF_003342845.1 of Nothoprocta perdicaria. Lineage (NCBI taxonomy): Eukaryota > Metazoa > Chordata > Aves > Tinamiformes > Tinamidae > Nothoprocta > Nothoprocta perdicaria. The sequence goes on from NW_020455532.1 coordinate 3,499,485, forward strand.
CCTGCAAGCTCTGCACATCCAGAAGCTGCTTCTTTCAAGGCTTTTCTCAAGATACAGCACTTTTGAGTCTGCTTGTAATTATCACCGAAAGACATCAGTTCCAAACACAACAATATAAGGAAAAGGAGATAAAGGAGATAAGAGGAGTATTTGATGCAAAGTAGCAATATAGGGAAATCAAATATGTGAAGCCTAACGCAAAGCCAAATGGAAGAAGGGGGATTTTTTATTTACTTGACTATGATCTGWATAACTTAACTAACTTTTCAAAGTTATGTACGTAGGGACAAAGGACAAACACAACTCCAAGTCAAGTTGCATGGGGCATTTTTGAGCTCCTTTACCACTTGGCAGATCTCTCYTCCAAATGTCCTTCTTTTCCACCTTCAAAATTCCCAACATGCTGCATATCCCTACAGAAAAATATTTCCCCATTCCTTTGACTTCCACCACATATTYCAGTGTAAATCTAGGTTCACATGGAAAGAAGGTCATAAGAGATAGGAAGCGACAAAATTTGTCTAATTAGTCAAATTTAATCACCATTCTGTGATTCTGTGAAAGTTATGTCTGCCGTATACTGCTCAGAAATGAGCTTTTGCACACTTCCAACATGCTCTACAGAAAGACAGGTAGCTCAGGGCCCAGAACCTAAGAACCCAGACCACTGGAATGCACATGGACTCGTTAAAAATGTCTTATTTTGGAGGACAGAAAAAAAAATAGATTTTTGTTTGCTTCTTTTTAAAATACTTTGAGCCCTGTCACTGAAGTTATACCCAAACACTCAATATTATCATCCATGTGGATAAGGCAAACAGCTTGTTTGTTGATTTTCAGAAGATCCAGTTCCCAATTTTAGATCTCTGCCTGTTGATATTTTCATACATACTAACAAATTGCATTTACGATGAATGAATAAAGAATGAGCTGTGATAGACTTTGCACACATTGCACTGTTTATGTAAATAAAAACAGATAAAAAATAAAAGAATATGAACTATTTAGCAGAACGGTGGCTGTAGAAGAGTAGGAATTCAGTTCAGACACTTACATTCATAAAGACCTCAACTCTTCCACTGTTTAAGCAATTCCAAAATTGAGTATTGTGGTTCTAAATCAAGACATGAGTGAGCAAAGAGCAACATTCTACATTTCTTATGAAAATAATTATTTAAGAGACTATAATTCTTGTGATTGAAGGACTAACTTMTGGAATAGCCTCTCCCCCTTCCGTGTGCTTTCTTATTATCTGTAGGAAAATGGACATGGGTGTATAAAAGAGATATGTTTAGGTTCTGCTAAAATACCATGACAACCTTCAGAATATTCATTTTCAAAGCTTTTCCAAAATAATCTGTAAAGAAACATCAAATATTTCATACTATTATTGCAAAAAAAAAAATGAAAAGTGTTCCATTTCATGCTTAATTTATTTTGTAATTATAAATCTGTTGGTAAACAGTACCATAATAGGCTTTACTTTGTGCCTRTTTATGCTTTTGAACTATCTGAGTTTTAATGTTTTCAGTACGAACAACATGATAATAACTGTTCTTGGAAATGGCTTGCTAGATAGGTTCATTCGGAAGTACTGTTTTAGCATTCATCACACACCTGCTAGTAGGGAATATTAAAAAAACAGACAGAAAATGGATTCTGGCAATTTTTAAACTGCTGAATAGAAGTAATCATTTATAACTAGAACAATTTAATATCAACTCTAACATAACAATACTCTTCCCCAAAATAATCAGGAAGACAGTTTTCAATTAAAAACTCTTTTTGTATAAAAAGATGTTAAATTTAAAATACGTATAGAAATTTCACGTTTAAAATCGCTTCTCACTTCCCTCAGCCTGTGGTGAGGTAGYGCAGAGCCACTGCTCATACCTCCCCGTGCTCTCACCGAGACACTCCTGAAAGAGTCATAGCTTCTTCCTGACATACGAGCAAGAACTTGGGCATTTTGTTGCTCTCTTCAGAATCCTGCCATCATTTTGAGATACTGGGYCTGGGTATTCAGGTGAGTGGTATCACGCTGAAAGAGCATGCATTCGTTAGCAGACAACTTGTATCGGATTTTGCAAAAGCAAATCATTCTGTTTTATTGGGGCAGTGTAAAGGGCCTTCCTAATTACATATGCTAAGTATATGTAAAAGTAGAAATATATTTTGAGAAATGATCTGTTTTCTGTGAATCTCTATTCATGTCTACACTAGTCCATATTGACCATCATGTCCTCTAATGCCTGTGATGGACCGGGTACAACTCTGCCAGGCTCCTTTCTGCCCAGGTGCTAACAAGCTTCCACCCCTGAGCCATGCAGGGCTGTAGCTGTTGCAGCCTGGCAGATACTAAACATTTGGTCACATCAAGAAATGCACRTAAGCAAGGGCACAAGGTGAGGGAGGCCGCACGGAGCGGTGCCGGGGTCAGGAGACGCAGGGTGCTGTGTGGGCACGGTAACTAATTCACTTTATACATAGGAATCCACCAGCTTGGTAACCCAGCTGGGCTCAATAAGGAAGGACAGGCTTCCAGCTGCTTTCCACCACTACCAAGTTTATCAGCACAACAGCGTACGGCACTTCCAAAACGCGGCCCAGGCCAGAAGGAAACCTACATATTTCCTCTGAAAAGGAAAAGGAAGGAAACATTTACATGTGACCTCATGTTCAAAGAGAGCAGGTCCCTCTTTGAGGGCACTGCAACATTGGCAATAAAAGGGCCAAGCAGGTCTGTACGAAACGCAGCAGCCACGAGGACAATCAGGCAGAGCGGTCGGTCACTCAGGGGGCAGCTCTGCAGACCTGCTTTGCTGCAGGGATCCGCAGCGGCCTGAAGTCCAAAAACGTCCATTGGACTTGTCAAATGTTCGTTACAGCAGTAATAAACAACTGCTATTCACTTACGTATTCTTCTGCATGTTTAYGTACAAACCAAAGCAATCAATGGAAAAATGCTATTTATCAAATAATTTATTTGCTTCAAATCATTCTACTAACTCTTTAAGAAGCTATTAAATGAATAATGAATAATGTATTACTAAAATATGCACAATATGAAACAAGCAAGTCTAGATTCCAAAGAACACAGGCACTAGTACTAAGTGAACACTAAGAAGTTCACTGGCATCCTGACACAACACCAACAGTTTTCAGTTTAGCATTTTTTTCGTTGTCTTCATAAAAAGAGTTATTTCTAAAAATCTTAACAGAACAGCCAAACTATGAAAATTAGTAAAAACCTGCAACCCTGACCCCTGGGACAGAGCAAAGCTGAAAAGCTGAAATGCTGTGTCCCRTATGCACAAGGATCCCATGGCTTCAGTTTCTCTGCAACCAAAATGTGATTAATAAATCGCACATGTCTCAGAGCAACAAAACCCCACAAGTTTTACCTTACTACTAGAGTGCATGGTCAAAATACATGCGATATTTCCCAGTGGACTGGTTGAGAGAAGCACTAGGTTTATTTTCCCTGTAACAGGCAAGCAGAAGGTCACTTCCAAATCCTTCAGGCTGTCCATCTTGAATGATTTTGTCATGAGAAATTAATTTACAGGCTTATGGACTTTGCAGAGATTATAGACCTCTGAAGACTTTTTGAGAGGTGAATAATGGACTTTGTCAGCTTCCTCAGCCCTCCGAATGATTAAGCTTCCTGAATAAGGGAGGCAAGTAGTGGTCTTATCTCTACTCTGAGGTCAAATGACTTCTTATTGGAAGGAGGAAAAGTGTTAAGACCACAACTTCCCCTTTCCAGAGAGCAACAACAGTGTGAGAAGATGTCACAGCTTCCTGCACAGGAACAAGTTCAGTTTCTAGTTTTGAACAGCAGTTCTTCAGAATTTTAAACAAAAGGCCTCTGCTAAAATCTGGGAATGGAAAATACGAGATTAATTTCACTGAAAAAAGAAATGTTGTCTGAGATCTAAAGGGTGCTACCTTTCCTCAAGGCAACCCCAGAATCAAGTTTTCAGTCCTTGAAATATAACTTTTTGACTTTAGCTTTGAAGACTTCATATCTGAATACTGCAAAGATTCTCATTTGGGGATACATCCTTCATTTCAACCTAATATTTCCTGAACTAATCCACKGCCATAATGCAATGCAAATAAAGGCTAATTCATATGTGAACACCACACAGATGAATGCTTTAAGGAATCCGATGGTCATAATTAAAACTAAGTTCCAGGGCATAAGCTTAACTTCTGTAATAGGCAAAAGCCCAAACAGCTTTCACTGTCCAGACGTGTTGTGATAAATCTGGATCATCAGGCAGCATGACTGAGACTAACATCTGGCTCCCTCTATATATATCTTTATCAAAATTTTGCTCTAGTTCCTACTTTAAGGCTCGATAGATCACCTATGCGCTATGTTATTCTTTATCCGTGTTGCCCAGTACAATCACGCATTATAAATTCCATGATCATTTAGAATACATGAATTTACAGCCTCCCTTTTGTCCTAGAACCAGCTATGTTGATGAATGAGATCTTAGACTAGATAGGTAAATAGAAAAGGGGTGAAGGATGCAAGCCTGCAATGTTTAATTTATTATAAGCACCACGAAATACCAACGGTGAGAGAACAAATTATTGGCCTCTCATGCAGTGACCATGAGCACATGATAAATATTTCATTATATAGTACCCGTCAGACATTTGAATGGCTCATCTGTCCCATTTATGCCAGCTAAAATGAATTCAACCTATCAGTGGCAAATGTATTTTTAATGTCACTCTCTACCTTCTGTGGAAGATGCAGCTAAAAAGTCCATCTTTCCCAGGATTATATTATTCATTTCATTATATACTGTAAACTGTTTATTCTCAAATAGCCTGTTCCTTTTAACAACAACCTTTTACATCTTAAGAAAATTTTACCTCTAATGCTCATTCCAGTTACTAGAAGCAGAAATTGCTACAGCTGTTTTCTAAGCTGAGGAAACATGGTATTTTAACRGGGAAAACACCCGTCTCATACAAAGCTTAAAAACATTTTGAGGCACCAGTAGAGACTCCCTTGCTAGGGGAAGAAAAGCCAAGCTGGGTACCACCATCCTAAACACCTTCTTARCTGAAAGAAATCACAGCACCTTCCCGTACCACGGGGCATCGGGGCACCAAAATTTTTACACTGCACCAATTAGACAGCAAAAGGGCAGAAATAATAACCTAATATCCTAATTATGCTAATATTCTAATAATCTAATGCAAAGCTACATCAAGAGCTAAAGATGGACAAGGCATTCAAATAAAGTCTCATTTTCCTATTGATTGTAACAATAACATGTGAGGGCCCCCAAAACTCTCCATTTGGCAGCAGTTTACTCTGAGACTTTCCCAGTACATTCCCACTGCTCTCTGCATGGCTTTCCAAGTACGAACAGTTTCAGTATGCAACCTTGTAGAAGAGCCCAAGAGAGCAGAGGGCTCTCTCAGAGACAGACAGTGTCAAAGATATTGAAATAAAAAGAAAAAAAAAAACACAGAATATGATCCCATGACAAAAATGTGCTCGGATAAAGCAAGGCCACAGAGCCAAGAGCAACCCAGCGCTGTTAGGAGGTTGCTCATTCTCTAGTCCTTATTTGAATAAAGCCACCATCGAGACCAAGAGGAGGTTAGAGCGGGAAAAAAAGCAAGAAAAATAGCATTGTGGCAGGAATCATCAGCTGCTAAATGAGCTGATTCATCAACACATAACAGAGACTAGTTCATCTTTTCATGTTCACCATTTTCCTGGGAAACTTCCTATCTTTCTGAGACTTTTCAAAGGCATTCTGTCCTACCTGTATCTGCAAGTTCCTCTGGTAAAAGCAGAACATTTTAGACAACAGTAAGATAAGTATGCATACATTGTCTGAAGGAAAATGTGAATAATTACTATAAATGTTAATAATAATTACCAAGCWAGCAACTTTGAAGTGTCAAAATATTGTTGTGGAAGACCCTTTACTTACAGACCGCTTAATTTTAAAAATTGATAAAACCGATCTTGATAAAAGGTGCAATTTGTTTATTTTATGCTTTTGGGTGTTTTTAGTTTCTAACAACTAAACTTTTTGCTTCCAGTGTCATATTTTTCAAGCACTTGCCTTACAGCGTTTTGCATGTTGGATGGCCTAGTTCTGTCCATCTGCTTCTTCCCACGGACCCCAACACCAGCACAAGTGCAGCTACTTCCAGCCAGGTTTGTGTTAACCTCAAGGCCGGTAAGACCAATGATTAAAGCTCGGTTTAAAAGTTCTCTTCAAATAAGGATTTTCATGTGCCGTCTCCAGAAATATTCCCATTTTTCAGGACAACAAACTCCTGTTGCTTTGCAACAGTATGGAAGCAGGGCCTGATAGCAGCATCTACGAGCAGCTGTATTTCTATACAGTCCTGTGCTTCTCTTGAGGGGATCTGGGTGGACATGGAGCATCTCTCCGTGTTGAGAAGCATACTCACTGAATTGGAGCCACACAGCGCTTCCCTCACACTCTGCAATTGTGGCTATATCTCTATTAGTGGTTTAGTAGCTGCCTTTATTTCTAAGGAATCTAATGAAACTTTTATTACTAAGTCAGGATTGGGCCAACAGTCTGCTTCAATCTGTCTAAATTTCTCAACTCTTCTGTTTGATTGGCAACAACAGAAATCAAAGGAGAAGCAAACGGGCTGAGATTTTTTTTTAAATAAGTGAAACAGAGACATATCCACTATTTGCAAGAGAATTTATGATAGACAAAAGTGCTTTTGAAGGTTATTTTCCTTAAAGAATCTATTTTGCTTCTGATGCCCCACTGTTTTGCATTTATTAGAAAATGATTTATGAAGGAAAGCAGTTAAGTATTAGAAGTCTGGTATTTTTATAGTTCATTTTTTTCCCAACAATTCCTTATGTGCCTTTGCTCTATTATGAAATCTGTGTTCCACATTCAGTAATCACTCTTTATGACAACCTAAATATGTACTGCATTATTTGTGAATTAGAGAGCAATTTATTTACAAATCTCAGAAAATTACTTTTCTTCTAGGTGCTATTTTACAGTCTATCCATTTTCTCCTTTATCTGTGGTTGCCTCTTCCATGTCACATGAGCCTTTAGAGATATTTTATGCAGATGTGAATTGAATCATTAGCAAAAAATAAAAGTTTCAAAGAAGAGACCCAGCTTTGACAGTGGCCAGAAGGAAAATAAAATCTCAGTGAATACAAAAGAACAATAGCTAAACAACAAAACAGGACCCATATGGTGCAACTATCAGGGATTATATGAAAGAAAAAAAATATGATGTGATGCCTGCTGTCACACAGGCTGGAAATGGCAATCCATGAGGCTCCTTCCCATCCTACATCTCCATTTGGGTGGAAAGGAAGATTGCCTCAACATCCGCATAAAACATCTTCCAGGAATTTTCACACCAAATGTACTTTTCTTACAAATTTGAACAGCTATATTTAATGTGACCCTCAAATCTCTCTCAGTATTTTTTTTCTTCCTCTTCACACATCACAGTTAARCAGGCAGTAAAGCACAGGTTAAATACTTGCTTTTCCACCAAAGATGCCTAGTGAGCAAGTTTAAGTAAAATTTTGTCTCAAGGAGCAAACACACACTAGGTAATAAGTAGTACTTGGCAAGCTACATCATTTGTAGACAATACACACACTGCAATTAAAGAGAAAAATATTTTTGCTACGCACTTAATGTGCTAAAGCAAAGTAGGGCTTCGTGTAAGCAATTAATTAACATCTACATCTGAGATAATGATTTAGCAGTTCTTTCTCAGGTCCAATCCAGGTGCAAGAAGGGCCACTAGAGTTTCTATCACCTTCTCCCACATCACTCTAATGAACACTGCCACCATAGGAGAGAAAACAAAGGTCTTCGGAGCCCTCATTAAGAAATGAGGTATGTTTTAATATTTCACAAGTCTGGTCCAAAATCCTGGACAAAAGCCTTTACGAAGCCGGAATTAAGGTTAATATTGTCTTTCTCTTCCAAAGCTGTAAATTTTACGCCACAGTTGGTACAGAACAGAAACACAAAGTACACAGGAGAGGACACGCTGGAAGCGGACAGGTTTCTGACCAGCCGGTCTTGCACTAGACCCAGCCTATGTAGAAGCAGAATGTGTCCAGGAGCATCAGACCTACCCTGGCTTCTAGCCACCCCAGCAGCCAGTGCTGCAGCACCTGCCCAGCCTGCTCTCCCTCTCCTTCCATCCACATCCATGACCGCATTTTCTAAAGTCTGTTCTTTTTTCTTTTTTAATCCACTCTTTTCACCTCTGTGACATTCAGTTGGGAGCCTGGATGGTGCCTTCAGCCTCACGTCAGGGAAATGCCGTAGGTAAAAAGCAGTAAGCAAACTGTGACGGCCTTAATTATCACAGTTAATAACACAACCGAACTGTTTGTCATGGGCCTACTATTTACCTTGGTGGAAAACTTGGTTCTTGCACCTTATTCTTCTTGATTCATACGTGTACGTAAATTTTAGAAATATCCACTGACAAATAGCAAAGTTCAKAACCTTTCTCTGAAAATAAACACCGCTCTATTGCTTTTGTATCAGTATCAAAATGTTACAAGGCACTGAATTCGTTCAATGGAAAACAGAGGGTTCACTCGCTGCCTCCCGCTCGCATCCTCCACTTCCCTTACACAAACAGAAACATCCTCTCAAGAGAACAGGCACCACAGTGAACTACTTTATTTTCAATAAAAATCCAGCAGTGCTACTATAGTAACTGTCTTAACGATGATTAATGTGGGAAATATTTGGAAAGCATGTTATTATTATTCTAAATTGCGTTTTGCTTGAATTAATTTTTATGCATGGCTACTAAAATACAAAGAGTACTGAACTGCTAATTGTAACATTCCTACTTGTGAGATAAGATTTCAAGAGCAAACATATTTTACTTGGAGAAGTTGCAAAATAAGAGGGGAATGCAACATTTTGTGATAGGCAGCACAAGCCTTCTAAGCCCAGAGATTATACTGCCATCGCATCCTTAATTAACGATTTCAGTTAAACTCCAAGACCTTAATAGACTTTTAGGTTAATGCCGTAACAGAAAACAACTCCACTCTGCGTTTATATAAGCTATTTTGCTTTTATCGCCATTTTTAAGAGGTAAATTTTCTCTTTTTCCACAACTTCACCATCCACCTTCCAAGCAATATACATATTGGTAAAATCATCATAGATTAAGATATACTGGGTTTACCAATAAGATACAGACAGACAAGGGCAGCAGTTCTCAGAGCAGATTATTTTAAAGAGAGCTTTGKAAACCCTTATCTCCAGCCAACATAATTCCCCATATATTTTTCACTGATTTTTTTTTTCTTATGTACAAAGATGTATACAGACACGCTTGAAAGACAATATGCAAACGACACTGGGCTCCCTCTCTCGTCATTTCCACAGTAAACTGTCAACAACCTGAAAGTTGAGAACAACCCACCCTACAGAGAAGGCAGGTGGGACATGAAGGAACCAGGGTGGCGGGTGCGTCACCGTCTCCAGCTTGCAAGGAGCACATTGGAACAAGGAGAAGATGTCCTAAGCTGCAAGCCCATTGTTCCCGGTTTCTCCAATATTAGCCAAATTATTTAGATGGAATAAGTTATATATAGATTGTAACGAGTTACATCACAACAGTATTTCATGCAAGGATACAARAACGCATGTGGAAAAACTGTGGTGCTCGGCACCAGTAAGCTGGCAATGAGCATTGCATCTGCATTTAGCATGGGTGGTTTGAACACTGTTTCCTTGCAACAGCAACCAAAACATTTTATGACCAGCTTGGACTACTATGTTCCTCGACTCCTACATATCAACATCAGAAATCCAAAGTGCCTCAATCACTTCTCAGTTACTTGAGATACCCAGCAACAGAACATTTTGAAATATACCTGCAGAAAAATATTCAATAATTCCTTTTGTTTCATAAGGCACTTGAGTAGAATATTCATAGACAAACTAGAGAAAAAAATCTCAAATTAATCACTTGTTGCAAGCAGTCTCTCTGTGTAGTTACAATCCTGCTTTCCGAGACTTGTACTCTAATTATTCCACGCTTCAATATCCCAAAGGCAATTATGCATTTTTCAGAAGTTATTGGATAGTAATCAGTACTTTAAACAAGACTTCCAGACAAAGACTACCCAATGCCTTATTTATTAATAATAGCCCATACTTTGATTTATATTGTATGCATTCAGCAAAGCAACACACTGTCTCCTGTGGAAAGAAAGCTCCCTCATTTACTGGATAAAGATGTTTCATCTTCAACCTCGCCACAGATTTTCTGAGAGGTCATCACCAGTCTAAGAAAAATTGTGGTTGCAGCCCCGTACAGAAAGACCAAGTGGATCTTAAAACAACTAAGTTGCTAACAGCAGAGACAGGCAGCACATAGAAAGGCCCCAAGCAGCTGATACCCGGGGCTGTCACTGAGCAACAACCACAGCTCCAGAACTGCGACCTGGGCAGGAACCGGTTCCATTTGCATCTCAGACACAGCATCTGCCATTCCTTTGAAGAGGCTCTCCCTCTTCCTCATGCAGCTCTTACATGGTGGGAGAAACAAGCCTCCCCAAGCTACTAATAACTTTGCTAGCTAAGACCTTTCTACCCTGAACCTTCTCTAGTCCGGAGTTTGCTTACTCTTCTTTCTCATCAGTTCAGACCAGTCTCTATTTGGAGAAGGTTCATTCAGGAAAGGTCCCTTAAAATAAAATTCTAGAATAATCATTTGTAAGGTTGGAAAGCAGTCATCTTGCAGAACAACCCACTTAGAGTAGCAGAGACAAGGACTTAACTGCTCCAAAACCATGTGATAAGTTCATAATAGGGACTCCAGGTAACAGTGCCTGTAATAGCAAAGAGCTAGACTCAAAGAACAAGAAGGTCTTTTCCAGGCTTGTGTTCCTAAAAAAGATGTTAAAAATACAATTTCAAAACAATGTATTTTAATATCCAATGGGCTCATTTATTTCACTGCCATCCGATCTAAATTTCTTTCCATTCCATTGAATTACTTACATTAGTAACTGGCATTTCAAAGGGAGGCTTTCCACACAAATGCTCCGTGTCACTATGATTAGTTTAGCTTTTACACTTTTAGAAGTCTGGGGTGTTTTTTTTGTCTGAAAGAATAGGAAATCTAACTTACCAGCTAATATCTGTAAGGCAAGAAAAAATAGTAAATGGTAAGATATTAGCGTCGGGACAGATGCTGTTGAGGAGTTCATCTTAAATCACTGCAAGGCCAATGTGTTTTATGCCTATAATTGCTGCTCAAAGTTCAGTGTGGCATTTTGCTGATGTGCCTAAAATAGTCTTCATGGGTGCTGTTAGACTTGATTTGACAGTAGTTAAGGTATAAGGGGCAACGATCCAGCTGAATGCCCATCCGAGTCATTTTGTTAAGTGTACAGTCTGTGCAGAAACTTCTTAATTGCTCCAATATTCTTCACTTGTTCCTGTTCATAGAGTCTACAAAAAAGGTCATCAATCACACTGAATGTGAAAGTTTTATATTTTGCTTGCTTAAAGCACATTTTAAAATGGAATGAGTTAAAAAACTTAAAGAGGTTATGATGTTCCCTTTCCTAATAAGGAATTTGGAATGCAAAACATGTATTATCTATATTAAAGGGGAGGGGAATGAAAATTAGGGCACCTGACTTTTTAAAGTATGGAAATAGTAATAAGATTCACAGCAATTATAAGCTTGCTATTTATTCCAAGGGGTTGATTATCTGGTTAAGCACGAGACCAGATGTCAGGAAATCCCATCTGCTACTCCTAGAAGACTACCTAATCACCAGTTTTGAGAGTTAGATCTTTTCTTTACCYACAGCTTTTATTATCTGCCCGAGTCCTAGGCTTGCCTCTGACTCAGCTGGATTTGGACAAGTTATTGAGCATCTCTGCATTTCTGACTGTCCATGCAAGAAGAACCCAGCATACGTAAAGCTGCAGGCAGGTGGATGATTATGCCTATAGGGCCCTGAAGATGCAGCCCAGCTTCATGGCTTTAAGGATACAGTAAGATGAGCAGGAAATTAGGGGCTGTTGATCTGTGAGCGAGAGACAAAGCTGAGCCCAGGCCATGTCCCTTTTTCCGGGCTACGGTGCAAATGTAGCCGTGAGGAAGGCGCCGCAGACGCTCGAGAGCCAACCTGACCTCAATCCACTGGAGAAGCCCTTCACTTTGGAATAGGCTTGATGCAAGAGAAAGCCCTTTCACCCAAGGAGAGGTACCTAGATCTGAATTTGACCCTTATTATCTAATATTGTATATATTTCAGATCCTATCAGTGTTGCCATAGTAACCAAAAGATTTTTTATTGTATTGCAGAAATAATTCAATAAATAGGATGTATGAATCCTGCATAATCTGTTGACACTGAATATTTGTTGCCCGAGGCCTATATCATGCAAGAAATAAACACTTTTGCTAAGAAAAGGCATTCTTGTCAAAATGCTTCCAATTTAACAGATTTTTTTTTTTTCTCCATTTACTCCTCCTGAAAATATTTCTTTCTCCGTTCCATCCCTTTACGCTGGCTCTTCCAATCTACCCTCTTTCACTTAAACTTCTGAGAAATTACCTACAAATATTCTCATTTTTATCATTTTTCTATTTCCCAAAGTATTCCAAAATCCAAATTCTGATTTTTTTTTTTTTTTTTTTCCCCAGCAAATCCTCTCATAGCTGCAGCTCCAGCACTTCAACCTCATCACCTCTTCTTGTGAGCCAAAGCCATGCAGGGTTCCCCCCCCGCAATGTTCATTAGATATAGTAACAGATGGATCCCAACAAACTGCAGACAGCAAAAGGGCACCCACTGACTGCAATCCATAAAGTTTTAAATTGCATTTGTAGAGTGTCAATCATGGTTTTCCTTATTCCTCCGGAAAATTATGAAGGATGAGATTTTAGGGCCATGAAACACACACCCTAGAAAACCTCCCGGGAAGAAATGCGGCAGCTGCAGGGGGAAGGACAGGGAAGCAGCACTCCACGCTGCCAGTTTTCCAGGAGCCAATGCAGGTAGGAAAACAGCACTAACGGGGTAAGCGCAGCCCTACGTGACAGCCTCGCATCCCCACTGCAGCGCTGCTCACCCACGCACCAAGCTCCCCCATGAAAAGTCTCGTCCACCCTTGCATCTCCTCCAGCCTCCATCCATGCAGGATGGCTCAACCATATTCCCCAATATCCCCCACCTGCTGGGAACAAGCAGGTGTTTGGAGAGAAACTCCTTGATCTGATTCTTAATCATGAAAAAGTAAAAAGCTTGAATGTCACTGCCAATTAAAACAGTGGGTTATAGATGATGAGGGAAAAAATCCCTAACTCATTCATACATTATATTTTGCCCCAAATTTTGCTATTTTAAAAAATTCTCTGAATTTTATCTTTCTGATTACCCAGCATAACTAGCAGATCTCTAAGTTTCAAATTCAGAGTCACCTATGGACGATACCAATGACAATGACAACCCTGCTAAACACACGCTGTAGCTCCTCAAGCTACAGAGTGGATTTGTATGCAATAAGCCACAAGAGAACATTCCTAATACAGTAGTTGCATGACAGGAGGAACATGGAAATCTCCCCTGTTCCCTAATCAATCCTAAATGCTTACTGATATTTCACCTCTCYTTATAATGCAAATATAACAGACTAAGTTTTTTGTATTAGATTTAGCAAATATCTGTGCAGTTTTCCCCCAAAGATCCTATTTAACGTGTTTCATCCTTACAGTGAGAACCATCTTTCAACTAAGCCTTCTGAACGTCACTTTTGGTCCCAGCTCTGTTGTCCTTTGGACTTGAAACACCCCAGAGCAGTGTAAAGGAGCACAAGAGAGAGACATTCGCACATACATGAAGAAGTCCTACTGATTCCGGGGCATTTTTGTTCTTTTGAGCTGAGTTAGAAGCAGAATTTCCTAACTGGAATAGCTTCAATGGGGATTTCTTTATTCACAGGCCAGAACAAAAACTATGCCTACATGGAAAGCCTGATGCAACCCTTGTTTCAGCAACTAAGGATTTCAGGAATTCGTTACAGTCATTTGCAAGCAGGAAGACACTACGTACCTTTCCATTACTCCCAGCTGCTATTACTGATCACTGCTTGAAAGCAGCTCCATTAGTGCCTGTGAAGCAGGTTTATCACATTGCCAGCACAGGCAGCACATAATATTTCAAATTCAACTCTGTTGCAGCTCTTCAGTGAGTCTTACAAAATTCAGATTCTCCTGCACATTTTTATATTAAAAAGTCACTGCAGTCTTGATTCTACCTGGATGATAATACCTTGTTAGTAAGATAAATGATATTGAGATGAACAGCCTGACCTTTGCCCCAGCAAGGCTAAGAATTAATTATTTAAATAATGAATTGAGGTCAAGCGCACCTAGGGGACACGCCGGCCTCTCCAGGAGTCACGTTTAACGAYTGCAGGTCGAATTGTTTAATGACCTGGCTCAAGGTGGCCAGTCCCCTGTTACGTGATTTACATCCAACCTGGTTTAGACACTGAGTCGCCCTCATGGTGCTTTTTCCAGCAATGCCAYAGAGAAATGTTCACATGAATATCCACCTAGATTAAGCTGATGGAATTACAACCACAGGTTACAGGGAGTTGAAGTTTGGCTCAATGACAGGAAGAAATATTTCCCTGTACCATACTATCTCCCAGTTCCTAAGTCAGGCTATCTGTCCTTCTCAGCTGTATGTGAAAACAGAAGGGAACTATTTGATATTTTATTAAATCTGAACACTCCTTTCAGTAACAAAAATTTCTGCTTCAGAACATTCATGTGCTATTCACAGGAGGCACCATTTATTTTTAACTTCAAAAAATGTAATTGTTTGTTTGCAAAAGCTCTTTAAAATAATATCCTGGATATAAATGGGTTGAACTTTGCTTCTTGGCTGATCAAGAATGTCACCTAATTAAACTGCTTAGTGTTACTGCCAAAGGCTTGGCAAGGACTGAAGCAAACAAACACCAACAATTGTATTTCCATAAGCTGCGTGACACTGCTGACGTCCCTGCTTTTAAAGAAATAGGTTATTACTCACAGCAGAGGTTGAAAAGATTTTCTTTGAATGAATTAATGTTTGCATGCCAAGCCAGGGAGAAGGTGACACGTCGCCCGCTTGGTGGGACGGGCTCTGCTTGCGGAGGGCGCGAAGCCGCATTTGGGGGCGGATGAAAAATTAAAAATATTCATAGACAGAACTTTAGTATAGAGAGAGTAGTTTAACTTAGGGGTCATCCCCAAATAACCTCTCTATTATAGGAGAATATGAACAGATGAAGAGTGAAAAGCATCACCAGATAGAGCTAAACAAAAAAAGCTCCAACTATGCATTAACAGGCAGAAACTTATAACACTAGTTATCTTACTCTTACCAACCCACCACAGATGATCTCTTAACTAATCCAAAGGATAAATCCATACTATACTCAAAAAGCAGCTATTAAAAAGATTCTCACTCTAGAAAATAAAGCACTTCACAATCAATGCTCATTGTCCTGAACAGCCTACTAAAGCTGATCATCATAATGAACGTTTCCACAAACGCTCCTCATTACAAGACAGTGCAGTCAGGCCTTCCTAAGGGACAAGAGGAAGGACAAAGCCAGCTGAGCTCATGGAAACCTTGATCTCCAGAGCCGCAGGTTGCAATGGGAACCGAGAGGCTCCAGGAGAGCCGGTCCTGGGGATGGAGGCGCCTGGAGCTCAGAGAAGCCCTTTCAGCTCCGCGTTCCCCTGTACCACTAAGCAGGTCCCTGGCTGTGCAGGTCTCTCCTGCCTATTAACGCAGAGAAATGGGGATTTGTAGCCATTCCTGACATATCCACGTACTCAGCCCCTGGCAGCCAAGCACCAGGGGGTCGGCAGCGTGAGACACCCCCAAGGCTGCRCCTGGGGATGCAGGAGCCAAGGACAGCGCAAGAGCCAGCGCGGCTAGCGAGGGTGGCACCGGCATTTCCTCCACACCAAGTATACTAAATTCATTATCTCTTACATTTTAAATCATGTTATCATGTATAATTATTATTATTATTATTGCTGCTTTAATTAATTCCCTGGCTAACTCGTGCTTCAGTCAAGTCAAAATTTTACTTAGTAATTAGAGTCTTCTATTCTGCCTATTAACCTCTTAACATTTTTTGGAAGTAGTTAACTACAAACGATCTGTTCTTTCTTCATAATTAGGAAGGATTTTAGTTGCAAGATCCTTCTTTCACTACAAGCCTTTCAAAACCCAAACTTGCTACACTTTGTAAGGAAAGCTCTTGTCCATTTACACAGCACTTACACATCTGAAGAAGATGGAAAGCTAATAACACAAATTTTAAGCAATACTCTCTGAAATTCTCTAATTAAGCACCATGCACTAAATTTGCCCACTTTTAGCACCCAGGAGGTCCAAACACCTCTATTTTCAATTAATAATCCACAGCTTTTAACATCACTAGTCTTAAGTTTAGCTCTTCTTGTGTTTTGCATTAAGGTTCATGTGCACCCATGCTGCTCCCTGAGTGCAGGTGCCTACGGACGGAGCGCACATGGGTACCAATGTGTTCACCAATGTGAACTTGGGATCAGCTCCCAACTCCCCTGTGCTGCCTGCAGRGAACAGAAGGGATTCCCCAAACTCAGAGCAGGCACCTCACAGAGCAGAAGTGCATTAAAACCCTAAGGGTTTTCGACCTTCTTGGTGTGTATATACAGCTGGAGGGAAGAAACAATATTAAGTGATCAATCTTTATCAACTAACATTTCTAACACTGATTTTCCAGTTCAATTCTTCTGCAATCAACAGAATTATAATAAAATAAACCCAAACTTTGTTGAGAAAAATTATACTACCAAATGAAATCATTTTGATCTTTGTGGACATTCCAGAAACAGAAAATAATTTATTCCCCAACGCCCTTGAATGATGAATATTTGGATTTATTTCAGAAGGAATCAAAAGAACCAGGGAGTGTGTGAGTGTAATGAATTTTGTTGCCGATGCAGGGTAGCAGTGCAAATGGATCTATCTTCTTGTTCTTGCCCATTAATGCTAATGCATGTGCATTGAAAAGAGAATATAATCCATAATATATGCACCAAATCTGCATTATTGTTGGTACAAGAGTTACGCTTGTCCTTGGGCTTCAGTAATATTCACTGCTGGTGCTCTTTTGTTTAATAAAAGCTTCATTATTTTTCTTTTTAATTGAATATTTATACTTCAGAGCAGCATTAGCAAGACCATTTTCAGCTGCGTTTTTACTACAACTTAGCCATCTTCCTGTTTATATCTCTTTAGGGATGAGTGAATCTGCCTCCAAAACTAGGTATGAGCCAAATATGATTGCCTTTGAAGGTTCAAAAAAGTTCAAAAACTCCTCATATGAAATCCTTTGCTGATTTCTTCACTTCTTTGGCCTTGCATACAAGAAAAATACAAGCAGTCTGCCAAGGGAAGCGATTTCCAAGTAGAGTCCTTTCCAGCTGAGCAAAATTCCCCTTGGCATTGGTTGGACCAAGATTTTACTCCCTGCATTTTTTTTTTCCTCCCCAAAAGTCTCTTCTAGAGGGAAAATAAAGCGCCTTCATTTTCTCCTGTGTCCAAGCACATGGAAACAAATCTCCTATCAACCAAGCAGAAACCAGAGTGACTAAACCTTTAAGACAGCTTTTATTTCATTCCTTAAAACAGATTTTTTCTTTTAAACACAAAATTCCCAGAATGTTTCAAATCTGAGAGGATTAGACAAGTACTGGTCTCAGATGCTTCTCTAACCATTAAGGTGCCTCTTTTGCTACTTTTCATGCTGTGTTGCAAGTACCACACCATTTTTCATTGGTGCAGCAGGTGTAAGTAGTGCCAATTTAAGGTGTTTTTTTTTTCCTGTAGAAAATAGGAAATGTTGCACATTCTTCCATGACCAATATGTTCTTATTGTAATTAAAGTTGAGTTTCTTGCCTAATTCCGTGACTACAGGAACTGGGGCACTGAGAGCACCGAGTATCACATAGGCTCTACTTTCAGGTCTGGAAATGCTGGTTTGGCCCAGATGTGCCTCCATCTGCTCACATGCAGATGTTCTCCAGCACCCTGCTGCCTTGTGCAGCAAAAATGCAAGGCAGTAGATGAAAAGCTGCCCTGGGCCCTTCCTTTACACGGAGAAGGCGAGTGGCTATTCCCAATGGAGCAAATGCAGAACCWCCACTAATTCAGAAACACCCCAGAAGTGAGGAGTTAGCCTCAGAAAATAACAATAAAGGACTACGGACTGCATACCAAGAGAACTGGAAATCTGTGCTGTCCTTCCCATCCTGCCAGGCCTTCTGAGCTAAGTGGAGTTGGGTCTCCACAGCCACAGCAAACTGCTCATTCTTCCATAGTCTCCAAGCAAAGGTAAGAACACACTGCGACTTTTTTATTCCTATCTTCTATCTTTTCATTTATCCTTCTTCTACAAAACCAGACTGCAGTTTCCTCCAACCACAAAAGATATAAAATAATTTTGACTGTAAAGAAAATCAGAATACAACAGCTCTGAACAATACATGGGCAGAGCATGCTGTCTCTGAAAAGTGCTTCTACAAGCAACAGTGGCTGATGCTTTCACATAAATCACTTCATGGCTCCCCCCAAATGATTTTCCATGTTGCCTTTTCCTCCATCTGAAGCACCCACGTGGGAAACGCCTCCAACCCACTTGCTAGCAAAGCAAGTAGCATTTTCACCAAATTCCTTATACAGATTTCTATTACAACTACTCTATAGCAGCGTTTATTTAACATTTCTGTAAGAAAAAGTCTTCAAAGCTAAACACTTCCTCTGCACTGACTTCTTCCAACTGGTAAATTTTAGACGTGACCCTTTCACTTGAATGCTTTTCTAACACAATTAATTGGTTTCGCTCTCCTCCTTGGCTCAGTTTGATAATAAAGAATAGAAGAACCCCCGTGCCTTGTACATTCTGACTGCTTTGTGGTAAAAATGCAGATTGAGACTCGTGTGGCAGCTGAAAGAGGAGAGGAGAGAAGGAAAAAAAGCAAAAGAAAAAAAACAGCAAGAAGAGGTAAAACCCACAACACTTCAAAAGTTAAATTATTTTCAAGCCACTTACTTATGGCTTCCTACTAAATCATAACGCTGGCATCAGAAAGGACTCTGAACGTTATTGCATTTTGTGATATGAATTCAATTTTCATTTCAGGTCCCATAATGGAAATGACCCTAATTCAACTTCTCTAGAGAAGATGTTTGCCCCTTGTCATCAGCTTAGATTTAATTTAAGAGAACATGAGAAAAAGGTCTGAATCGCATTCCTGTGTTTGCTGTACTAACATCAWTTGGGCGAGGGAATACTGGAGAGAAGAGAAGCAAAGGAAGCACTTGAAAGTTTCTGACTGAAAAATCTCACAAAATAAGGGTTTAATTCATTCAAAACGAGATGTCAACAACACAAAACTCACCAAAAAAAGGAGACCTGAATGGTGTCTAATGGAATGAGGCACCCAGCTCCTCATGTTGGATCGTGACCAAACACAGAACCCCACGCCGATTCCCCACTTTGCCAGAGCATGTGAACAGTCCCCATGCACAGCAAGAGATTTTGTTCTTCAACAAGGAAATAAAGGAAATAAACTATCCCAAGCAAGTAAAGCAAAAGCCAAGTGACCAGCACTAGTGGGGAATCACACCCACCAGTTTTATGCTTTATCAAAAACCCTAATTCCCCCTCATCGTCTTCCACCATGTGCCCCACACAACTCCCAATGCATCTCACCCTCCTTCACCTCACCAGGTGCTGTAGAAATTTTATGCTAGAAGAATTATGCTAGTAGGTGGTAACATCTTCCTCTAGYCTGGTGCATCAGCAAACAGGTCAGGAATGCTAATAGCTTGACCCTGAAACTTGCAGGGCCACTTGCCTTATTTCAGTTACTTAATGCATGAGAATCAGATGCAGATTTTTGCACGATGATGACGGCAAAGCTATACAGAAGCTGTGCAATCTTCCCCCAGGCACGGGCTTTAGAGGGCATGCAAAGGAAGGCACAGATTTGCTGTGAGCAGTCAGTTGTTCATGGTTTATACCCTGCCTAAAGTCACTTTGCAAAAACTAAAGTGGTGCAAGYGATTGACTGGATAGCTCAGCATGTGGGATGCAAAATAAATCTGGCTTAAACTATCTTCAGTTTGTACCTGTGTGTTTAGAAATATGAGCTCACACTAAGGTGTAGGAGCAATAGTGGGTAAAAACAGTAACATTTATGTGAGCACAGACACCAGAACATGAAAAGGGATAGATGGTCTTGGAGGTATTAACCCCACAAACTACAGAGTCAGTGATGCATTGGCTCACATCTCCTGGACCCTGTCTGTTAATGCTTCCCTTATTGCTTGCATCTTAAAACTGCTCTATTATCAAAAATGAGAATGACTTCCTTTAACTCTGCAGCTACACAAGTGCAGGTTTAGTGGCTGCGCTTCACGCAGTCATTTCAGGAGAACTCCATTCCGCTGCTCGCAGCGGCGAGTTCCAATTCCGACACACTGACTGTGGCGCCGTGTGCAAAGCAAGGCAGCAAACACACAATTAGAGATGATCAAAYTCATCAGGCATGAAAAAAAAGTTTTGTTGCATTATTTTGCTGCCTTAGAGTAATACAAAGGGAAAAGCCATTCTAATACCTCACTTTTGAAATAAATTTAAAGGAATAAAATCTCCTTCTATAAGCTTCCTGTTGGTAATAAATATTCTGCACCCACATGTACAGCATAGTGACATAATTTATTCTATTTAAATGTAAAAAAATACATAAAAATGCCGCTATTACCTATGCTGCAGAAAGGCATTTTCTCCCAATTCAAAACCCTTAAAGACATTTTAAGGCAATTAGTTAACAAGCAAGTTCTGATTTTCAGATTTCAATGAGCGCAGGCAGCATTTCCGAAGTAAAAAGGAGCATTAAGGGCTGCCAAAGCAGGTGCTATTTCAGGGAAGGGATTGGAGGTGGAAGGAGATTCCTCTCCCGCTTTCCTCTTCCTCGCAGCTGCAGAAGAGGGCGAGAGGTGGCGGGGAAGGCAGCTGCACCCCCAGCTCCACAGCCGACCCTGCACAGCGCAAACACCCTCTCGCTGACGGCTTTAGCAATGGAAGAGCAGAGCTGTGATATTGCAAGTAGAACCTCAGAGCATACAGTCCTTGCCGACACGGACACAGGGTTCATAGGCCAACACTTAAGTATTTGTGTGCAGTATACAAGAGGCACAGTCACTTCTATGAATTACTGGCATTATTCTCACATCCTGTTAAACGACGCTTAGCTCTGGTCAGATTTTGGAGAAGATGCAAGTATTTTAAGTGGSTAGATCTCTGTTAAAAGGCCAGTGCTATTTTAAATTCTTTTCCAGCTCCCACTCCCCTAGGATGGCATTGGCCTCTTCGCAGCTTTGAAGAAGGAAGGGGAGCTCAGACAGTTCCTGCTCTGCCCTGCGGCTGTCACTGCTCCCCAGGACGATCCCACCAGGGAATCTGCAGAAATCATCACCTGCCAGGCCTAACATTACTGCCCTCAGTGCAATCACACAACATCTCAATTCATGCTAATAGTTAGCATTTCCTTTCCACTTTTAATGGCAAGTGAATTGGCCATAAGTGAATCATAATTGATCTGTAAATTGCAGCTGACTTGCACAATAAA
This sequence comes from Nothoprocta perdicaria, assembly GCF_003342845.1. Lineage (NCBI taxonomy): Eukaryota > Metazoa > Chordata > Aves > Tinamiformes > Tinamidae > Nothoprocta > Nothoprocta perdicaria. Next base: position 3,521,256 of record NW_020455532.1, read on the forward strand.
AACTCGTCAATTCTTTATTTCTAAGTTCTACAGTAACTGTATTATTTTTCTATGATTTTAATGTCTACACACAATTTACTGATAACAAAACCTATGAATTTTTCTCCAAAGTCCAAAGCAAGTCAGAGTCCTTCAACCTACATTCATAAGCTTGGCTGCTAACACTATTCCTAAAGAAACTGGAAATAATTTAAAGATGCCACTCAWATAGGCAGCGCTTATACACTACTGTTCTAATGCACAAGGAAAAGAAAACACTAACAAAAAAYACACAACTCAACCAAATAGTGCAGAACAAAATAATAAATCGTATCAGACAGTGTGTAAGTTACTGTCCCTTTCTATTAGTGGCAGCTACAGGCAGACCCAACGCCACAGAAAGCTTCTCCTCTGCAGCTCCCCTTTAGGTGTCACATAAATTACCCAGAAAAATATTTAACTTTCCTCAGGAACAGGCTGTCTTTGTCACTTTGCCTTGACTTTATCTATGCGAGTTAGACTCTGCCTGAAGAGTTCTTGAAGGTTCTTCAACGTTAGAAACAAAAGTTTCTGATGCCTTAAAAATCACACGAACAGCGGCAGCCAGGCTAGGCAGCAACACAGAAAAGGGTCTGAACTGCAACGTTCCTGGGCTGTGCTAGGAAACTCTGTGTAGGAAAGGTGAGGAGCATTCTGCTACTCTGAGTGAAGGTAAGGAAGAGGTGACCAAATTAGAGAGGCATTTCAGTGAGGAGATCTATGCATACATATAAATGGAGAAATACCTATTTGTCAAAAGTAAARTTCATTATGGAAGTAAAATAGCTAGGAGATTGTTCATTTGCATTAACTTCACATGGTTTGCATACGTACTAAGTTGTTCCAAGTCTTTGCAATGCTGTGAACATAAAAGCCTAACTAGTTCTGCTGACTTTATGGAGAGGGAAGGAAATAAAAGGCATGGCCCCACTCAGTCARTATTCTTACTGTGATACACTGGAGTCATTTAGAATATCATCAAACATGTGAACAATAAAAAGGGACTTGGATCTTTCTGAGGAAAAGTATTTTACATTGTATCGGATATAAAAATTGAGTACCACCCGAAAAAATCTTTAAAAACTACTCAWTCTTGCACAAATATTTTTAGCATCCATCCAATACAGACAATTCTCACTCCACTGGCCAGCCTCTAGAACACAGGCTGTACAAACCCAGCTGCCCGTGAGCAGAGCAGAGCTTTCTGAGAGCAGATCTGCAGAGCAGGGAGGCTGGCTGGGTGCGTAGGCAGGGGATGCCCACGTTAATGCCAGTTTAGTGCCATGCTTTGCAAGGCTTCCTCTCACCCAGGCGTCACAGCCTGCTTTGGTAAATGAAAGGAATATAGAGCTTTTAATCCTCTCTACAAACTCTTTCTTTAAGGCAAAGATTCCAATACATACATGGGTATGTACTTGCAGAAAAGTTATCTTAAGACTGAAGCACAGAATAATACTATATCAATCCCCAAATATTTCAAATTGTATATACGTCTGAACCAGCAGATGTGTTACATGCATGAACTCACTCCAAAAGGGATTTGGAGGGGAAAAAGCCCCAGACAAGCAATAAACTCTCCCTCACTCCATTCCCATGATGATACCTTGGCCTTTATACAGGCTTTAGGGTAACTCATTACTATCAATGGGATAACAGAGGACCATCGGCCTCCTCTCGCAACTCCTTCATGCGAAACAAACACTCATCTATTGAGAAGCAATGGGACCACCTCTGTTAACACCCATTTCAGGTGCAAAAGAGCCAGGCTAACACTACCCCACCAGCAGTGCCCTGCACGCAGGGCAGCTCCACTGCTGTCACCGTCATCCTCTGCTTCGCCCTGCAAAGCCCTTCACCCTGCAGCGGCTCAGGCTTCCCTACCCGAACGCTGTGTGCCATCCCGCTCACCACCACAGCGGTGCTCGGCAGAATGGCAGCCCCGCAYGCGGCCGGGACAGCGGTGCCAGGACCCCGCGATGCGCTGCTCCCCGGCTCAGTGTCAGCATGGGCACAGCCAGGGTGCCGCCAATACCCCCCGGGGAGACAACCRCAGCAAGGAAAGCACCTCTCCACAAAGAGGCTGGCACAAATGATGGCAGCCTCTTTTCTGGCTAGATTTTGGATATACAGAAAGTTAACTTTAAATATAGAGGAGCTACTGTATTTGAATGAGGGACCTTTTGTGTGCAGTAGTGTGTGGGTTAGAAGAGAGATGAATTGTTCAAAAAATTGCACACGATAACCAGGCTGTGGCTTATTTCACTGGAAGCTGTTCTATGAGAAGCTTTTCTTTTTCTACTTGTGCTCCACTTCTACAGTCCATACATTGTTTTAAAACAATATGTTTTCAATTATTTYGAGCTTCCAAATAAGAGATTTTTTATGGATGTTAAATATAACCAGGTAATCATTAAAATCTTGCTTGTGCTGCCATTTTTTTGCAGTTCAAAAGCAATGTTAAAATTTCTTGGTAGTAAATGAGACCTCTAGGGACGAATGGATAGAAAGAGATTTACTCGGGTTTTCTAGAAGGAAGGGGAAGAAAAGTGGCAGTAAAAGAACCTTCAGTTTTCTTACTTTTTTGGGGGAAATCCAACTCAGGAATACGCTGCTCTTGGTGTGGATTAACTTCACGATGGAGCCCGAGCTGCACCAGGCACTCGCTACCTGCTGGAAGTTGACTGTATGACCAGAAGTGTTTGGGCCGCACTGTCTAAGCGTTCAGGTTTGCAGTTTGATGTGACCTCATTATTAAATTAATTCTGCCCCTCAAATGATGTTTCCAAGTGCCTGCCAGAAGCAGCTAAACTGACAGCCTAGTAAATCATATTTCAGTGACACCTTAGTGAGAAGTCAAAAGAAATCAGCTCGGCCTTCCTAGATGGATAGTCCAGCATTCAAACTGTTTCTCCCTCTCAAAGGTCACACTTCCAAAAATTTATCTTCCAAAATCAAAGATGCAGAGATCTCACATGTCTTACAATTGTCTTACAAGCATTGTTGATCTCAAAATCCTATATTCACATATAGTTCCAGGAAGTTGACCACATGTAACTAAAGGGGAAAGTTATGTCCAATTAATTAATGGTCACAATTTGTCAGCCAGTCACAGCACCTGCTGCCTTTGGTTACAAACCAGGAGACACCGCTTCCGTCTACAGTTCGGGGCAATGTTTTCAAAAGCACTTAATTAACAATCAACTTTGGTTACTTAAGTAGTTTTGAAAATGCTTCTTTCTTTAAAGGGGATTGAGGCACTGTAAAGAGCTTGACACAAATTCCCAGTTTCCACAGTATACCAAGTTTGGTGGATCTCCAACCTCGCAAAATATTTGTATTYACTCACAAAAACCCACTGAGACTGCACAGGATTATTCAAATAAATGCAACATAGCCAAGACTTCACAGGTTTTGGAGCCTATGCAAGGTTTCCTCATCTCAGCTTTACACACAGGCGCAGTCACATACATTGGGCAGTAGCTTCCCAGGACGGACTCACAAAATCCCTTCACTGTTGGGATTAATGGAGAAACAAAAAGACGCAACCACTTTCTCATCCCTAGTGTAAGTGGTGAACTCGAGTTCTCTGTTGTTAACTTAATCTGTTCAACTGAAAAATGAAAGGAAGATCCGCTTCTAAACAAAGAGAAACATTTTATGAATACATATCGGCAGACCTCCATAAAAAAGCTTATGCTGCTGTCTCAGCAAATTTCAGATGACAGCTTTTACCTACTTGCTGCAGAATGACAAAGGAAAGAATAAGGGAAACATATGCCAAAGCACATAACAGCATATAAAGGATACAAAAATTACTCTTCATTTTATTCATAWAGTGTTAAGCTAAACACTGAGGGTATCAAGGAGTTCCATGTTTTTCAAAGTGGTCCCAAAAATCCTATAGTATTTATGCAATGACCATCCTTATGCATAGATGAAGCCATAAAAATTATCAGCACCTTGATTTGACCAAGGTATTCAAACAGCAGCTATATGTGCCCCTTACACTGCTACACAATGGTGGGATCTTGTGCCTASCCGGCCTTTTTCTAAAATTTAAGAGGATGTGCACCAAAATCAGCATGTTGCATCAGCAATGCTTTTTCAGCACAGAACTCTCCATTTGCGTCACCAGAAAGAGTAGGAAGAAAACACACAAGCTCCGTGAGACAACATAACTGCCAGGATACTCAAACAACTTAGAAACAAGTGTTTGCCACTAAAATAATCTGCCTAGAATTCCTATTAATTTCTGGAGGAGTTAAATCTGAGCAGTATTCAAAGAAGAAACCTGATGAGCAATACGAAATTTTTACCAACAAATGCAATATATAGTTGAATAGAACCTACCTGTAGTAAAATAATTTACTCTCAATAAAGAGCATACGGGCTTCTATAGCAGCTGCATCTCGATATTCATCTTGTTCTGTTTTAACTCCCTCCCCTAGTTCCTTTTAGAGGCAAACACAAACTCCCAATGAACCATATGTGGCAGAATTTAAGCTACTCTCACAATTGACATCATTTTTGTAGGGTTTCTKGTTTTAAAAGTGTGTTTCCAGGTAAGTTACATACAAGGACTCAACTTGCTGTCTTCTGTAAGGAAATTATTTCCAACCAAAAAGTCTGAAGGAATAAACATCTTTATGCACTCAGAGAAAAAAAAGAGATTGATATTTTCACATGAATTTTAACACTTATTTAAGCATTAGGCATTGCCACAGAAGGCAACAGGCAAATTTGCCTCTGCCCCTGCCACTGGCTTCCGGACTGCACTAGCTCTGCTGCTGTCCAAGCAGGAATCCAGGAATTTCTGAATACTGGGTCACTTACTCACTGTTTTGTTTTTATATCCAGAAAGATGTTGATGAACTCAATTACAGCCAGGAAACCACACTCTCTTCCAAGTATTCCCRGAGAAAAAACATTCTTGTGTTCCTCTTGTTCTAGACATACTGTATTAAACACTAAGGGATTTGTCTCCCAGGTAAAACAGATGCTGCTCTTTGACTGGAGACATTCATGCACTAGTAGGATGCTCAAACAGCTCCAAGCACATTCTGGAAGCCAGATCCAAGTTAGAAGTAAAATCCTTCAGATCCCTCTCTCTACATTAGTGCTATTCCCAGCTGAATAGGGCAAGTACAACAAGTTGCAGTGAAGAAAATTACTTACATGACATTTGGTCCATTACACGAGTTGTTCCCTTTCTCTTAGTACTGCACTGGTACATTTACTGAGCATGAAATGTCCTGGTAAGGATTCCCAGCAGTGCCACTACAATTTGCAGATGTGAAATCAGCCTCTGGATTCATACTTGGTTTAAAGAGTGTGGCTTATAAAATTATCTAGAGACATACTCTGCAGTTTCATGTTGCTCAATTTATTTATTCTTTAAAGAAGTTTAACATATAGTTCCTAAACGTGACAGCCAGCATGGCAATTCCCTACTTAACAGACCTCCTATCTGTGGGTGCTCAGTCAGCTCTGCTCACTAACTGGCCAAAACCTTCTTTTGGTGGTCTTGTGTTCAAGTCCCATGAAAAGGGCATTGTCCTGGCGAGCTGGGGCTGGGCCTTGAGATTGCACTGAGGACAAGGGAAATCTAGATTCAGGAAAGGAAGGAGAAAAAGATTTGAAGGATGAAAGGAGGAAAAAAGAAGTAGGGAGGAACTGAGATGAGTAGATGAAGAGACTGATGAGTCAAATCTGGAAAAACAACACACACCACCACCAAAACCCCCACACTGTACAGATAATATAAGGGAAATAAATCCCCGGAAGGATGGGTAATTAAAGACAAATGTGTGCATGCATCTGTGCACACACACAGAAAGGAAGGAGGAGTAAAAGTACACTGCTATCAGAGTCTTCAAATATAATGATGAAGCCAAAGGGAGAGATATGCAATATACATCACAGAGCAAACGGGGCTGGAAAGAGAAAGAACACGCCAGGAAGAGGCCCCAAATTATTTTGCAGGGTATAGTAGTTTGACAGGAAGCTTAGTGGCAGGATGTTACAATAAATAATCCAACAAACATTAAAATGAGGGGATGGAATAGCACAAGCTGGGGTTGGAACACATTAAGTTCAGTGAGGGCAGGAAAATGCTGCACTCCACCCCAGGGTGAGATGAAGAGAGGCGCAGAACTCTCTCCAGTCATGTAAATGACATGAGTTCCTAAAATATGCATCAAATAGAATAGAGGGGAGCTGAAAAAGGCCCCTCTTCTGCAGTAAACTCTAACCTTGCTGCTGAGACAGGCTGCTAAGCAAACAGCTACATATGGATTAGGCGACTGCAGAGCTGTCTTCTCTCTTTTTGCCTGGAGGGGTGTTTATTTAGGAGCACCGTTTATCTTTTCTCTAGCCTCCATAAACAGAGAGCAATATCCTAAACAGACAGTATAATTCATTAAGACTTGGAAGATTTGTTCCCGAGTACTGGGGAATATACTGCCAAATTACTTAATTTTACCAAAATCAGGCACCTCAGTGGAAATCAGACAGTGAATATAAATCTCCTTAATATCTCTGAAAATATTTGTCATAATATGACCTAAAAGAAGACCTGTACAGGTGTAAATGGTCAAACATTACAAAATATGTGACTATTTTCATGGAAATCCTACACTTGATTTCATACCTCTGAGGACCTGCTTTAATCCTCCTTTCTGAATATTTGGACAATTGTTAGGTCTCAGAAATAAGCAAATTCTCCTACTTGCACAGAAGTCTAAAATAGTTCAATATTTCTCCAAGAGTATATTAGAGGAGATTATGTCCTCTGCACTACATGCAATGTCATGGTCTACGCTATACTGTTATGTGTGCTGGAAACTTAACAACCGCAGAGAAATCATCCAAASCAGAAAAGAGTCTCATGACATTTTCTTCAGAGATCACGTTCCAAAAGCATGTGAGCTAAAAGGAGGTTCTGTAATCAACTTACAGGCCAAATACCATTGCTCTTACCTACTTAGGAAGGTTTATAAATGCCAAGCATACCAATAGAACTCAAAATCATTAAGGTAAAGCTTGGCTTTGGGAAATAAGGCATGGACAGACATCAAGTAATTCAACTAGTATGTAAAGCTGTATATACACACACTGACTGTGCTTAAAACCCACTCACAAACATAGTGTTATCATTTAAAAGCAGTTAATAACAGTTGTTCCATTAATTAATGGAAAATCATCAGAAGTTATGTATACATAAACTTACATATATGTTTTCAGAGACAAGTCCAAAACATGAAGATGAATTATCATCTTCAAGTCCCAAGATGAATCACTTCTATCTTTTGCAATCTTTAGTTTGTCTCAGAATTGGACACACACACACACCAAACCTGGAATAACTTAKATTGAATGTTCTACCTTTAAAGAGATTCAAAATCCATTTTGAAAAACTTGGAAGTGTTGCCCGAGTTTTACCTTGTATGTCAAGCTGATCTGATATTTAACATTCAAACTAAGGCAAACAGTGCAAACAATCTTCCTTAGGATGGGAGATGAAAAGTAGATAGAGGYTTATTGATTCAACAAAACCACCATTTTAGTACAAAGTTCAGCTTTCACCTTTAACAAAAATACCTGGGACGGGAAAAGGTTATTTATTTAAAGCATAGGTAAGAGTTTAGTTTACTGGAGAGGGAGGAAAGAGAGGGAGGAAAAAAAGCCACCTAATACAAGAGCACATCTTCTCCCTTAAGAGTCTTTTCTTCTGCTTCCTTGAGAAGTCTAAGCCAAATTCGCCTGAWTAAATGCTGTAAAATAACCAAGTTTTAAATGTTTACCAGTTCACCTTTGGTCTGCTTCTTCTCAAGAACTTGAACTGCTTTGCTTCTCAAAAGGAAGCAACAATTTGCTCAAATTGCAAGCTTTGAGAAAAGCAGAGGGAAGAGGGATGGTTGGTCAGAGGGACTTCATAATCTCAGTTAAGTGGAGTATTTAAGGTACAGAAGCAGGGTTCGCTGTAATGTCTGCAGCAAGTTTTTCTGTCATTTAAAGAGATTGCCTTTTTGCTACATTTTTGTCCTTTTGCTGCTTTTTTTTTTCTGTACCCAGACTTCATATGGTATTGTACTCTACCTCATACTGTAACGTTGTCCCAGAAATTACATCATAGACTAATTACAGTCATGTTACTGGCTATATATTTATAGCAATATTATAAAAAGTCTTTTTCCAGGGATCATCTGCTCCCAAGGAGGCTGCCAAAGGCAACCAGAGGAAATGAAGGCCCTGGTTAAGTACTTCAGCAGTAGAGCGCAAAATGTGTGAAACAAGAGCGTAACCAACATCCGTGAAACACCTAAACCAGATCTCATTAGGTATCCCTGTTCATAAAGGGAAAGGAGAAAAGCCCATCTGCTAGGTATCTGCTCTTCACTAAAGCTATCTGCATATTTCATCTGATTAAAGTTGACTAATTTTTTGAGATAAAAGAAAAGCATGAATGAGCCACCAAAGACATTCTGAACCACAAGCAATAAAACAGATGTAGCTAATAATGAGATTGGGTTGCTACCAGTTCTCTAACATGACTGCTGAACTTCCCAAGGAGAACAGAGTGCTTACACTGCTCAACATTAACAATCCTCGAACAAAATCCCACCGTTAAAACTCTAGAAATTAACTAGAGAAATCCTATGCAAGGAACAAAGACATCACTTCTCATTCTAAATGCTCAATTACCCATCAAGAAATGTTTCCCTAACATGTACGCTGAACTGCCTTGGCAGAATCAGTACAGGTAGAACATGGTCTGTGTAACTGCTCTTGTACAAGTGGTGTTTGTGATGCCCAGGAACACACACACAGATCTTTATGTTCACACACTTAGAGCAAGTACCTTTGCGTCCTGGGAAGGATAAAGCCTTTTCCCAAAAAGCTTCCTCAAATCCTAGCAGCTCTTTCCAGGTTTTGGCAAAACCTGCATCCTAATTTGGAAAGGAGCAGGGCAGAAGAAGTCAAATGTGACATTACAAAATCAAGACGAATCATCCTTAGGAACTATTTAGATTTTGTTCTCATTTTTGATTAAATAGATTTCTTGATTAAACTTTCTACTAGAAAATACAAGCGGAAACAGGTCCATGGGCAGTATCTCCTTATCACTTTTGTTTCCTTTCCCCTTGGGCATCTACCTTGAATGACTAGCTGGGAGCAAGCAGACACATKCAGTTGGCTGAAGAGACCTCCTGAGCACCCCAAATGCTGGGGACGTGGCTGTAGCAAGCTATGTGGCTGCATTCAGAACAGGCTGCGTGCACAGATAAGAGTTAGTCCAAGAGTAAGTATTTGTTTAACCCACAGGTCAGCGCGTTAGTTTTACCTCCCTGCCTTCTCCATAACGTGTGCCATAAAGAAAGCCCAACCCACTCGCTTCTGTTTTTAGCTCTGCAAACATATTCACCGGCCGGAAAGGTGCTTACACAAAAGCTCAAACTGGCAAGAACCTCCTCTTACCCAAACAAAGGTCCCACGCACAGACTGGGTGCTGTCGGAAATCCTCTCTGCACACCCCAAGCACAAYGAGGCCGCAGTTCCATGTGGGTGCTTGCCCCATGTCACACTGCCGGGTGCTGGCGAGCTGTGGCAAGTCCCCAGACTTCCCTCAGTGCTCCCGTCGCTGAAGAAGGATAAACTGYCAGTGCCCTCAGGTTTTTGGGAAAACTATAAAACTCTATATGTACTTGTAAAATACTTTACTGAGGAGAAAARAAAGCATAAAAATCCCTCAATTTGATTTTAGCAGTTTTTGTTTTGTTTAGGAGCTGTAAAGCACCTACAACAAACATGAAAGAATCTCAACAATTTCCTGTATCTGCATTTTTCCTGCAAGCACTGGATTATTTTGCCATTCTCTACCTGCCAGCAGTGCTGCTGTAACCATTAAACGGTCTTTGTCCACGTTGTCTAAATGCCAGCAGGAACGTTACCATGTTCTGTTTTGATCCGACAACACATCACCTGCAGGTATTGTCATATCCCTCAAAACAAATCCCAAAGACCCAAAGAGTTCAGGGCTATAAATCATTCTTATAACTAGCTAAATGGTGCCCTGAATTTATATAACATATCATGCTCCATATTAAGACGCATCTAGGCTGAAGGACTGCTTGCCTTCAAAATAAGATTCAAAATAAGTTACAAAATGCCTTCATTGTTAAGAGTTTTGCATTAAAATATCACAAATCTCACATATTTGAGTTTTACATTAATGGAAAAGGGATTTCCAAAAGCAGTCCAGGCATGTCTCCTCCGTATCGTTACATTCAATTATCACATTTTAAGTACTGCAGTCAAAACATGAACACACCTCACTAGACAGGTCACTAAAACAACAATAATCTCTATGAGATGGTTCTATCAGGTCCCATGCAATCCATGAAATTCATATAGAGCAAGGTCTAAATTCACAAAAGGCAGAATATTTATACTATCAATGCTCAAGAGAAGCCCCTAAATGCAGCCTCTCCCTCATTAGGTTCAAAATTCCCATTCAACATTCCCACATCCTCTAGGGAGGCTGAAGAAAGGGCTGCTCTGTCTTGTAAGACAGCAGCAAACACAGGAGAGTATGAGAAATATTCTTGGTTCATGAAGACATGAGCAATAGAATGCTCTCGTGTTATTAATAAATTTGCTCCAATGGCCCATCACATTAAATAGTTTTTTTTTTCCTCTCTTTTAAACCATGCAAACTGTTAATAGCATCAGATGGGGAGCAGAAGAGACAGATGTTTGCCGAGGAAGGATCAATGAAGATGAAAAGATTCCACTTATTGATTCCTCAATGTTATTCTCAATTAAAAAACCCTTGGATAACGTCTCAAYGTTTAGAGAGTAATGATTTGCCGTTTTCTCTGCTCACGAGTCTTGTTTGATAGAAACCTCTCTTTAGTCAAAAAGTGGCTATTCAGCAGAAGCAAGTTGCGTTGCTGGCTCATCTTGCCCGAGAACACAGCTCTCTCGTAAGCTACTTCTATCAGAAACACACTCCAGTTCTATTTAAATACTTGAATTGCAATTCTGTATTTGTTTGATCCAAAGCTAGCTTAAGAGGCTTGCTTAAAGTTCTCTAAAGCCATCCAAAAAGTAAAACAGTCTTCCAAAATTGTGCCAGCTTTCTATCATACGAACATGCAAAAGATTGCAAGATGGTACTCGAGTGCCTTGTGGAAGTTCCTACATCGCTAAAATCATGCAGGAAAACTTTCAGTTCGTCCTTCAATCCTCCCAACTTTGCTCACTTGATAGAAAAACTCATCTTAGACTATGGGCAAGACCCACTCCCCCATATCTGTGGGGTCTGAGGGAAAACTCTGGGCACTTGTGAGAAGCTCTTCATGCCACGGTACCTCCTTCTTGAGGTTTCCATCTGCTCTAGCAGAGCTTTTTTTTTTTTTTTTTTTGTATTGATATTTACACACAGTAATTTGAGACTGAGTAGTAAAGCTGTTGCAAGGAGCATACGTGATACAGACTGAAAGGCAACTAAAATAGTCTGGAAATGCTGGAAAATGCCTAACCCATTTGCAGTCTGCACTGAAGAAAGATGAAAAAGAGATAAAAGATGATTGTGATTTGGATATTCAAGTCTTGAAGTTACGCTGCCACAATTCATTTCCTTAATTATACTGAAAATCATTTGCCCTGAGTGTTAACACAGTTTTTTCAAATGGTAATGTATGTAAAAAGCCTTTGGGCTTAATGAATTATGTAACATATGTTTTCTTTTGCTGGGATTGGAGATCACTTGTGGAAATTTCATAAATATAGGAAATTATTATTTCAAGAACTTAGAGAAAATCAGGTTGAAGTGCCTGCTTGGACTTTTTTCTCTCTCTCTTCCGCCCCCCCCCCCCCCCATTCTTTATAAACACCTTGTACTTAAGTTTGTCAAATAAATTCATTCCATGAATCCAAAACAAGACAGCACACCCACTATGGCTTCTACACCACACTGGAGAAGAGCTGACATCTTTGCAACAGCACCTATGACCTATTCATGTTTTCAGAGCTCCTGCTCCACTTGTCACAAATCTAAAACCAGCACAATGAGAGAATCCAGCATGATCTGCAGAGATTACAGTTTTCCCAGGAGTCAAAACCAGAATTTCTGGAAATACAGTTTAACTCCAGTTTGCTGGTTAGCCAATCTAAATTATTGCTTGCTTTTTCTGCTCTACAATAGCCCAACTTCATTCTGGCGGTGAAGCAAGGGAGGTAGGAGGCGTCCACCCATCACAAGGCCTCTGCCAGTAGGTAAGGATGGACAATTCAGCAACCCAAACTACAGCTCCCATGCAGCCCTTGAGAGTGCTTGGATACAAAGCAAGAAGATTCTAGCTCTAACAAGTCTGAAGTGCTGCAAATAATGAATGAAAACAGGGAAGAACAGGAAGCTCTGCAGCAGTTGGAGCCCACATTAAGTTTCGCGTTACCATTGCTCCAAACACCACAAAGGGGCTTTTTGGAAAAGGCTGCTTAAGCAGGAGCCTGTCCTGCTCCAGCTGCCCAGCTGCTGGATCCCCGCAGCCTCCCAGCTGCTGGCTCGGCTTGGCAGGCACCCGTTGGCCACGCTGCCCACACGCGCTCCAGCTACTGCTGCCTCACATGCTCCAGAGCCCCACTCCAACAGGACAGCTAAAGGATTCGTCCTACAACAGTAATTTTAAGTAAACAACTATTTCTAAAGAAGGGCAAGGAGCTTTTTTCTCTGTGGAAAGTTCAACTGATTGGCTTTATGGTGAATGCCAGTCACCAGATTTTTCTTTCTTCCTCTCAAATGGAGCTTGATGTTGCGGCCTTGTGGGCACCTACCCCTCCAGCCCCAAAGACTGTACATCTGAAAACGTAAGAAGAGTTGGTTGTACCTTTAGTGATCACAGGGCTGGGGTTAACGAGAAGCTTAATTTGCAGGCTCAGTGAGGCTAAAATTGTCACTTTGCTTCACTTCCTTAATATTCTTAGTCTTGCACTGGTTCACTCTCCTATGCTAATTATATCAACAACACTCAAAAACAGCTGGGCAAATGAAGCTGCAAATGGGAGCAAAGAAAGGGCAAACTGGCAGGAGCCCTGCAAAACCACACCAAACAAGTAATACTTGGTATTCCTGTGTTCTCCCACAGTAACGGGATGCCAACGCTTTAATCCATTTTCACAAAATCTCTACAAAGTCCAATTTTACAGCTCAAAAGTCACCATCTCTTTAAGAAGCTACTTCTTGTCCCCACTGCCCCAGAAGAGCAATGGCCAATGAACTGGATTATCATAAATTCAGCAATCAAATTTATAYGGCTCTGGAGATGCAAGTAAAATGAGTATTGTATCTTCATTTCCTTTGTGGCACTTTATCAACCTCTTTCGCTGCTGATGGTAGAAGTCAATAAAATCCTATTAACACCAAGATCTCGTATTAAGTTTGACAGTTTACAAATTGCAGGGGTTTTCATTTCAAATATGAGCTCCACTTATGAAATTGTTAAAGTTTGAATAAAGTTGATAATGTAATTTTGGTATATGCTTTTCCTCTCCTTTTAAAGAAGGCAGCAGTAAATGAAACAAAAAGCCCTATAATCCTTCCCTAGAGATTCACATTACCCAGGACAATAAGTATAACCATACAGATCTATATAGAAAGCATAATATTTRCCTGGTCTCCCTGCAGGCCTGATCCAAGTGCTCTCTGAAAATAGCAAAATCCCTCCTATAGACTCCATGGGCTTTTACAGCAGGCTCTATTGCTCTGTATAATCACAAGTAACCACTCTTGCAAAATGAGTAACACATCCTRAGAGAAAAAGGCTTAAAGCAACTGAACCTTAAAATAAGTAAATAAATAGAGATACCAGCAGCAGGGATGGTGCTGGCACCTGCAGAAACAGCAATCAAGGGTATGGCTGACCAGCTGGTAAATGAATCGGGAATTATGCCAGAACAAACTTGGGGACAAGTCTAAAGCTTTTTCAGCAGTTGGGCAAATTGCCATAATTTCTCCACTTATCCACCTGGTGATTTAAATTCCTGTTAAATATTATTTGAGGAAAACAAAACACCAGTCCCAGCTGGTGCTATTCTTCCAGTGCTGCCTTTCTGTGCTGAACAATGTTCTCTGAGGGGGACAGAGCAAGAGWATATGTAAGCAAGATCTAGAAAACTGTCTCTTGGGTGCAAGAAACAAGCCCAAAGCAGGTACCTGAAAATACAAAGGAGGAATGAAATGTGGTCCCAAAACACACTGTTTGCAGATAATCTAGTGCTTTCCTGAAGAACCTATGCAGGAGGTGGGGTAAGAAGGAAGAAGTTGGAAAGAATTTCATCCAAAGGAAAGGCAGAAGAGAAAGAAGAGAGCATAAATGTAATAACATCAARAGAAAATCAGGGAGAAAGACATGGGATAAGAGGTTGCAGAGAATAAGGCTAAGTAGAAAAGCAGTAAGCGAAACAGGGGCTGCGAGGGCAGCTTCCCTGTATGTTGTTKCTTTGACCTCTTTACACAGGAAAGATCTCAACTTCATTTGATGTGGATTGGGAGTTGTAGCTAAATTGCCATTAGCTGACTGGCAGGCTGGCTTTAACACAGCTTTAGGTTACATCTTGACAGTCTTCCAAAAACCTTCTTCATGTCTACTGTATTATTTTTATATAAAAAATAAGTAACACACAGAAATATTTCTTATTCCTAGGGAAACAGCAAGCAAACAAAGCCAAGCAGCCCCCACTCCCCCTTTCAATAGCAACATTGACTTGATTAGGCTTTGAGATTCAGGGAGACTCTTCATTCTCTTCCCATCCTGGCTGATAAAAATCAGAGCTGTCCCAGGGACAGGGTTATTTAAAACACTTCYAAGTATATTGTCTCAAAGCCTGTCACTTTGATACGAACACATACYTAGATACCCAAAACCTGAGAGAGAGAGGTTCTTCCAGTATAAGTTAAACAAACCAGGATAACACCACTCAACTGGATGAGCAGAACAAAAAGTCTACAGGTCTTGTATCAACATCCCTTTCAGTACAAACACTCCACACTATCACATAGATTTTGTGGCTATACATAGATTTCTCCGATCACCACTTAGAGTGTGCAAGACAGTCTTGGAATGATCACAAGACAGAGTGGGAGGCTTTATTTTGAAGCAAACATTGCCTTCAGAAAGGATGTTTGCACACAGCAATAACGTGCCAGTGTTTAGGGCCAGAAGCATTCCTAACACCCATTTGTAAACACAAAAATGCGTATTTTCTACCTAGAAACCATACTTGATGTTAAGAAAACTTTTCCTCCTTCAAATAATTACGCCTGCATAAGATACCAGGTAGACTGGTTAGATGGCAAAATACATCACACTGACTGTGTATGTATTTATATACACCAATATCTCTGGTAATGTCTCCATGGATACTCTGAGGTTGCTACACTGCCATCTGATGCTCTCTTTTCTCCTACCACTGTCCTCAAGCTCCACGTGCAAGACAGTGGTGCTGAAATCACAGGATTCTGCCCCCCATTTACTTAATTGGCACTGTATCTTCTCTACCTTGAGTAGTTTGTAGTACAATCTTGAAGGCAGGATTAAACAGCAGGACAAAGATGTCTTTCTGTGGCATTTGGATAAACTGGTCTGCTTTGGACATGGAATTTTAGGGGAAAAAAATAACAACTTTTTTGGTGCCCCCCCCCCCGCTCCCCCCATGCAATTGGTGCCTATTCAGAAGAGATACTGTTACATGGCCAAATTGCCAATGACAGTACCTTAAAATTTTTCTCCAGTCTGAACAAAGAATATCCCTGTCAAGTGAGATGCAAAATATAAACACGGTGCAAAGAACTAACCTATAGAACTAACCTTTCTGCCATCTTGGGATAGAGTTATACAAGTGAGGGGGTTCTTAAACTCATGCCTGGAGACAACACACAACAGCCTTTGGTATTTTACTGTTTGCCGCTGACTAACAAAATGCAGAAGGAACCGCTTCCATTTTCTCATTCAGTTTCATGTTTTTATTTACTTGCCATATGCTTTAAGTATGACAGTACCCAACACAAGCCGTTCACAACATGCTATATTTAAAATATATTGGCTGACAGTATATTTGATTTCCTAAAAGCCTATTTGTAAGAAATTAACTATATGTGCTTACTTTTTAAGATCGGAGAGGCCTCTTTAAAAATAAGGGACTGATTTATAACTTARCAGTTAATTACAGAGTAGATACAAAGAGGATCAGATGAGGAAAAAGTGAATCTCTTTTTCTTTCCTTTGAAGGATCTCCCCCTTCTGCCTATGCAGAGCTCCTTTTGGCTGCTCTACTACAACAGCAATAGATTTTGATTTTCCTGCTGCAAATCTTGTCAGAGCAATAGTCACACAGAAGGAAGGATTTCACTGGGGTGAAATAACATTAGCCCATAAACCCGGACATCTGCAGGTGCATCCAGCCCAACCCTGAAGCTCTTCCAAGGAAAAACGGCCTCTCCCGCACATGCCCCTACACCTCAGCCCCTGCACTCACTCCTCCTGCCATTGCCACCGGACCCCCTCCCTGCGCTGCTCCAACTCAAAGTCCTCCACAGGTCACCACGACTCTAACTTGAATGTTAAGCAAAGCAAAATCAGAGTAATTTCTTTAGAATGAAATCAACCCTAGTGTCAGCAGCCAGATATGCTACAGCATAGCAGTGCCTGTCCGTGAGCAGTTGACAACATGCTTTTAAGCTACCGGAGAGGAAGATGCCAACGTCTTCAACTAGGAAAAAACAACATCCAAAAAGAACAGATCAAGAGCAGATCCAAAAAAAGTGAATCAAAAGCAGGATTGTGGTTGTCTTTAAAAAGACAGATTCCATATTGTATCTTTAAGATTGTGCTATGGTGTGTGTATATGCGTATAGAAATAAAATATTTCAGTGTTTACTCCACAGTGAATCACTATTTTGAAAGCCTAAGACGATCGCCTATTTATAACAAACACAAGGAACGCAGAATACCTCCCTTTCCAATGCCTGCATAATAAATACAAGGCAAGAGAAGGCAAGCCGCTCAAACAAGGGCAGGCAGACATCTCGGGAAGGCTCCCCCAAAGCCTCTCCCACCCTGCAGCCTCTGGTCCTGTCAGCCCGCGCAGTACTAATGGGGAACACAGCACAAGTTTAAAATATATCGTCCCAAATCAAAACCTTTATTCAAAGTCAGTTTTATGAGTCATTTGATAAGCTCAGCAGCTTGCAAAATGCTAAGTGCCTAACGGGTACAACACAAAAAGTCTAAGGTAGGACAGGGGTTGTTGGTCATCTTCCCCCTCCCCAGGTAATCATTTATGATTGGGCATGAGAAGGGGAGAATATTATGTTAGAAACACACTTTAAAAATGTAGTGCAGATGCCACCGGCAAAAGGAAAAGTCAAACAAGTTTTCAGAAGTTCATTGATCGTCTAGAACAAAGAAAAAGTTCAGTTTCTACAAACTTCAATTGGAAATCCCTTAAAGAAATATTTTTTCTTAGTCATAGCTGCAAGACAGCATATAAAAAATCAGAATAAAAATATATACTTGTAGGAATAAACCTCTGCATAAACATTTTGRCTTTATTATTAACATGACATTGAAATTAAGTGCTTAATCCTTCTGCTAAATTTAGTGGACATTTTTCTGCCTTTTGTTCTCCCTTTTCCACTGGGGATAGGAGCAAGACATTAGATTTTGTTTCCTTAAAACAAACCAACAAAATATCAAAGACAGCCCCACAGGGAATCTTACGTAGGCCAGCCTGGATTTCTCATTTTCGAGAAACAACATAGTTTTAAAGTAAAAGTTGACAGTTTTTTTGGTTATCTAAATATGTTCATTTATGAGCACAATTATACTTGCATGGAATCTAGCATAGTAACATAGGACAAAATGTGCATCTAATGGGCTGCCTAATAAAGGCCATCAGCTCCAGAAAGTTTTTTGCTCATCAACAGCTACTTTACAACAGTGACCATAAACAAAGAGGCAGCTCTTATTCTAAGAGACCATCACTGCTTTCAACTTCTATTCCCACATGTTTACACTATCTGTTCAAAAGCCTATTAGATCTAAACTCTTTGATATATGACCAGCTACTTCTGTGCTGCTTTCTGTTATCTGAAATCTAAACCCAGCAGGGAAAAGGACAAATCAGTCCTTTTATCAAATGTTTTCTGTATCAATTTACTATGAGCAGGCCCTTTGCTTTCTTTCTAGCACTTAATACAGAAGGAATTTAGTAGCAGCAAGGAAGCATCAAGCATTTTACTAGTATATTTAAAAAACTACTAAGAAATAATTCTGCTTTTTACTAAAGATTCTCCTGAAAGGCTGGGGACAGGCATGTTAGCCATGGATATCCATTTCTCCCAGCAACAACTCCCCAATAGGAATGCAAGTCCTTTGGGCTCCGCAGAGAGAGGCCTTTTCTGGAATTGGAAACTTCTGGTGTCAAACACTTAACTTGCAGAACTGGAAAACAAGACTGCACATTTAAGCCTGCTGCATCTGCCATTTATGCAAGGGATGAGAGTATATTAAAATCAAGAATCAGTAAATAAGAATTAATTAATTGGAATTAACTAAGACCATCTCAGTGGCTCTCAGGTCTCAATGGAAGGAGAACGCTCCTCTTCCATAATTTCATGAATTCTCAAGTGAGATTACAATTTATTTCATCTTTCTCACAATATACCAGCTACTATTTCTTTCCACACAGACATATCAAAATATTTTCAGGACTGTACCCAGCAAAACCAGACTAGTTGTACTGTGCTAACTCCTGTGTGTGTATCTCCTATACCTGTTTCCAAAATTTCTAGAGAAGAATCATCCATTTAACTTGTACTGGTTTTAGTAGATGTTCCTTGCACCTTTTTAACCAGTTAATAGCAAGAATTTTATCAGGAACTGAAGTAAACTGTAAATATATAAGTAATGAATCAACTCAGAACTGATGATAAATTGTAAGCATTTGAAAAGCTACTCAGCTAAAACATTTTTCCTTGTATTGTGCATTGGCTATGACTGTGCAGACACCCAGCCCACAAGTCCCCTCGCACTCTACATTAGGAGGCAACAACCAAAAAGACAAAAAGCTTTCATTCCAATGTATTATTTAAATAAATTTGCTAAGATGCCTTCCAACTTAAAAACAAACAAACAAACACCTAACAGGCTCAGGAACTAGCTGATCTGAGACCAGGCATTAAGTATACGGAGCTAATTACCATTATTAACAGCATTTAAAACAGAGCCACGATGTGATCAAAAGACTTCTTCGGTGTGTGAAGTATTAAATTTGGATGCCTGTTTTTAAAAAAAGGCAGTTCTGGAAGTTTGGGCGCTTCATACAACGTGCTCAGCTTACTCAGAAAACCCATCTCCATCCAGAACGCGGTTTCCAAACATGGTGCAGTTCCCTAAGGAGGGAGCCCTCGCACGGTCTCCTCTCCCCGTCAGCTCTGAATTCAAGTGAGGTGAGTGCTGCAGAACTGCCGTGCTGAGATCCGGAGGGAGGTCTCCGAGCAGCAGCCCCAGAGCTGCCAGGCCAGGGGGAAGAGGGTAGAAAGCAGCATCTGCTACCATCATACTCCAGCACTGCCATGCCAAACAGAATTACAAAGCCTTATCTAATGACAGAATAATTAGGCATACAGCAGTAATCACGGGCATGTTGTCAGAAATAGATTTTTTTAAAAAAAAAAAGATACAAATCTGAGTACTTTCTCCAGTAAATCTCCAGCATTCACTTCTCCTCACTTACTTCAATCAATGAGTGAACTGCAGCAGGTCGAATGCAACTGTGATAAAATGCCACCTTATGAAGTAACTGCCTTCATAGATCTTACCAAATGAGTCATAAAACTATTCATCAATACCCTGGCCGCGCAGAGAGCCCAGTTCCGAGGCAAGTGCGCCGAGCCGCACAGCTTGCTCCCTTATCCCATTTGCAGGCTATAAATCATTTCTTAAACTCAGCGCCAGCGTTACGTTAGGGATGAAAACATCCACTGTCATTAGTCGACAGCTAACAAGGCATTAATGTTTTCATTAACAGCGCTGAGCTCTTAAAAATCAATTCAAACGCATCACTTGCATCATATYCTCAAAACGTAAACTAGAAGGGAGCAGTCTGACAACTTGATTACGTGCTCCGGGTTTCTGTTGTTCTGCTTGCAGGCACGGCTGTGTCCTTTGGAAGCACCTAGCTGTGTTCACCACCTCCTGGCTTCGCCGGCAGCAGCGTCAGGATGTTCCTGCTTCAGCTGCCCTGCAGAGATGCTCAGCACTGATGCTGAGGCAAATAGCAGCACCCAGGCAGAAAGGCCCATCCAAACCTTCTTCTATGCTGAAGAGCAGAGAAAAACAAAAACAACCCGCCTGCTACTGATAGATCCTTCTAGCCTAAGGCAAGCACTTTATAATTAATCTTTACAGTTAAAACACCATTTTTTGGCATTCTGGCAGCAGAAAGCAGGGGGAGAGCTGGGATCCTGCCCTTGCTGGGCGAGGAGAAATCCTGAAAGAAACTGAACCTCTCACATTTCGGATCCACTGAAGTTAATAAACTATTGCTTATCTATGGTGCCTTTCAAAGAGGCACCTACTGCTTGGAGAATCTACCCAGAACATCAGCATTTATTAAGTTCAAGAAGTTCTGCTGGAGAAGAAGCCAGAATTAAAAAAAAAAAAAAAAACAGTAAAAAAAAATTACAAAGTACCAGTAGCACACCATACTGCTGGAAGAGATTTTAAAGACTCTGCCAAAGACAGTGCTCTTAATACATATTCATTTGATTTTTTTGACATTTTAATATTAATGTTATTAAAAATAGTTTTCCTCGCATCACTTAAGATTTAGCCAATTCTGAAGTGTTTGTTATTTGATTGTTGTTGCCTAATTGCTTCAATTTACAACTTCTTCCTCTAAGCAACCTCTCAAAAAATACTTTTCAAAAAAACACTTTCAGAAATTGTAATTTTCTGTTTGCCAGAGCTTCCCTGCCATGCAGTCTTCTATTTGGTGATATTTTAGTAACTTATCTATGCCAGCATGTGCCTTTCCTTACATTTCTCTAATTAAAATTAACAGGATCCTTGCTAAAACCAGTTCTTGAAAACAGCAGGAGGCAAATAATTTCTCAAGATAAATAATAAATAAATGAGGAAGTTAACTGTCCATAAAATAAAAGAGAAATCAGATTTCAAAAGCTTCTGCTTCCCCTTCTCTTCATGTATCCATAGCTAAAGAGAGCTAAAACTCAAGGGAATTACAGATCTTTAGCAATTGCAGATTTGCAGCAATCTGTAACAGAAAACATCATCTTTCAAAAAAGCACCTGGTAACTTGGGTTTTTATACCCCAGCACTGCAAGAAAGTTGCTGCTGCTTCCTCTACCACAGGCAATAAATTGCTCAGTGGCCAGGGAAGCTCCGCACGTGCTCCATAGTCAGATTTACTTGGTTCTGATCAATATGTTCCATGCATCTTGCCCATATTGGAGCTCTTCTTATTACATGCTCAATTGATTCCCCGAACAACAGCAAGCTGCAAGAGGCTGCACTGCCGTAGATAAAGCAGATGTTGCTCTGACCTCCGCCCGCCGCCTTGGCTGGCGGCAGCTTTCTGTCCATTTTCAGTAAGGAAAAGTATCCCAGCTACACATTTAGCCCTACCAGGCAGGAAAGTACATTCATTATACAGAAATTTTCACTACTTTTTTCCTCATTGGGTTTAAAAAAACAACTAAACATTGAAATCATAGTAAATTATTACTTATTCCCAGGCTGAAATATTTAAAGATATGCACACCTAATTCCAGAAGGTAACACCAAACCACAGCAGAAAAGACAGCTTCTTTAAAACGAGTCAGGTTTCTTAAATTAACATAAGCTACAAAATAACATGGAAATGGCACCATAGATGCACAAATAACAATACTTCATAATTACACYTATCTAAGAAAGGGTCAATTACTTGAAACAATAATTATCTGTCAAATTAAGGCAGTTTAATTGCTAAAAATAATATCATCAGATAAGTAAAACAAGAAAATAGCACCATTTCCCCCTTCTTAAGGGAAGAAGAAAAACTAATAAAAGTCACCAGAAAAAAAATCTCAGGTAAGAACAAAGAAAAGCTTTTACAATTGGCAATAATAAAGGAAACCAAGACAGAAASCAAGAACTGTGACCTGATATTACTTTAGAACATATTCCATACCAGGAAAACCAGGAACAAGTTGAGATACTGATGCATCAGATAAACGCCACACTTAGCAAACTATTCAGAAGGAGAAACTGAATGCTGAGAAAGCACCACCACCCCCCCCCACACACCCCCATTGAAGCTTAAGAGTACCTGATAACTCAACACTCASAAGCAACCACCACCTCAAGAAGACAAACCAACCCCAAAAATGAAGGCAACCAACCACTTTTAATAACACACCTGTGAAGCTAATTGCTTTACAAGATCAGCTGTTATAATTAGTATAATACTTGACACAGTTCTTGACCAGATCAGAGTTTAATTCCTAACAGGTTTCACCACTTCATTTGAAGAATATTTAGAGTATCAGATAGCTATAGTGTTAAAACCAAGCTAGAATGTTTGGTTAGTGGCCTTTCTAGGCCAGGAATGTGACCCAGGTACTTTAAATCCATTTATTCAGGATTAAGGCTTAAGCTTGTTTGTAGTAAAATCAATGGAGCTTTATCTGAAGCATGCATTTCAAACCCCTGGCTCAAAATCTGCTTTGAGGCCTGAACGCTTTCTCATTAAAATATTATTGGATAGAGACAGAATTAAAACAAAATTCTAGTCATCTTCATCCTTAATATATATYGACAGTGTGTTCCCTCCTTCTGTGTTTTGATCTGTCTCTATCAGATTCCACTGTGTCTCATCCTTCCAGCTTCTCAAATACGGGGTTTCTAATAAAAAGAAATGGAGCACTTTCTCCTGGTATTTCCACAAGGTATGCGTGCACCTGTGAAGGTTTTGACCCTTATTACTAATACCCTGGAGGGGCAGCAGAAGAGTAGCAGCAACAAGATTCAAAGCTGAATTCTTGGAGAATTTTTGAAAGACTACCCCAGACACCAAACAGCCTTCTGAAGGCTAAACCAAAAAAAAACGCTCTAAGACAATCCAACTCGTAGCAAGTAGAATTTGGGGCTTTAAAATGTAAACGCCCCAAGAGTGAACAGCTCCTCTACTCACTTAGCCACAAACACAGAGCAGCTCATCTATACAAAAAGTTAATAATGTAAGAATCACATCATTGTCAAATTTTGGTTTTAAGGCAGTTGAGGGGGGGCTGCCCAGAGATGATTTCATGTGTAATACTGCAAGGACTAGGACTAAAGATAGTAAAGAGATGTTTTAGTCAAGAATTAAGAGTACTTCCTTATGTTTGCTAGCATAAATTCAATCATTTTATCCTCCTATTGGTACAACAGTCTAGCATTACATGACCAATGGAAGAGGAAACACTGTTTTAGGATAAAGATATCTCATCAGAAACAAAGTCCTTCTCTAACCTCCCTTTTTTTTTTTCCGGCATGGCTGCAGGAGTTTTATCTAGTCTTTAGCAACTGAATTATCACAGAAAGAAATGAAGGAAGCTGTTAAAATTACTTGTCAGTCCTGCCATCTCTTATGCTCAATARGTAATTCTGTGATTCATTCCAGGTGGGCTTTAGTTTAGATTAGGATTGAAAAAAATGCTCGTTCTTGCCTAAAGCTTGTGAAAGTTCCTTTGCATGCAGGTAACCAAGCCCAGGTTTGGTTGTGTTACCCAGAAACATACATGTTACTCCTTATTAAATTTGAAGTAGAATGTGTATAATTTAATTTTGTTCCCTCTGTGGGTGTAGGTGTAGATAATGTTATTCACTCAAGTAGAGGGTTGGAGCAAGAAGTACAAAAGAAAAATGTATAGCCGGGGATATTGCAAAAGTGATAGGTATTAATTAAACTGCCTGATGGAATGTTTGTCACTTTTCTTGGCTCAGTTAATGGTGTTATAAAGACATAAAAGCAGCTTTTTTGCCCATGAAGCATTTGAAAAATTGAAGTTTGTTGAAGACCAAATTGATCTTGGTTAATAAAAACCACGAGAAGCAAAAATAAAGTGGAAAAACTTCAGTCTTTTGATGTTGTTTTGGATCTATGTTAAGGAGCAAAACAATGATGACAACAACAAAAACAACAGAGAAAAACAGATTTAGGGTGAAGCCAAAGGGACCGTTCTTGACTTAAACATCTCTTTTAACACTGTTCTGTAAAAGTCATGTCTGGTACCACATCCAAGTACCTAAGCTTTGCCCAAGTGTAGAAGGAGCATGAGAAAAGTTAGCACTTTGCGGGGGATGATCAATGAAGCAATAATACCAAGCAAACAGAAAGGGTCTGGGGTAGAAGAAAGGAGTGGGTGAATAAAAGCTAAATTCCTCAACAGACTGATCTCTGCCTTGGCTTTTACATTGAGACACACTGTCCATGTTCCAGCTTGGGAGGCTGTGATTTACATTTAAGCCACAAGAAAATTACTCACCAGTTTCTCCTTCATAAGATATTACAAATGCATACGTTGTGGAGAATTTGTCATTGAGTTGCTGAAATTATCTTCATCTCTTTCATCTCCTGTGCTTCCCACTGGCTCTGTGTCCATTAGCTGTCTTGCACTGCTCACTTACATGGCAGTCTCTTCAGGACACATCCCATGCCTTAAAAACAAAAAGAATTTAGTCAAACGATGGGCTGACATCTGGCTGCAGTCTCACTGTGCTATCATGTTTTAAACAATTAGGATGATAAATGAGATATGTCTGGGAGARACTTGATAACATGATAATAGTGTATACTTCCTATTTTTGCTCATCTRAAGTTTTTAATTGGATGTATTGTACTCAGTATATTTGATCGGTTCCCTGGCTATGCAGTATCAGTGAGCGATTATTCTCCTTGAAATGTTTTTACAAAAGAAAGATGTTTCCAACTAGAGAGCAGGGAAAGGAAATGTTCCTTCCTGGAGAAAAGGGAGAAGAAACTTATTTGCTTCCTGTCACTGACCTGCACACAAACTAAAAAAAAAAAAAAAAGACAAACAAAAAAGACAAACATGAATTAGCATTTTACAAATATTCATAAGATAATAACTAAAATAGGAATTAATACAGAGATCAATGTATTGCTGAGCTTTGTTACAAAATCATAGGGATCTAGGAACTCTACTTCAAACCTTTAATGGTTTATGAAAAGAAGTCGGCAAATGCTTAATTATTATGGAAATTAGTAATGAAAAACAATTCTTTTCCATTTAAACTTTCAAATTTAAAGGATGCACTAAGTAAAAGGGAGATCATATCTAATTTCATGTAATTGAGAAAGAGAATTAAAATGTAATCTTCACTCTGCAATCTAATAACACTCCTCTTTCAAGCTCTGACGATGTTGTTTAAGCCAAAGGTGATAGTTTCCTTGATAATTCTAGGTGAAGGATGCATATATTTATTTAAAAGAAATAAACAGAATAAAGCCACAGCTACTAAATTCAAAGTTAAGAAAAGTACTAGTGATATCCCTGAAGGTGACTTAATACTGAAKATAGATTGTTAAAGAATAACATGAAGGTCAATATTGATAATGAATGTCCCTACCAATATATTAGCACATGCAGAATGGGAGTGAGAGCAGGATGGCTGCAGACTGCCCGTGATGAGGGTGGCTTCTCATCTGCTGCTTATGAGGATGGCTGCAAATCTCTAGCACCGAGTGGCTGCTTGAGGGGCAGCTTCGTRGAGCAAGGCTAAAATAAGCGGAAGAGAGGTATTTAACAGGGGTTTGACTCAAAGTTGACTCAGTGACAAAGGAAAAATGAAAGGCAGGTCTTTGAAAATAAAAASCCATGCAATATCTGATCGTTGTTATAACAAGAAGGTACATGGCTAAAAGTTAAGAAATCCCTTATTAATGAAAAAGTAAGTCTGAATAATTCAGCTTCAACAATAGAGGAAGTTAAAAAAAAGATTTTCAATATTGGCAAAATGAAATAGGGGTAAGCAGCAAGATCCTGGACAATGCAAAATAAGCAACTAGTGAAGGAAATTGCTTATTGATTGCTTGTTTACTGTTTTGTTCTGCTAACTAAAATTATAAATTATTGCTCTTTTAAATTCAATGTCATTTCTTACCCTGCTTTTCTTTCCTGAGATTCTTACTGCATTTTAAAGGAGACTTATGGACACTATGACAGAGTTTCAGCAAATTAAAGACAACCAGGAAGCCACTCAGGTACTTCTCAGAAGTTTCAAAATGATGTTCTTTCTGACCTTCCCCTGTACAATGTAGTCTGTAATTTTTCCCTCTTCTAAGAGGGATTAAATTCAGTATCAAAGGCATCATCACAGTGTTTTTAGTTATCAAAGTTATTTAAAATGAATGTCACTATTCACAATCCTTTGAAAAATTATCTTCTCATTACCATAAAATCTTTCATTAACATTTTCTGAGAACAGCGGTGTTTGTTAACATCACTGAAGGAGTGTGGTGATTTGCATAGGCTTTGACAAGTGAGAAAAAGGACTTCATCATAATAGAAAGAGATCAGACTTATTGTACTTATTGCCAAGATTTTATTTCCTTAACAGAAAATTACAGAAAACTTATTTGAATTTCAGAGTAACACTCTAACTAGATAGACCACTTTGCACATTCATTCTTATATGCTATTTTTCACAGACAGCTACTTCATAAGGATAAAGCAAACTATAGTGTTTTTCAATGGTCCTTAGAGAAAATCTTCTTATAACCCCTAACATGAAGTCATAAACCTCAAAGATTAATTTCTCAAGCTTTCTTAACATAGTAGTTATTCTGGGCCGTGGGCCAAATTCTCAGGTGAAATCATTTCTTTCCCCTTAGGGAAGTCAAATTTAGTTATTTGCAATGACACAGACCTACACATCCGATACCTGGGATCTCCGCAACTGCTGCAGCTCCTCAGTGATCTCAYTGGGGCTCTGCTTAGGAAGGTTTGTGACACATCCTGGCCTACAGTAAATCAGAATGTTCTAACACAATTTTTATAGGTGTCTTAAGTCATATTCTTAAATAATCTTAAAGTAGCACACATTCTGTTCCTGTTTGTCTCTGCTGTTTTGTGCATGTGTGATATTCATTATTTTTCTGTTCTTTCATATCTGGGGATGGTGAAACTTGACTGTGATACAATGTGACCATCTGGTGTTTTTCTGGCACCAGAAAAGACAGGAGAAATAAGAATTTCATCTAAAGTAAAGGCACAGTCTAAATCATTGATATCTGTCCTTTATCAGTGACATGAGAAGCAGCAAATCAAATAATGTGACAGAATTGCGAACTGTAAATCATGACAACAGGAGCCTTGTGTGATTAAAAACCTTTCATATTGTGCTGCAATGTCTCTGACATTAATAAACTGCATGGATGCAATTAAGTATTTCAAAAGTGTGAAGAGTCAGCAGACATCACTGTCCCTACAGGTGCTTAAAGTGTATGGTTCACTGTACTGTAATTTAAGGTAAATCCAGTCATTTCAAATAGTGCATGTCCTATTTTGGCTATAGCACACTGCATGGAGATAAAATATGAAGTGGTCACTTCGTAAAAATGTCCATTTGGGATAAGGACGAGGATGGTATAATTAATAGCTTAACAGCTGACCAGTTCAGTGGAGAAAGAGCATCAAATGGCACTTTGGGGAAAAAAAAAGAGAGGGGAAAAAAAAGCACCCTGAACAGTATCTTTCTATCCAGAATATTCAGTTAATGAAAATAATTAATTTGAAATTGTAGGACAATATTAATTTTCTCTGAAACAAGGCCTTGCTGAATTCTTTTTAATTAAAATATATTCAAAATAGGTTACCTACAATACTTTCATGGACCAATATTTTAAACATTCGCTTGGATGCTGAATGCCCAAGTTCAAAAATCGCTTTATTCCTAAAGAAAAGATCCACYTACATCACTGCTGATGAGTTCTTTATCCAACAGACAAGTGATTAAGTAGATAAAACTCATCTTCTTCCTAGTTTTCTCTAACTTATTCCTTGATTTTCTTAAGACATTCTGTTCATGTCAGTGTTTTGATGTTTTTATTTCATTTTCTAATGCTTTTCTTTGAATAAATGATGAGGTAGATTTTTCAAACAGCAGCTGACAATATGTTATCAAAGAAGGGTTGGACACAGGGAAGAGGTTCATAATTTATTCAAGTATCTTTCATTTAGAACTGAGGAACAAGCATTGAGAGCTGAACCACATCTGAATAAACCACAYCTTGAATAAAACAAAACCGCACTATGTTTTCCAAACTTACTGACAATGCTAATCATCTATTTCCTTRCTATATTATGAATGGAATGTCCTAACAGTCAAAACAATTTAAAAGATTGAAGATTTACATCAACCATTAGTACTGAAAAAAAGGATCTACCTGAAAACTAGATTTACAACAGCAGTCTTACACTGTGTATAAGTCTATATGTACTTATTTCCCCTTGAATTCTCAAGGAACTGGTTCTTTATTCTTTATGGAGAGATAAAATCCCAAACAACAGATGATAGATGCTCTTTAAATAATATTCCTTTATGCCACAGCATAAACATATGTCTTGTGTTGAAGAACAATCTTTTGTTTAGTCTGTCTCCCCCACTCCCACACTTTCCTTATTTACAAATCTGCCTATCACTTTTTCTGGAATATTACTAGAATTTGTCTTTTACTCTTCCTGTGGTTTGCTGAGGTTCTTTCTTCTTTTGCCTTAATTACTTCTTGCCTCAATAACTGTAATTCCTCCTTTTTCTGCTCTTCCTAGAACCCTGCTATTTAGATAGCATAGATTCAACAACACAGAACGTGAGATCACTTAAATGTCTTGCTTCCAGCCCCAGTGACCCTGCACTACCCACTCAGTCRTGACGAGTCCCTACGCACATTCTCATTTCGGTACTGCCAACCACACCTGGCTTTTCACTACCGGGATGAGCATCCTGCTTCTGCTGCCTCATCTCAGCCCCCACGGTCAGTTGGCTTCAAACCTCCTTTCTATTCAGTAAGCAACTGATGTGTATAAAACATTCCAAAAAAGTTGCTTCATTTTAAGCCAACTGGCATGCAATTACATGAGCTAAATTTTTGTGTAATTGCTCATTCTGTTGTTTGCACAGTTAGCATGATGACTTGCACACAAACTGGGTATCTGTCTAAATTCAGTATCTTAAATGTATTATTGACATAATGGTTTTGTGTTCTACAGCATTTATTGCAAGTTTTACTGTTACTGATATGCTATAAAATGTAAAATATGCAAAAAAACAAACAAACAAAAACAAAAGCCCTCATAGTCTTTGGGAACTCGATTTGCTCCTAGGAAGGCGATCGGACCTACAGTCAACAGACTGTGTGTGAATCTGACGCTGCCAGAGTCGGGCGAACGGCTAACACAGTATTTGATATCTCCGTCTCCGCTGCCACGGCTTTCAAACTCCAACACATCCTGACATGACTAAAACATGCGCTATTTTAGATATTTTGTAGCAGCAGGTAGTTTTTTGGTATTTCTACACATYTTATTGCCTTTCTTTTCTGAAATACTCAGGGCATAACTGAGATTCCAAATGCTGCATTTTCTCTGCAACACGGGTGCCACAGGACAGACAYGCTTGGGAATGTGGAACGGGAGGAGGGAGAGGGGCACTGTGGTACATTCCTCATGCTGAGGACAGCTGCAGAGCTCTGCACAGATAAGGAAATATTACTCAAATTGTACATGACATTATTTTCGCTTAAGTATGTGACAAAAGAGCAGGTCAGCAGGAGTTATTCTTGCTCAGATTAATTATGGGAAACACAAGAATTCTCACACTGATCTGTCAGTTATCAATAACCACTATAGTAGATGTTATTTAATCAGGTAATTTCGAGCTCTGAGCAATGTCTCTGCCAACAGAAACATGACTATCCAGTTCTTCAGCAAATATCTGAGGTTTTCAGCAGCTGACAATTATTGATTTATCCCTCTTTCCTTAAACAAAATCAATGCAAATGCACAGTTACGGCTCTCAGTGCACTGGAAATAGCGAGCCAATGCAATGACTTTCACTTTATCAGCCATTCCACCAGGGAAATCTTTATGGGCACTGGATAAAAGTTTCCTGCCACATAATACTTGTTTACAGCAGTGCTCAATATATAAGAAGCCTCCATTATATACATTATCAAACATCTCCTCTTTGCTCCACTTAGGAAAAAAGGCTAAGATCTCCTGTCGGTGTGAAGTTCATATCAGTTTTACTCATCACCATGAATAGTTTTAAGTTGATGATATTTAATGAGATCTACATCGTGCAGACAGCTTTCAAGCTGTGACTCAGCAAGAGTTCACCAATTTAGTCYTTCTAAACATACCTTTAGCTTCCCTTTTCCAACTACTTCATGTCACATAAATTAGTGTTTCATTGAGCTAATTGGATCCTTGCAGCTCTTAATTTTTTTTCAGATATGCTATTTTGAAAATAAACCATGAAGCTTTATCTTTGAATACCAGTGTAAAGTCATACTCATGCTATTTATCTGCTGCAGGTAATGTGAAAGTGCACCTCTACTGTGCGAGGCAAGGTGCAAGCTTGTTACTCTGATACCTCAATCTAGATATTGTTGGCTCATTAAGTCAGTCTTTGTTAATCGGCAGAAACCAACAAATCCACGCAAACAACTTACTGGACCCAGGGAATGAACACAGATAAACGTAATCACTTTGCTACCCAATCTCAAACTTCCATTTACCACTGTCAAACAGAATTGCACTACACATATCAGCTCCTTTGGTATATATACAAAAGGGTGTGTGTGTGTGTGTGTATATATATATATATATATTTATGTATTTATTTATTTTCCACCAGTTCTGCAAGAATGTCCATTTTCTTTTAGGATATCTCTTCAAGGTATTCGGCAGGAGAAGTGAGCTCTGTACATGCCCAAAGCTGACCCCGCTCCTCACCTCTGGATTTGCACCTCTGTGAGCACTGTGCTTTAATAGTACACACTTTCTGATCCACCAAAATACTTACAATATTTGGTCCCCATTTTTTCACAGCCCTGGGATCAATTTGGCCTGTTCTTCATGTTCTCTACATAAAACTACTAGGTGTTCTAACTATCAAGAGAAAAGTAAAGAAAACTTTTCTGTAAGAGGAACTAATTGAATCGAGCAACTCTCTGAACTGCTGGGAATTTGAAGTAATGGTTTGTTCATCTCAACAAATTAAAAGCAATTCAAGGTATTCCAATACTTGGAAGCAGAGCTACCATTCCAGAAAGGGAATAGAAAGTAATATTTCAAGGATGCCTCTCAGCGCTCTGCACCTCCACAGGAGCTTAAAAAAAAAAAGGTAGCAAGAACTTTTTCCTGCCTTGAAAAGTTTCTGCTGACTAGTTGTGTATAGAAGTGTTAGGTCCRTAACCTTCTTCAGAAGGGAGCACTCAGCATGATGCACCGGAGCATGAGAACATTCACAATGGTGCTGCTCTGAAATCCCTCACACGCTGCCCTGAAAGGCTGCATTTTACTTCAGCAACGCCCCTTAGGAGCAAAACATGGCTGCTGAATAAGCAGCTGTATCCTGTTTTCATAATCAAGAGATTACACTGAACGAATAACAACTTTGCACAGAAACTGAAGTGTACTTTTTTAGTCAACACTGAAATACGTGAGAAATAACATTGACTTCCACAAATCGAGAATTTGGTTAATTTTGATATATTTAATCACGTACATTTCTGTCTAAGGAAAAATGTACTAGTTTTATGAAAATAACTGACTTTCTGAGCTGAAATCTGCTAATGATTTTTTCCAAAAAGAGTGCTTTAGAAATATGATAGAAATAGCWATTTTGCGATATTCTCAGGACAGGTGGCTTTGGCAAGTAACAGTGCTACAATAGGCAAAAGTAAAGGCAGCTTTTCAGGCTTCTGATTTGAATTGCTTTGCTRAATCTTTATGTTGTCTTTTCTTAGTACATGAACTGGAGAAATGACTTTCTACTTTTTTTTCCACTGATTTTAAAATATAACGCATGCAGACATGGCAAAATTCACTGACCACTTTGCAATTTCATCCCCAAGAATGATGCCTTAAAGTTGTATGTACTGGTCATTTCAGTATTATCACAATCAGATTAGGACTATATTGGAGTAAAGGATTGGTCCTGATTAGGACCAGTGCACAATAACATAATGAGTACTTTTTATATTTTCTTCAGACACTRTAACCTTAAAGGTGCTAACAAAAAAACCTTGTCAATTTTTCCTTGAACCCTCCTTAAGCCTTCAACACTCCTGCTGTAGGATCAATTCGCTCTGATGGTAATTTAGCTTTTGTATATTCTAAATAATGCAAAATACTAACAGAGCTCTATCAGCAGGGAAATTGATTTTTTGTTTGTTTGTTTTTGTCTTCAAGCACTTCTGCTCCACAGAAGTGTCACTTTTCATTTTAGTGCTGAGAGTCACCCAATAATGTTTCAACAAAAAAATGAACTTCCTTTGTGATACTTTCTTTGAGGAAACAGGGAGGAATATATGCACATGCTAAGGACAATATATATTTGCCACCTGCAAAGATTGCAATGCATGAGGCATTGGCTTCCTCACTAACACTGTGCAACCTTGATTGAACAAATATGGCCAGAGAAAGCATCTCAGTATAAAATATTCAGCTTCTAGGATCTGTAGACTCTCCTACACTTCGTGCAAATCACACTTCAGACCAGATTCTTGAAATGCATGTGGGCTCCTTTTGCAAGACTGTAAACACTTTCCCTCCTTCAAGTCCTCCTCACAATTTTACATTTTGGGTAGCCTGGAACTAAGAGGAATAAGTTGCAGCTGGGAGGTTACTGAAGGACATGCAAAAGAGGAGGGAAAGCTCATGGGGCATGGGGCATATCCATGCTCATGGATATGCCCCATGAAACCATAGATTTAAACGTCACGTAGGCAAAATTTTCTGGCTGCGTGGTGAGGCTAAGGGACTTGGGTATCTTTCTGCTTGGTTAGGGAGTATTAGTGAGATCTGCATACTATTAAATTTGCTTCTGAATTTGGTACATGAATCCAAAATTTCCCAGAAAGTCTGGCAGAGGACAGTTCTCAACAAGATTTTCATGATTTTATCAGTTTTACTGCTCTTTCACTGAATTTAGTGTTTTTAATTGTGTCTTTTCAAATCCCATGAGTAACATTTTCAAGCTAAAATATTTCAGATTACAGTATTCAAATTATTATACAAATTAAAAATTTGCATGTATATCTTAGCGTAACATCTGTTTTTGTGATCTTGTTTAAATCTGACCATTCAGATTCAATAACATACAATTAATGGTGATGTTATATTTTTTAAACTAGGATCACAGAATACACTCATCTTCTCTCTTCCTTTGTAAGCTATACAAARGAACTATTTTATTGAACCGTATGTTTTTTACAGGAACACAGCCATGTTAGCTGCAATCTCATCAACTGGAGAGCTGTTCTTCAGGCACTTCAAATGTTTATAGTGCAAACCATTTCTTCCTACATCTACGCACCAGATGACTCAAAGCGTGAACATACTGTAAAGACACAGCTAAAAGTGTCTGGCTAACCTTAGCATTACGTTTGTATTTATGTATTAATGCTCCCACGGGAAGAAGGAAGTCTAGTATTTCAAGGAATATAGAGAGCACTATCAACTTCACACTTTCATGTTCCCTTTCAAAAAATACCTATTTATCTAGATATTTTTGAAAGCTCTGACCAATTGACTTACAGCCTGGTGTGTCATGGCAAGCCTTATAGAGCAGATATTCAGGTAAATACAGTTTATCTATGGTGCCCTGCATTACTAGGCACAGTTTACAATGATCCATTTATAAAAGGATTGTTTTACTACGATGGGTACATGACATTGAGAACATCGCATTGGATTTTCAATCTGAAATGATTAATCAGAGCTTTAGTATTAAAAAAACATAATGCAAATAAATAGTGTTGGAAGTTTTTAGCTAGACTAAATCATACTGTAGACAATATYTTTGTTTAGCCTTCGCTCTTCTTTCCAGATCTGCTCCTTTATCTATTTAATAAATCTTAAAATAGTAGTTTTTACAAAATTTTGGTGGTTATTCAAATTTGCTTATTTTAAGTTCACATTCATTCACATGAATGCAACACATTTTCACAATTGTGAGACAATTTAACCTTGATTTTGGAGTTTTGAAACTTGTTAAAACGACAAGAACGTAACAGTTTGCTGGAGCTCCATAAAGAAAGCCAGAGCTGCCACAAGCAAGTGAAATATCCTCCGCTGGCCCCTCTACGAGGAGATAAGGAGACAGGTATTTCATGCTGATCTCCCCTGGCARTCACCTTTCTGTCAGCGTAGCAGATCTAACACGAGGAACAAACACACACGCTCCTCTTGACACCTGAATGAGTGAGTGGTGACACTTCTGCTCTCATCAACAGCGGGTACCAACTCACGATAATGTTTATTGAAACCTGCATAATCCCAGAGCTTCTCAATATTCAAGCACAGTCACCAAAAGTCCTCTTTTAACACATGTTCTCTGCTACAGAAGCAAGATGACACAGCCACATTTTGTACGATTCAGTCTCCTCACCAGAATGATTTATGAATCAATAAAACCAAACAAAAACTAATTGGAAGGAGTAATACTACCAAAAATGGTGCTCAATGAAAAAAAACAAGAGTAGAACTAATTACCCAATCCACTTAGCTATAATTCTACAGGCAATTAGCATTCTGTTTAATTGTACAATTAATGAACATATAAACAAAATTCATAGTTTATTTCCACTGCTAGATTTATTTACTTATTCAAATCGCTTGTTTAAAAAAAAATGCACCAATACAGAAACATACAACTCAATTCACATGTTACTAAAATTACACCAGTAACCTAAATTTTAGATAAATAATTAATTCTGTATTGTAAGATGCTGATCTTGCTAGCAGACGATAATTTTTCTTCACAGAACATAAGCAGATATTAATTTTGCACATACACACTGTTCTCCATAAACTGGAACCGTCTATCAACAAATCACTAGCTACCTGCCATGTCAATATAATTTTTGTTTTTTTCAATCCCTGGGGATGTTGTTTTTATTGTGGTTTCTGCTTTTATTTACTTTTAGAAAAAAAATAAACCCTATTCTCATCTG
This sequence comes from Nothoprocta perdicaria, assembly GCF_003342845.1. Lineage (NCBI taxonomy): Eukaryota > Metazoa > Chordata > Aves > Tinamiformes > Tinamidae > Nothoprocta > Nothoprocta perdicaria. The sequence continues at coordinate 3,556,587 of NW_020455532.1, forward strand.
CATCGAAGTCCACTGCTCATGTTTGTCCTTGCAATGCACTCAGCTGCCTGCTGTACTGACAGRATTACATAAACGCCCATTACCTGGGGCCCCGTTAGCTGCACACTGCTCATCTGCCTCCTTCTGCTTTACTTAATGTTTCCCCTTATTCCATTGCCCTGAACAGAGGTGTGAAAATAGCTGCCTTTTACAGTCTATCACTGGGTGTCCAGCCCTTATTTCTATATGCACAGATCTGAAGACCAGACTTTCCCCTATATCTCTCCAGCTGTACTTACACACAAGCCTTAAAATGGGGCTGTTACATGCACGTCATCTTCCGTGGGCCTTATTTTCACAATAACATGCAGTGACTTGATGGAAAATGCATCTGGTGGATATTTATTAAGCACGTATCACTTCTGAGACTATTTGTGCTCTACACATTTTCTGTCAGAGTGCAGCTAAGCAGGTGCTAAGAAATGCTTTATATTCTCAGCCCTCTTTTCAATCCTTTGGTTTCACTGAGGAGAGATCCTGATCTATTAATCTGCCTGTGTAGCCTGGCCCTGCTGGTCATTCCATTCCATTTACATCCCCCAGGATGTGGCCACATTCTCACTGAACCCCAGACGCTCCTTCTGGAGCACTGAGTTTTTTTATAGTGTGTTTTTTTGTTCAAAATGTTCACCGATCACGAGCACAACAGAAGTTTTGCACTGTCTGTGCATGGCGCTGTGCAATTCAGAGAGAATTAGTAGTCTAGGAAGTTTAGGAAGAAACTAGCAGCAAGCTAGAGCTTGGGAGCAAAAAGGAGTCAGTCCAATTAACAGCCTGGATGCATTTATATAGTATGGTTTCAAAAACCCCAGGCAGCAGACCAGAAAAAAAAAAAAAAGAAAATACCAGCAGCATTGGATCCTAATACTGAAGAATAGTCTTCAAAGAGCTGTGCCACTCTCCATGTCCTTCCAGGATACTCTAAATCAGACAAGGGTTATTTACAAAGCAGAGAAAGGAGACCATTAAAAGTATAAAAATCCTCCAAAATGACCTGAAGGGTCTTTGCTCCCAAAAGCTCATCTGATTTTTCTATATATTTCAGATGTTTCACTAAGATATTTCCTCTTTTCTACCAATGACCTCAGACCACAACATCTACAGAAAATGCCATTGGAATGATTCAGTTCAAACTATATTGCTAGTCAGTGTCTCCCTGGAGGTGCCAAGATGGGGTATGGGCAGGTTACTGTTCATTTTAGCCTTTACTTTAACCTTTTTTTTCCCTTTTGTGAGGTACTATGTGAGAATAGTGCTATGATGTTTATCATGCTGTTTGTATCACATTGGTCCTAGAAAAGTATTTCTATATAACATCTTCCCAAGAGGCACGTATGTTCCCACCCTACACACTTGCTGACAAACATTTCAGGGGTACTGATAATGAAGAGAAGGAAATACAGGACAGCAAAAAATTAAAGTCTTTGAGAAACAGCTAAAACACAGGCTGAGATTCACAGAAATTTTAAATGCAAGAAGAAAAGTATGGAGTTCCTTTTCTGTGAACATTTCACACGGGCTTCTTATTCCTAATTAAGCACTCTTGGTATAAAAATGCAACATACGATATAAATGACAGGTAGGTCATAAATGAATAGTTAGGTACTCATAGCTCATTGTTCCAAAGCACATTACAAACCATTAATTGCTCACACAAAAACATAGAAAAGATACTGCAAGCCATTTCTGTGAACAGAAAAGCAATTCACAGACAGATACTTGTCAGGACTTACTTTTCCAGAAYTACTACCATGTATTTAAAAATCCCTTACCTGCTGTGCAGCAGCTGGAAAGTGAAAGGAGAGAGAGGTTAAAGATGGCCTTGGAGCATCTTTTGTGAAAAGCTCACGATTGATGGCTGAAAAAGCCTAAAGCAAAATACAGAGATATTTTCCTGAGGGTGTAAGGATATGGGTGAAAAGGGTTTTCAGAGACTGGAGCTGGGCCTTTATCATTCTGAACAGAAACTCGAGATAAATTTGAAATGATTTCTGCTAAAGAGTAATTTCTTGTGAAAGATCACGCTTTCATATAACCAGCCTAGGTAAAAAAAAAGATTTTGGATACATATGAATCTCATCTCAATCTTGAAATTAACAGGCACAAATACTTGTAATGTATTTGTACCTGTTAATGTTAATGTTACAGGCATTTTGCCAAAGTTGGCGTTCTCTGTTTGAAGCTACAGACGAAAACAAGTTAACAGCAGGTCTATTTCTATCCCTCTGATTTTTTTCCCTCAACTCTTTCAAAGAAAAGCTGTTTAAAGGCAAGTGAAGGAAACTATTTTTAAATAAGGTGTCAGTATTAAGTAAAAGCCTTTCTAATCAAAGTCAGTTAGCAACTCTTGAAACATCTCTGACTTCTTTAAAAGTAGCCCAAACTGACTATGAAAGTTCCTTACTGGAGCTGAGCCGCTGTTCAGTTTACTCGCAGGACCCTCTAGCTGTGGCAGATCTGCAGTAGTTCAGTCCCACGGCCCTTAACCATCCTCCAAAAAAAGCACTCAGCTCTTTTAGTTTCTGTAAGCACATTTTTCTTCTAAGAAGCAGAGTATGGCGAATCACTTAAAATGCAACACTGCAATGTTTTTCAAGAAAAACGTATTTTGTAAAGAGATTAATAATATGGTTAACATTCAGAAGGTAGGGTTTAGGCTGACTGTTTCAGTCAAACGTAAGCATGACGAAGCATGAACTGCAGCTGAGTAAGGTCTGGCCAAGTAAATAAACTGCCTTGAACCAGCATTTTATCAAGCTTGCCATAATTTAATATACGGACAACTAATTGCAAGAGACAACAGTAGCAGTAAGAACTTGTAAATAAGTAATTAGAGACTGAGAAAAAATAAGAGGCACTGGGGAACACTAGTCACTTTAAAACAAAGATTGTACACTAGTTAAGAAAATATATAATCTGATTGGCCCCCCTAACAACAGCCAAAATTGGTTCATTAAGGTTAAAATGATCTGGGAGAAGATCTGGGAGATCAAATGCCCACATTTATCTAAGGACATTGCTTAAAAGCCTGTTTCAAGTTAATTAATGTCTTTCCAATCTGACGAATTTTGGAGAAGGACACATGAACATATGATAAAGTGAGCATCGTATATAGTTACTGGCACATATGCCAAGAAAATGAAAAGACTTTTTAATAATTCATTTATGTGGTCCATTGAGCCAAATCAGCTCTACTTTAAGAAAAAAAAATAAAATCTCAATGTTGATAGTTTTGTATGAGAACGGAAGCTGCAGCACCTCCAGAGCTGAAATGATAAATGCTGGTTTTGACAAATGTTAATATTACCTTTTCGGTGCAGTTGTTATCTTAGCTATATACTAATTGAAAGGCGCCATTTTTGCTGGAAAGATTAGGCCAGCGATGTTAAATGTAACCTTTAAAGCCAATTGTAAATATGTTAAATGGTCTGTAAACTTCTGTTATCAGAATCTAAGTTCATTTAAAGTGCCTCGGGTTGATGATGGTGCTGCACCTCCTGTTTTTGAACACTGGCCAAAGACAGAAGCTCCTCTGCCAAGACACCCTTTGGTTTCCTCCAGCGTGCACTACTTCTCCAGTGAAGTGAGAAACAAGATGATCTGTGGATCACCTGACACAAAACATATGGATTGAGGTGGGCAAAGAGAGGCTACAGTACAGTAAAACCATATAAATGTTTCTTTCATTACTCCGTCGGAATATCCTACTTCAATCTTTATAATATACCAGCATTCTAAGTCTTGACATTTAATGTAATCACAAGTGATCACTGTGACTGACAACCGTAATTGACTACCTTAACTTAGTCTTTTCATACAGCCAGTAAAATCATTTTAAAACATAATCTTTCCTCTTGCCTTTCAAATGGACTTTTTTGTTTCCTTTCATCAGAGCTTTTATCTGCTTGATCTTGAATTTTTTCATTACCTTATGAGTACACTATATGCAAACCTTCTGAAAGGTTCTTTTTAAAACTCTTAAATGAAAATGCCATACTACCAAAGAACAATATTTTTGAGAGAACAGTGGATGCTAAAGAAACATTCATACCTTTTGGAAAAAAACATCTCCAAAGTCTACAGAAGAATCTCAAGCAGAGAACAAAGCTACCAACAGCGATACACAAGCACAGTTCTCTTGGTTTTAAATGGATTATGCCTGTTCAGACTTTAAATGAATATTAAAACCACAAAGAGAAAACTAAGTGTATCTTATCCTCAGCTGCTGTAAAATTAGTATACTTTTGGCCAATATTTTCTCTTTATTTCTAAAAGGAGAACACTTCCAGTCCTGAATTTTTATTAGTAACATGCAAAAATTTTAAAGTTAAAAAAAAAAAAAAGAACTTAAACTAGATTAGTCTTTGAACAGATCAAAAGTCTAAAAAAATTTAACTAAGCTATTGGGACTCAAAATTYATGAAAGTGTAACATTATTAAAGAGCAGTGAATTATAATGCTTAGAAATTAGTTTTGATGTTGCACATCTCTTCCTTTCCCATTCTCGTTACACAGCAGCAGTCTAATATTTTTCAATTGTTATGAAATTTCTACATATTTATATATTTTTAAACATATGTGGGCTTTCATTTCATAAAAGTCACACAGTATACAATGATAGTAAGGTGTAGAGAGCACAGCCAGCAGTTGTCAGGGATGTTCCCTTGGCACAGAACTGTCCCCATGTACAAATCAGTCAGCAGGTAAAGCAGTGCAGAGGACTAAAATGAGATATATCTTACAATCAACAACTTAACTTGTTCTGTCACAATACCTGACTTCAGCACAAGAACCGCTACCTGTGTCACATAAGAATTAGCTACCTGAAAAACAAGACTTTTTTATTAGAAAGAGCATGTATATTTGATTATTTACATGTAGTTACTTTTTTTGCTCCACCTTCMGTTTGTCTAAAGCTCTGATCCCAATGAAACTGTCCCCTGAAGGTCTAAATCACAAGGTACAAATTCCAGATGAACAATTCGCTTCTTTTGCCTGACATGTCAGGATGCACTTCCATTTCAGTGCCAAGGAATGCTCTACACCAGAGCCTGAGAAACGTATACAATGTGGATATTACATTTAAGAAGCTATAAGCATATGCAGGTATTAAAGAATCTTGGAAGAAAGGCTCAGAAGCAAAAATTTAAATCTATGTCTAAGTCACTATTATTCAAAAGACAATGTGCATATTTATGTTGAATATGTATTGCAGGTAATAATAAATTAAATTGCACCTTAAAGGTCCACTGTGCTCTATTTCCTATTGAAAGTTCATAAACAGAGCTTCTCAAAATATGGTGTTTAGGAGATATATGATTAATAGTTGTAGATTGTTTATATTACATTTCTAGCTCATATTTTGATCTTTTCTGTTTTTCTCTTCAACTGTTTTTCACAAATTTATGTGACCTGAATGTGTACACAGAATATTTTTTTTATTTAAAGTGTATTAAATAAATGTTAACTTTAGAATCATGGCTATAGTGGATATGAGCATGCCTGAAATTCAGRTAGTTTCTGTTATCTCTGTGAAAAAAAGATATGGGACCATTTTGGTGGACTTTTTTCCTAGATTTTATTAGTCTCATAATTTATGTGTCAACATTTTTACCAACTACCCAGCAAAAAGCATACAGGAATAACTGCTTTGTCTAATTGTTCATCCATTAAAAATGAGAAGAAAGGTTGGTCTTCTCTGAATTCTGAAGGTGYAATTGAGTACTTCTTCACAGAGTACCTGAATGTTGATATTGGTATATCTTACTTTTCCCTTCCCAAGGAAAATTGTATCCTGTAGTGGATACTGAACTTGATCATAAATCTTTAAGCTCTCTTTAAGCACAATCGCACACTCAGAGCATTAGATCACCACTCCACAGAAGGGCACTAGATAACGAGAAATCTATTTTTTTCCATAATTATTTGCCAAGGCTTTTGGTGGAACTGTTCAGTGAAAGATATATTTCTACTTTGGCTACCTGAGACTTCCTCTGTGAATTAAGAATCTTTGTGAATTTGTGAAATGTGGCAGGTGAGCACAAGAGACCCAAACTGCCTCCYGCTCTGTGACCACCAAGGGAAAGAAAATTCTGCAGATGCTTTATCCATTTGGACAGACCACGGTTTAGCCACCTAATCTCAGTTAGGGTTTATGAAAAGATAAGGATTAGATAGGAATGGGGATTAGAAAGGAACTGACCAGCCAAGCAACAGAAGCTTAAGTCCCATTAAGACAATCAATTCACGCTCATCTTAAACAGGCAGCGACTAATTAGGTGAAGAAAAGGTCACAGGGAATGTATGACGTGAATCTATAGCACACCAGGCTTCTTCTCTATTTCTTTTTTCCTGGCCTTAGAACAAGTTGTCAAGAGCTGACAGTTACTCTGTGCTTTGAATTCCACACTTAAAATATCCAATGGAAATAGAAATGTGTAATTTTTAAAAAGTTTCAGTTCTAACTTTCGACTGCTATGCAGCACTGATACGAGTCTCAGCGGCTATCAGTGTGACCTCTAATGAAAAGAACTGGTTTATGGAAAATTCATTAAGGATCCAGGTTATGACTTCAGTGATTCATACCAGTTGATAATTAACWGCATACACTGAGCAAGCTGTGAGGGCTTTAAAAAATGAACTTCTGCACTGTAAACTGTAGTATGGTATGGAGACAAGATGATTTTAGCAGCATTTATTATCAGGTGCTCACAGGAACACAAGGAGAAAGCATTGGTCAGTCTTGTTTCCTTAAGGTCTCTTTTCCCCAGGTAGTACTTTTGACTATAAGAAGAATGATTAGTAAATGGCAACTAGCAGCCAAATATCACACTTCGCAAGCTGAGTGGAATTAGAAATTGTATCTAATTGCATTTAGCAAGTGTTATATACTAATTGTTGTATAAATGCTATATAATAATGACAGTAATTTTACTTTCCTGTGGCTGTAAAACACTTTTTTACTTGAGTTTTCTTCAGATATATTGGCATCTGCAAACATGCTATTTGTCCCAAGAGCTGCGAGTGCAAGGCAGCACGACTTCCTCGAGATTTATGGCTTAAGTTCCCAACTTTCCTTCCACAATAGTCTTAGCTACCCACCACATGCCCTACCCTTCACCCAGGATCTTATTTTTTCATTGCCTACCAATTTACCTTGACAGAAGTTTTTCTACCTTTCTGTAGGGAAATATACTAAGAAAAATTTTGCAAGACATGAAAAGCAAATCCAGGCTTCTGGTYAGATGCTATTCATCTTGTGACCTTTCATAAGAAGTTTCCAGTGAATTCTGGAGCTTCTTTTAAACAGCAGTAATGTTTCATTGTGTTTCAATATTCAAAGCAGAATCAAACTTTTAAATACACTGAGAACCTCGATGAAGTTGGAACTTTCAGGTTTCAGCTCTGCCTTTCCCTCAATTTCCCACTTGCCTTTGAATTTTGGGCACTACTCATGRCCTCTGCTATAAAGCACAGTCTGTCTGACAAGCTGTGTTTGACATATTAGCCATGGGAAGCTGTGAGAGCCAACATTCCCAATTCTAGGAGCTGAAAGTCTGAAACTTGTCTCGCAAGAACCTCCAGCTAAATACTTCAAGAATTAAGGAGGTAGCACGGAAGCCACAACCATTGCTCAAGACACAACAACGACTTCCCGTCAGCCCCAGCATGTCTGGGAGCGCGATGAACATGCAGCTAGTTCCAAGGAGAACATGGTTGATTCCTGAGAAGGACCCTTGCTCCTCCTTGACCTGAAATTTCTCCTTTCACCAGCAAGGCCACTATTACCTGGGCAATGTGACTTCCACAAGGGTCAGACCCAAACAGCTCAAAAACTGCATGCAAGTTGGTTGCAAGGCCAAAGGAGTTTCAGCAAAGGCCACATTTTTTCTCCACTGCCTTTTCTTCCCTCCTCAACTTCAGAGCTGAATACAAGTGCATCTCTGTCTAGCAGTGCAAAGGCGCAGTTCATGGCAGCAACACACACTTTACGAACAAAGAGGACAGGCCTGTTTAAAGGGAAAACATCAATTTTCAATGAAACTGACCAACTGAACATTGAAAATTATACAAAGTATTACTCCCTTATCCAGACAGAAAATAAACTATTGTCACTTCCTAATAACACATTTTGAGAGTATTATTTATAAATTGCCACTAGAGTGAAGTGTGATGGTTTGAAAGGTCACAATGTTTTATATTATTGCTGTAGAAGGAAATTTGAGACTTTCTAGAAGAGGCAGCCACAGTGAAGTCACTAGGAGTTCAATTTGTATAAAATCTTATACTAACTACTATGCCATTTTCTAATACAAATCCATCCAAGAAGAATCACTAGGGCCCTTATTCTGAGTGCTACTGCTCAGCATTGTAAAAATTAAAAACCTATTTGACTTTATTCATGTGAACAATCTCACTGACACCTCACATGCACAAAGCTAAAAGCATGATTAATTTTTTTTTCTGCAAGATTAGGACTAATGCTAATTCACTGCTGCAGTATTATTCCAGTTCTTGCTGTAAGAAAAATAGCTTACATTTTTCTGATTGTGATGTACAGAAATAGTTCTTCATGACAAACTTTAAGAGCACAAGAAAATAGGATAGTAAATTTTTTTCAAATTGGAGAACAAAGTTGCATTTGATTATCTTGCTGGAACACTTTGTACAGAGAGAATTGTAAGATACTTACACAATAATAAAAAATATATAACTTTGGCATCAGTAAGGAAAAACTATTCAAAATACTCATCAGGGTCAGGAAAGAGACAGTTCGTCAGCAGGAATTCACCAAGAAAGCTTGTGTCCAATTGATCTGATATAATTCTTCAAGGGGAAAAAAGAACTCACTAGTCAATGAGGAAAGGGCAGGACATAATTTTCATGGACTTCTATAAGGCTTTTCACATACAAGCACACAAAAGATTTATATATGTACTTGATGACCTTAAAATGGGAGGAAACTACCTGAATGGACAAAACTGCATTGGATTCAGGAGAGAAGGGAAACAATAAAGTGTAAAGCATCTAGGTAAAGGAAAAATGTAAAAGAAAATACTGTGGAGATTATCATTACTGTGCATTTCATTACAATTTTGAGGTGGCCCGAAGTTCTTTCAGCTTTGGCAATCAAGCATACATTGACATGCAAAATATCTTGAGTGGATATCAAGAGTGCAGCTTCTTGGCCCAAAAGTGAGTTTTGGGTTTTTTTTCCCCTTTGCTTTGCTTTGCTTTTTTTCCCCTCCCCTATTCCATTTTGTGGAAAATCTGGCGGGATTAAAAGGGATATGGTGAGGTGAAATGGGGCAGTATGGACAAAGCAAGGCTTTACTGTGGTTGCAGGCTCTATCATTGTATCTGCCATGGAATTGTGGGGTAAATAAATGATGACTCTATGATTCTAAACGTGTGTCATTTAATTTCATGATGTTAAAACTGGGTCAGACTGCCTCTTAAGAGTAAATGAATGAAAAGATAGCCACTACACGTCTCACTGACTAGGACAAATACATAAAACTTAGATGGAATAAAAGCTTTCTTACTTTTTTACAATAAGGATAAATGAATGGCATGTTTAAGAAAATATGTTGCCATCGAATTCTGATGGTCATTTAAATAGATCTTCTTTGTACAAGCAGAAAAAACTCACACAAAAGAAACCCAACGCAACATTCACTCTCCTGCAGATGCGGATAAATCCCACACAAATCTTTTAGGGGATTCCATTGTTTTTACTTCACAGTCAGATATCAGAACAGCTTTGAACATTATTGACCTTTGTATTTATCCTCATTCTTCCACTTCAAACAATAAAAAGCAGCTCCAGAATTCATGTTTTCCTGAGACATGCTACAGATCTAACAAACTGTTTTACTTTTATTTCCTCTTTGCAAGGACATTTTGCTTTGACATGAACAGCTCTTTAAAAATCCTGTAGATAGTTTTTAATTGCTGAAGTTGAAAAATGTGACAACTGCACTGTATAGACAAGTACAGTTGGATTCAAAGCAAAGTTTCCTTGAATTTTCTCTATACCCTGAATTCCTTACTTTATTATACACAAAAACTGCCGTGGGAAGACAGCTATGGTTGGAGCCAAACTCCATTTTGAAACCCTGGGTAAAGTACATTCTTCCAAGAATGCATAATTAGGCAGCATTTGTTAGAGTCAATTTGAGTGCATAAATTATTGAACATGGGTTAATTTTGGCTGGATTAAAAGCACCACCTGTTCACTCCTATAAAAAAGTGCCATAATTTCTGTTTCAGTGAAGTATTTAATCCTCATGTATTTGGTTTCTTTCTTTCAAAATGCAGTTGGTTTATGAATACCATCCATTACTCAGAGAATCAACATGTGCCCCATTTATTGAAAATGTAAGCAGTATATTGCCTTTGCTCTTCAAATGCCTGATAGCAAAGCACTACAATTCAAAATGTGTTTTCCAGCTGGGGAAGGCAAAGTAGATCAGAGCAGCTCGGACACATGTACCAGTGTGTGTAAAGGCTTAAATGGCTGCAAGGCAAACTGCTGTTCATCAAGGCAGTTCAGCGCCGTAGTGGTAGTTATGACTTTATATGGCAGCTCTCGAGATGCAGGGCTTAATGACTGCTAGAAAACAAGCTCCTTAGCAAAGCCTTTCACAGCAGCAGTAGCATTCTGCTCCTCTCAGTTGCTGTTACACACCAGACTGCTGCGGAAACTGCTCCTTTTGACTTCTCATTTAGATTTTGTTTCCAAATGACAAGCTTAAAAATGGTTTTACAACTGTGAAGTTTAAAAAGTGGCTCAATAGACTGCAGTGAGCCAGTGGCAATTCACTGTAAAGGTTTCAATGCAAATCCTTTGCTGCTATATCTTTCATCTCTCATGAACCCTTGGTAGGGTAGGTAGGTAGGTAGGTAGGATGAACCCTTGACTTGCTTAACAACTGATGAGAAGACATGAAAACTCTCAAGTTAGTTAAAGAAACAGAAGATAATAAATAATCTAGAAACTGTGTGTGGATCCACAGAGAATAGACAAGCTCCTCTTTTTTTTTTTTTTTTTTTTTTTTTTGAGCCCTGTTGATTTTGTAAGGCAGGAGTTTCACAAACACACCTGAGAGAGGCTGTTTTACCCAAGCACTGGGTTGAAAGTTCCTAATATAACATTTGCTGACATAAGCAGTCCAAGGAAAGTCTTCAGAAGATGCAGTTTAGAAGAAAACGGTGGAAGATTTTCTCCCAGAAGTTCCCCCCTAGAAAAGATTCGAGGGACACTGTCAGCTCCCAGAGCAAGACAAAAGGAATTGCAGACACTATAAAAGCAGTACTGTCAGCACCGAGCAACATTCAAAAGGAGTAATATTATAAAGCCTTTCAGTGTAGGGGGCATTGTGAATAGTGAATTTAAAACCTCCAGTGTTCAATTTTATCAGCAGATATGTTGAAAGAAGGAACCCATGAAAACAAGCCCAAAAACATAAAGCCAAGGCTGTGATATATAACCACAATGAGAATAAAAACTCTCACATGAAGACGGTTACTTAAACAGAGACAAGACAGAATCAAAATTTTGCTCAGGAATCCTCAGGTAGCTGGAAAGGTATTCCTAAGGTTGTCACTTTCTCCTGGACTTAATTACTCCTCCACCTTCACATCACAAAGTTTAATTCTATATTTTGAGAGTTTAATTGGCAGAGGATTGCAAAGAAAATGACAGCTTTGCAAAGCATGTGTATTACTGAAAAAATAATGGCAACAATTAAAATTCTTTTGAGCAGAGATGAGTGCTGCAGTTTTTCTTAAATTGATTATTACAGTCCTGGGAGCTCTGTCTGAATACTGACATGTAAAGTATTGGTCCCCAAAATCCCATCTATCTTGTAAGACTTACATATCCCTCTTTGTGGGAACACTGTTATCCAACAGAACTCACTTCAAAGCATGAGCTTCTAGAAGCTCACTCAGCTGGACAAGGAGTACAGACATTTCTCACAGTTTGCTGTGGAGACTGGCACTAAAAACTAAAGATATGTGACTCTTGGTGATCTCATCCTGTAGTTGTTCATGCAAAAAATTGTTTTTCTCTTTCACTTCCCACAGATCTGGGCCTTTTGATTTTGGTTTGATGGGAGGATTTGAAAACCTAAGTGTGAAATCAACTTGGTTTCACCTGGCTTGAAGTGAAAACCAGTTGATTTTATACACTTCCCTTCACACTTAGAAACCCGTTCAGGCCAACCAATCTTTTCTTCGTGACCCACATGCAGATTTTCAACTTGTAACTGAATGGAAAGCAAGTTCCACTGATACAAGAGGCCTACATAGCCCTCCGGTTACTCCAAGTCTGATTTATCAGATCACTATTATGGTCTATGTGCTCCTGCAGCCTGTAAGATATTTACCCAGTTATTACTCATACAGTATTAGGAGACTATTTTAACATTTTTATTTTGAGGCCAAGTATTTACCAAACAAATCTAGACTCTTTTTTTAATTCAAGAGAATGCAAAGGAGGTAGAGAGACTGTATTTGTATGTTTGTGATTCTTATTTAAGAGTATCTGCTTACACAAATCCTCAAGTAGGTATGATTGCTTTCTAATCCCCCTTTAAAAGAATGCATCTCTTTTTATGTTAAATTCAGATTTTGGAATACTTTTCAAGCAGTTAACATAAATAAAAACTGCAGATGCCTCTAATATTCAAAAGAATTCTTGTAATATTATTGATAATCTTATGTCACATTCTTCTGTCATGCTTCTGTGAGAACTGTGATGAGCTGTCTCACACATGTCCTGTTGGCTGCATATTTGCCTTGGCTTTAAGTATACATTCACTAAGATTCACAAACATACATATTTCACGAGAGAGATTGGCAATGCAAGCACTAACCCAGATTTTATATATTAGACTAAAAATTCTACAGGAAAACTAATTTTATGAGGCTATACAGCAAATGTATCATCATCATTTTTAGGGAATAAATTAAAGAACCAGACTATGAAAGCAATTTTTGGGAACTGAATAACCCTTTACAGGGTTACATGGGCACTTGTCTGGGCAACTCTACTTTGAGTCAGGATTTTCCTGAAAAACTCAGCTTCACTATCCTATAAACCTCGTTCATATATCCAGAATGCTCACACATTCAGAATCCCAACTTGTGCAAGCCATTCTGTTAATTGCTCGTAATCATTCCCTCTGAGTTTGTTACATGCATTTGCAATCACAGTAACCAATATTACTGTGTTGGCCATAATGCCAAGATGCCATAAATAACCAATGGCATCTTTAATTGCCTTAGAATTGCTTTGCCATTTCTGGAAAGTCTAGACAACTATCTTGCTTCCTGAGTGGGAAGCAGCGCTGCAGAATAGGCCTTACCTCTTTCCTGTGAAGAGACCTGCTTATTTAAAATGTTCTTGCAATCCACGGACAACTCCTGCCAGGCTCACTCTAGGCTAGGGGAGCTTCGGAGAACCTTTCCTAAAAGCCCTGTATTTGCAGCTCTATAAAGGTATACAAAGCTGAAGCTCATTTTTTCCTAGGAAAACTAGGAAAACACTTGAACCACACATCAACGGCTTATCACAGAGTGCTGTAGTTGTGCCTGCCAAAAGGTAAGCTGGAACAATGCAAGAGAAGCAAGATGCTGTGATGTGTCTCCTAGTAAAGGAGAGAAGAACATTTACCAGACACTGTTAAATGAAGAACATTTGCTGAGAGAAATCATTTCTCACTCTGCTTATGTCACCACTCAAATTCATGATGGATGTTGATGTACAAACTGCAATCTAATAATCACAGATTTTTTTTTTAAAAAAGAAATTGATAAGGACCTGAATACATTACCTATTTCCTATCCCAAGGGAGAATCAATTCACTCTAAATTGAAGCTTGCTATCTAACACACTATCGTATTGATACTTCCTAACTTTAGCCCATTTGGGAGCTTTTTCTTTGGACTTGGGTCATGAAAGTTTCTTTCGTACTTAATTGCTTCACATTTTACTGTGCTTCATTATTTGAAATAAATGTAATACTTGTCGAACCGGTAAGTCCCTTCATGGAACATGCGATACAAAGGCTTGTTACATCAAGCGCGCTGCCAGCGATAACTCATAACTATTTTCCATTCAATTATAGAACACACTGATTTTCCTGCTGAGTCACCTCAAATTCAATTTCTCATTGTGAATTCATCTAAATTACTCGCCCATGAATTAACAATGCTGAATGCTAACACAGACATTGAATTATATTATCTTTCAGAAACTAGAAGATGTAATTGCAGCTGACAAGGTCTGCTTCATTTTTAGTTCTTTTCCAATTTTAACTTACTGATCCTGCCTTTTAAATGCAATACTCTTTGTGGTAAGAGAAAAAAAATCCCATAATTATTTTGTAGGATTTAGGATGCATCACAGCAGGTCACACAATCAAGGCTTCCATTTCATCTACTGAGCAAGGTTCAGACATCTTCTTCAGAGTGGTCTGGTGGACTACAGACAAAACCACAGAACCTGCTCACCGTTCCAGTTTTTACTTACTAAAACCTATTTTTCTGGTCCTATATTTCAGTGCATGAACACTTTGGATAGCAGTCACCTGCAGGCAAGTAAAGTCAATGTATAAATATAATCCATGTAAGAGCAGACATGCGCACTTTCCTACTTCCAGGAAATTAGCATGTTATCTATCTCCAGATACTTGGCCAATGGAATTAAAAATTTAAATACAAATTCCAAATAATACACAGTTATCACAATACAACTGAGATCATGATCCAGAATCCTGGATATACACTGTATCTACCCAAATATGTATGAACTAAAAAATTATGCCGTGATTCATATAAGAACAGTATTTCCTGTTCTTATGGAATGGAATCATTTCTTCAGAAATAATATAAGACGGGTACCTGCTACAGTGTTTTAAACATCTTTACAATAAATGAACTAAAGATGCACAAAGTTAATTCCAATTATTATCCAGAAACTTTCAGAACAGCAAAAAAGGTTTAGATACTTTTAATAACATAATCCACTTAAAGTAAATTTAGTACTTACCCCATTACAGAGGAGGAATTAGAGGCTATAGCTCTGTACAGTACAGGACAGTAGTACTATGAGATATGCTCTATCTTATAGGGGATTTTTTTACTAAGAAGCCTAGAAAATGGGCATGGAGAACATTGTGGTGCCCTCTGAAATTCATGAGGAAACAAAACCTTAGAGAATAGTTAATAACATGTGAAAAGGATTTTTCAATTGCTATCAATCTTACATGGAAAATATTTTTATATAGTCATGATGATCACCTGAATATCTCTAAAATAATATACAGATGTTGAGAGATGTTAAACAAAATACTTGTCCCTTAGTATCAATGGCTCTCTGGGGTAATGATGTCAAGCACATTGTGCAAACATGCCAAGACACAGACTTTATATTTATCTGAAAAATTCTGGTACAGCAGCATTTGCTGTGCCATCAAAGCTGAAACATTTTCACCCAGCAGTTCAATTTCAAATAGCACAAACCCACTGGCCTTCCTGGCAGTTAGCCCAGGTAGATAGTTCCAGTACAACTGCCTAGAAATTCTGGACTCCAAGAGAATTCGCAAAGAATTTCATGTTTTACTTGTCTTAAAAATGAAATGAAATTTCAAAACTGAAATCTGAGACAGATATACACAAGGTTCGACTAAGTGTCCTTCCAACATTTTATTGCATCTCATGAAAAAGCAAAACTAAACTAGATGAAACTGAGGCTTATTTTTGCATATAGACATCCCAGCTTTAGGCAGCCATCTGTATTGGTCCAATTTTCAGTTCTTTATAAAGCACAGTGGAGTCTGTGACATAAGTACATGTGGAAATGGCAACTTCAATTTGCTGTTTGCTCTTTTGCATCATTATTAAAAGCCAGAATTCACTGTGCAGGAGCACTTACTTGAACTGAAGTAAATGCTCTTGGCATGACAGCTTACTCTCTCTGCGTTAATCTTCAACAGCTCTATTACTTTAGAATAAAATATTTTTATTCAATACTTATTGTACAGTATCCAGTCAGACTCCCATCCCATCATACATATAGAAAGCTCAACAAAATAGAACTCCTTGACCAAAGGAATTATAATCTCAACAAACTAGAGACCAAGAAGAGAGAGATTATTAATACTTTCAATGTTTAAATCAATGAATCGAGATGCAATTAAGGTCTAATTGCAAAGACTGAAACAAGCAACACTCAATTGATTTCAGAGGTAACAACCATATGTTAAAAGTTAAGCCATTATTAATTAAATCATCCTGAGAGCAGGGTCAAAATTACATGTCCACAATCACACACTGAGTCTACAATGTAATTCAGAATTGAGCCTAGATTTTGAATATAGTCCATTTATTTAAAAAATAGCATTTATATACAGCATTTATTTTGTTTTCATAGTTGCGCACCCGCATCCAGGCAGGCACTCATTAGAAAACTGTGTTTTGGTTTCCTCATGCTGGGTCTGTGCATGCTTAAAGTTTCTTTTATTCTAAGGAGGATGAAGCACAAGTTACTTTACGGGCCACAGGCACAGGCTTTCTCTAGAAGCCCTTCATGTGACAGTACCCTGCTCTCTTAAAGGTCACCACTTGGGTCTGTTGCAACTGAAGTATGAAAGATCCACAGAGCTTAGAAGAATTCCACTACCTAGCAGAAGTAATAAGCAGATCCAGGAAGTGAACAGAAGAGCAGTTTCTGCAACACTGTTATCTGTGGTCAGGTCAGAACTCCAAGAAGTTCAAGTACACCTTTGTCTTGCACTGTTTTTGTTTCTGTGCATCTGTTTCCACGCAGTTGTCTTATATTATTTCACTTATTAAAGGACACCCAACAAAAAGTGGCTTTATTACAGAAATAATTGTTTACTTCCCAAAACATAGACTTTCATGAGTAGAAACTGATGATTTAGGCAAATTTTCATAGGGCCTAGTTCCCAGCTATCTCTGCACTGCCACTTCATGGAGATCTAAATTTGTTGTAAAAATATGAGAGACAAATTTCACTTTCAAAAAAGTTTCTATTCTGATACTCTACAAAGTCATCATATTGTAGAAAATTCATAACATGCACATGGACAAATTCCCCCTATCTGATTTCTTCAATTATTCAATAGCCTACTGAACATGCTAGTGGATTTTCTGTATATCAAGCATCACTTATGTTTGGATCCATTTTAAATTGCTTGAAAGGGACTGGGGAAATCTTTTCTCTTGTAGATTTTTCTGGAAAACCACTGGAAATATTTATCTCAGACCTAATAAAATCTATTAACACTAGTAGCAGAGTTCTTTTTCACTGACTTGAAATGGAACCATGAGACTATTGCCTTGGGAATATAATATTTTGAAGCACTGTTTTCATTTATAGATAAGAAACAGTGAGACAAGTACTTTCAATTCAATTATGATTTTATTGTCTGTGTATAATTATTAGTTTTGCTACTAAATATTCTGGTTTGGAAGTATAGTATAAGGCAGCAGTTGCTGATAATGGGCTGAACTGGCAGCCATCTGCTCCAATGCTGCATTGGAGCATCCAATAATTGCATTGTCAGAGAAACGGATCTTGCGATTTCCACTCCATTGAGAGGTGTGAAGAGGCTCACTGCCCGAGAGGCTCTCCCAGCAGTCCAAAGACCTAAATAATAAATGCTATTACTTAAATGGCATTCTAGTCATGTGGTGAAGGCACCCAAAAGTGCACAGGCTGAACTCCTTCTACTCTAAGGATGAAATTGGGTAAAAATATTGCTAAAAAATACACAAAGGCAATGCTTATAAGGTCTACATCCATGCTTTGACAAGAACATATCAGAATGCCAGCTAAAACTGCCTAAGTCTATCCAGGAGATAGAAGAGTCACTTTCCATCAGGATATATCTTCTCGTGGCCTTTCTGTATTCAAGCATTATAAGGATGTGAATTATTACAAACGCTGGCACATGAGGACTGGCTAAGCTTGTGGGAACGATGTACTTCTGAAGATGATTACCAACCATTCATCTGGCTAATGTGAGGCCAAATCTGACCTGACTGCCTGGCTCAAGGGAATATAATTAACTCCGCAGTCAGGTTGCGTTTGGAAAGTAGGATGAGCCCCAAGAGGAACATGCAGATGTCAGAGAGCTAATGCTGCCACCTCGTGTACAGAAATGGACTCCCAAGTGAAATCACGACTTTCTTCTTTTTTTGCCAAAAAGGTGCGTGCGTAACATACGCCCTGATACCACTTAAAAGCAAGATAAAAGTAGGTATAAATGGAAAAAGGCAACCTGAAGAAGTCCACCACATAACTGACCAGCAGGAATATGATTCCCACCATCCCTCCACTGAACCAGCCTCACCTCACCTCACTAGCAGGTGACCTTAGGAAACTATGTTTGAAAACAGTCAAGTACCTTTAAGTATTATTGATTGCACAAGTAATAGCGCCAAAAGTGATTACACCGTGTGGTACTTACAAAAATAATTACACTTCAGAAAATCAAAATTAATTTGTACACTTCTGCCTCACTTTTAAAGTTGTTGACATTTCATTGTAGTGCTCCTAATGAAATGAAAATTATTAATAATTGTTTCTACTTAAGTGTGACAAATGTCATTTAGGTTCGGATGTGAAAGTGTCATAGTGCCTCATCAGATCACTAATCCGACTTTTGGTTCATGCTAATATTTGAAAGGCTTTTTTTTGTATTTATCAGATGCAAGTTTAGATAGGCCAAGTACATTGCGATCAATATGGGCTTTACTTCCCAACTGTAAGTCACCTTGCTATGGAGTCCTTTCCTTAGAAATCACTCTGAAAAAGTGTAAAAAGCAGAAGATAGTAGAAAATGAAGATCTCTGGCCAGAAGATTAAAGAGCTTTATTCCTCATTCCACTACAACGGTGAAGTAGTATAAAATAAACAGTTAGTCTAACACCAGGACCACTTCTTGAAATGCAATTTCATTTTTTTCCACCTCCCAAGCCAGTAGTCTTATTTTAGGCTTATTTTAATATATAATGAACTGCATGGTTTAAATATGTTAACAAATGAATAACAACAATGCAGAAAGAAACAGATCTACTGTGTAAAGAAAATGTTAAATCAAGTTAGGCCTCATAGTGCTTGCCTCACACAACATATTACTCCTATAAAGTTATATTATTTGTGCAGATAAAATAACAATTCTTTTAAAATACTGCAATAAAAATATACTTTGTGAAGAGTCTAGAGTACTTTAGAAACATTAAATTATTAAAACTCATACAAACAGTCTCTGAAGGTCCCCGCTATTACAGTTTTATAGCTGGATGAACTAAGATGAAGATCTGTACAATTTGTCTAGAGCATCATCAAACCAAGCTGCAAGTAGCACTTTGGAAGTCCCTTGTCTAAATTCCTTGAGCAGCTCTCATCTACTGCCTATTTCTGCAAGACAGATCTTTCCATAACAGAGGACACCAGATTAAGATTCAAGAAAATAGAGCCTTTGTTATTTTTTTTAAAAAAAAATGTAATTTGCACCACTGTCTTCAATCCATGGATGGACAAGAGGAGAAAACTAATACTCTGTGATGAATACACTTGTTTTGAGCTGTCTCAGYAGTACCTTCAGTAAAATGAAAATGACATAAGGCTAAGATAACTATYCTGGATGCGTGGGGGTTTCCCAAAAAAGAAGTATTACCAAGAGCCAGTTTTGTAAAATCAAAGGCGCATGCAATGAAGCCTGTATTAATATTTTAGAAGTTTTCTCATTTATTCAGAACTTACTCTACTAGCTCTGATTAATGATAAAATCTTGGTTGCAGATGCCTCACAGAATATAGCAGTCCGCTTGAGTTCAGCTTTGCCTGGACTTGGGGAATGAGTACTGCAGCTTTTCTCCATGTTACCATAAATCCAACAACTTGCATAATGTCACCTGCTCTGTAAATATATCATTGCTTACAAAGAAAAACACAATAAAAACAAGTGACACCAAGAGCATTTTTAGCGTCTTTCTCCCAAGTCTGTGTAGTTTTCTATCCTTCAGTTAATCCTGCGGGCACACTATCRAAAAGATATGCTTCAAATCTGTTCCTATTATAAGCTATTCGCAATTAGAGATAGCAAAGAAAAGCCTATTTAAGGAATCTGTGTTCACAGAAATACAATGAATAAGTATCCAAAATGATGACAAAAATAGGATAAGTGGTTGAACTATGGAAGCAAGCAAGCACTTGAATGTCTGGCACAGGCACCTACCTCCTGATTGTGAGAGTGACCCACTTCTTGCCCTAATAAAAAGCTATTTCACTTACAGTATACCAGCATAAGCCTTCCATAAAAAAGCATAGGCTTTCAGTTCTCCCTTTACATGCTCATCAGTAACTTCTTGCTTCAGCTTTACAGGTAATCAATAAGATAAAAATAAAATAACTAATTTTGAAAGCTAAATTTAATTTCTTTTTTTATTTCCTTTTATGCTTATCATGCATAAATCTGATTTATTCCCCCTCAGTGCTGTCACCCTGATGATATTTAGACTGGTGATGTTTATTTCCATTACAGTCACAGTTCTTCAGCTCTTGTGATTATGTGAGAATCCCAACTTCAATTTAAAAACCCTCCTATTGCCAGCTCTCAGGTTCTGGAGAACAGTATGAAAGCATGACTCAAGTGTACTCTAAAAGCTCTGTGTGAAAGGCAAAGAAAAGGGTTATTTTGTGCAAAACAAAACAAAAAACATGCTTCTTAGTGTAGTCTCAGAATTGCTTGGAGKTTTTTTGTTTTGTTTTGTTTTGTTTTTTTACTTATTAGTTTCATGAACATGTAAAAGCAATGCATTCTGATCAGAAAACAGCCATTTTATGGAACTGTAGAATTACAGAAGTTTCACATACCTGATGCCAACACGTAACCGTCTGAGTCCATGTGAGCAGCACTGCTGGGATGATCACAGGCCTCAAATGTCTCATTTCTCCTCAGCAGCTGCACAGAGAGGGCGATGCACAAGGTGAGGTTTTGGGGTGCTGCACGAGGTGAGGTTTTGGGGTGACGCACGAGGTGAGGTTTTGGGGTGACACACAAGGTGAGGTTTTACCGTAGCGCTGCAATGTGTTGGTGCTGCCTGCATGTGGCCTCCTCCACGGCGGGCACCTGATAACTTCTATGGCCCTGGGGCAGAGCAAGGCCTGCAGGCACCCCTGTGAGGAAGGTGGCTGCCAAAACACCCTGCACGCCTACCCCTCGAGGTAAAGAACTGCGTGGGCAGCACCTCATGGCCACGACCCTCAAAGGTGCCCTCACCTCATCGAGGTGCTACCAGAGACTGTGCCTGGGCTCCTTGCTACACTAAGGCCTCACTTTTCTCCTCAGCTTTAGGAAGCACAGCTGGCAACCCGAGTCAGAGTGGCCTCAGTTGCAGCAGGAGCTCCGTCCCTCGTGCCTGGAGGCAGGGCCAGAGCTGGGCCAGGGCCACTGCCCCAGGGGTGGCTCCCACCCAGCTACGGGTGGCCCATGGCTGCCCAACACCGGGGTGGCAGAGCCGAGATGGTGGCGCTGAATGCTGCAAGGTCCCATCTCCCATTTCCAGGCAGCGGGTGCAGAGCACCTTGGTTCTTTTCCACTTTAGTCCTGTCTGGCTGCCAGCAGCCTGGCCCCACATAAGGGCCCTCGCAGAGCCCAGGCGTCTGTTTGTGCCTGGCACAGGCTTCTTTGAGCCCTAGGTCCTTTCTCTCCACAGCACCCTGCACTGGGCCCTCACTTTAAAAGATGGCCTACATGGGAAAACTAGAAAGCAGAAAGGTGGAAAGGCTGATATTTGGATTTTATTTATTTATTTATTTATTTATTAATTGTTAAATTGAAGGGAAAAAAATCTCAGCCACCATGAGCAGGAGGTCAGTGCTACATGTGCCATCTCCGTATCCCCAGCGCAGCTTTGCCTTCTTTTCCCAGGAACGGCTGTCCTGAGCTCCCAAAGGCACTTACTGAACACTGTGCAAACGCCAGCCTCTCCTGAGTTTATAATCTGGCTCCCTAATTACAGAGCAGGGTGAAAAGGTTACAGCTAGAAAGCTACAGTAGAAGCAGATCTGCAAACTTTAATTGTAATTTAAGCCTTCTGCCCGTCTGGGCTACAGTTGGAATATCATTTGGAGGTTAGTGTATTGCTTAGAGGTATGAATAAAAATCCTTAATTAACACAGTAGCAAGAAACTTTCCTTTCTTATTTGGCCTGGGAAAGAAATAAAAAAATAAAAGCTAGTTAGATGTGTAAGGCTATATTCCCCCTGAAGTGAAAAATTAGCACGTTGCTAATATTTCTTTCAAAGCCTCTTGATTTTAAATTAAGAATTGTAGTTTTGTGATTAGGGTCCTGGGTAGAAGCTTGGTAGATTCAAGCTCCAATCTCACATCCGAGCCAGACTCATTTCGTGACCCTGGGTTGTGTGTTAGTTACTGGGGCTGCCTTTCCAGCACCCATCTGATTTTAATTACAGACACAGTACTCTTGAGAAATTGCTAGTGGGTCCTGATGCAAAGCTAGCAGGACTTCCTTATTAGCTTGGGTTGATTTTGGATCAGATTCTTTATCTATTTCTTAAGTATATGTAAGGAGAACAGTGCTATGCACTTAACTGGGATATTGAGAGTGTGTATTATCAGTGTTATGCAATGCTGAGAATTTATACTGAATGGGGTCATAGAAGTATTTAAATAATGACAAAAATTAGCATAAAATGAATACCCTTGTCYTGTTTTCTTATTTTGTCAAAGCATCAATTCCATAGCTTTCTAATCAACATGAGAGACCACCTCTAAAATCTAAAAGTCTTTAACTTTTTATGCCATCATTAGTAGGCTGTAAAATAGATCCAGTTATTTCCAGTTATTGAAATTAAGGATTTGAAGAGAATTTATCTAGTAAGATGGGAATGAGTATAGGAAAAGATTCCTAGAGCACATCTTTCTGCTGGCAGAAAGAATATTGCTACTACTGACCTGTACAAAAAGTGTCCTTTGGTTTACAGAATCTGTCTTTACACACAGAGTATCTATAGATACGGAGAAACCTATTGCCTGACTGCTGCAAGAGGAAAGAATGCRGACATACTCATTCCCAGGGGATGAAGGTTGCAGGCAATTCCTGATGTTAAATTTGCACCACTGCATGAAAGGTAAAGCTATTCATTATTATTGTCAGTTTTTATTGTTGTTTGCTTTGCTTTGCTTTTTGTTGGTTTGTTTTTTAAATTGTTAACTAGCTGTCATGTTTGAGGCACATAACAAAATTCCATCTCCTGGAATTATCAGGTGAAAATTCTTTAAGTTTCAACTTCAGAAGTTTATCACAAGGTGCAGGAGGAAAAAAGTATTTTGATATCACAACAGTTCTGTGCAAAGTGCAGAAATGCTGGTACTTTATTCAAGCTGCCCATTTGACTATGTGTAAAACCATAACTCATACGGGGGAAGAGTGCAAGGTGAAGTTTTATACAATTAAACTGCGAATTACTTTAGCCTATAAAATAGGCCAAAGGGAATATATTAAGACAACTTATTCTCACATTTAGATCAGAGTCATTATAACCAGAATCTCAGGAGCTATTATATTAAGCATTAGTGTACTGATTCAGTAAACTACATTAGGTTTTATGTACAGTGTCAGGAACTTTGACRTGACTACCATAAATCTTCTAGCATTGACAGATTTCCCAGTGAACTTTTATTTTCATGAGGAAATATTCTGAAATTTTTCAAAGTATACTAATATGGATTCTTCAGTAGCATAATCTGAAATAGGTGTTAATGTTAATGAAGACATTCACATTTATTTGTATAAATTAGCTTTAGTATTCTCTCACCTCAGACATTGTAATGGGCATCATTAAAACAACTGGGAAACACTGATGTAAAAAGCAGTGAAAATGGTTGCCCACATTTGCCCACATTATTTATTGTTTAGTAGCAAATATACGTGAGTGTGTGCGAGCATGTTTATATATTTCAAGAGAGACACAATTACATGACATGAATCAATGAAGAGACTAGAACAGGGACGGAGCAAAACTGATTTCTGGTTTTCTGTCACAAGAGGATGGCTGTAGTCACTGCAGTCTGACCTTTTCAGTCTGAAGTCTCTCTATTCCTTCAGATTCTTGAGTTTCTCTTCCCATGTGTTTTTAAAAAGCAGGGTGGGGAGAAGGGTAAGTAGCACTGATCTGCCCATGCACAGATTAAATTTTTCTTTTTAAAATGTACTGATATGTCAGATAAATGAATGTATTGATATAGCAATTGCAATCAACTGTCTTAGAAGGTCACTTCTGCTTGTTAGGTCACTAAATGTGTTTAAAATAGGAATGATAGAACAGAAGGATAGAATAACTATCACTTATGTGGTTTACTAGAAATAAAATATTAAAATTTTAGGTTCTTCATTCCAGTAGAGAAAAGGCAGAGAAAGTCATTWGAAAGAAAAGATTATCCTGGTTCAAATCTAGATCCTCCCGCTCTTGCTGTCAGCTACATTAGAGTTTGAGATTCTGAGTTGTTACTGTAAAACAAATGCATAATACAAGTAATAATCCAAAGGTAAACTTCAGTTAGTAAGATAAAGCCTGAACACTTGTTTCTTCGTAAATGAGCACTAAACATTTCTGGCATCTAGTGCTCTATTTTTGCAAAAACATAATCCATGAAATATTTAAACGCTCTTCATGTTGCATTTTGATGACTCATTTTTCTGTATAGATACCGTGTAAAGCTGTGCTTTCCTTAAATATAAAAAAAGACTTGCTATGTTTATTTGTCAAGGGAATTTGTAAGGAATACTTGTATATAACATATTCTGTGAAATAGCTGAAAGTATTTAATCATGGCAATGGCTTTTTCAAGTGATTTTTCTTTGCGGCAAGTCAACTATGTATTGTATTATTTGTGGATCAGTATATCTAATGTCAGCACACGTTTCTATTTATTGACTCATTTTATCATGCAGAACTGTCACAAGCTTCTTATTAATCTGTCTCTGAAGGATCAAAATGCTTTAATAAATATGTTAGTTCCTTTAGATCTTAGGCTGAAATGAAACTGTTAGTTAAATGTACTGTGACTTTGGACTGAAAATACCTTTAGAGATTTAAAAGGGGAACATGTTACATAAATCTAAAAGACTGACAAAGTAGAATATGTAACTCTCTCTTAATGGCCAATTAGAACTCAAAGTAAAAAAAAAACATTTTTCTGTATGAAACTACAAACTATCAGTGTTTTGTTATGCTGTATGTTTTGTTTCTCAAAGGGATAGTGAATTTTTCTGTTGCTTCACAGTGAAAACTTACTGCTTAATTGGGCTACTCACTGACATGAACAAACGGAGGGATACGCTTTRAAGTCAGTCCACACTAGTGTTTACGTAAATAACAAAGCTCGGGAAAATGTCTACCACTCTTTACTATAGACACATATAATTAGGAATATGAATTTTTGTTTTATTCAAGAATATGAAAATGTTTAATATGCTTTCTTCAGCTGCCCAAATCTATCATAGAGTTTAACATAGGAAATATTTTTCTTGCATATAATGCTTAGTTCAACCATTCTTTGGAAGAAGAAGTATCYCCCACAAGTATCAGAACTTTCCTGATTGGTTTTTGCTGATTTTTATAAGGCAGCCAGGTAACATATTTTCTAGATGATCATCCAAATGTGAAAAAGACTCTTAATATTGCATACTTATGTATGCATTCCAGATCCTATTATGTGAATAGCAATGCCTGTAAAACGGCTCAGAATTACTCATGAAAAGTGAGCGAGTGGCTGAAATGGTTGTATTTGTGRGCAGCTCTAGAGGAATACTTGCTACATTCACCAGGGCTTGGTTTGCACAGCTCACCCCTCAGTCAGCTTCATTCCCTTAAATCTTACGATCAAGCCATGATGTTGTTACAGTACATTACATGGTTTTTCCTCTATGTCATCATATATTGCCATAGGGAAATGAAGCATAAAAGGGCTGTCATTAGAGCGCATCATTAAATAAGACTCTGCATGAATTCCAACTGTTGAACAATTGATCAGTTCCATTTTGAGCCAAAGAAGTGTTTTATCCTTATTTGATTTCTTTTGGTGTAACAAACCTATGTTTCAGTGATGTCTTTAATTTACTTTAATTTTTCCTTTAGAATTGTACGGTATAATATTCACTCTTATCTTGCAAAGCAAAAGATCAAAGCCTAGAGAACTTACATATGTGTGCTAAATGTAAGAAGCAGAGTTAGGATGGATTGCTGGATGTAATGGATTACTGCATTAGCATGGAGTGCTGCCATGCTTCTGAATGACCTAAACAGTAATTCCGAGTGAGACATTGCTTTACGCCACCTTCTTTTGTTGGAGCTGCAATTATTCGATTAACTATGGCAAGGAAAAGACTGCTGGATGTACCTTCCACTACATTTGTCGTTGTGCTAAAGTTTTTCAACTCTTGTATCTCTTTGCTGATTCATGCATTTTGAAGTGCTGGAGCTTTACAGTAGTATATTTATGAACTTCTTTGACCATTCATCTGGTAGCCTATTCTGTGGAGGTGTAATTCACTCCCAAAATGTGCGTGTTGTGAGAAAAAGGAGCAGATGAAGGGATCGTGTGAGCAATGCAAACGGGGTTGCTTAAAGAATTTTCTTCTGGCTCTTCATTTCTCTCCATTTTTGAGTGTGATCTGAAGCTGTGTACATCCTGTGATTTTCACTTAAGGTGACATGACGCCACATCTCAGAAGTCTGTTGTGTTGTATTGTGTCTGGCAACATGAGAAATAAAAGTAATGAACACCTAGCTCCTTTCTAAGCTAGCTACTACAACTCTGCTAAAATGCAATCATTAATCTTAAGTCGAAGACACTCCAGTATGCTCTGGAGTTCTTCTGAGAGCTGGGTAATGCAGGTAAGAGCTCACACCATTAGTAGTATGGGGAAAGATCTTTCCATGGCGTGCCTGATTAAAGGTAATGAGCAGTAAAATTGAAGTGCTACTGCAGTAGACAAAACTGGCTTCAGAACAGCACCTTAATTAAAATATTTTCCTTTAGCAGAATAATAGCCCAAGTAAATGTCCATAAAGCTATAATATGAAAAAAACACAAAATGCTAAGCTATAGAGTTAAGAGCTGTGATTTTGTTTTTGTTTTTTTTCTTTAACTTGACCTGTGTCTTGTGGGATATATGCCAATATATCAGTGCAAACTAAGCACACATGTGAGCCTGCAATTAGTTTAATATGTATATAAGTAGTCTCTTCTTTGGAGATGAGTATAAGCAATCCTGATCCAAATCTATGAGAATTTAAGCACCTGATAAATTGTGTCTTATTTGAACAACAGAAATAAGAATTTAACATTAACTTAAGTGAAGACTGTGTTGCTTGCCTGTAATGCTACATAGTTGTTGCTTGTGGATGCAAAGGGCTATATCAAACTTCTTGCTTCTCTTTGCTTGATGAACTGAGAACCAGGGTATCTTGTGCTCTGCCAGACTGGCCTCCTTATTGATAAACGTGTGTTTTACATCACTGAGTCATCAGCATTTTGGGGAACATAAATGATGCTTGTGTCAATAATAAGTGATTTTTTTGTGATTAAAACGTTAAGCTCATCAAAAATAAATTTTCCATCCTGCCCTTGAAGCAAGTGAGCATGCAGTAGATTTAAATCATTCACCAAAGGAGCATACTTCTACTATTTAAATTAAATGAAAGGTAACTTTAGCTGTTTTCCTGTGGTTTACGCGGTAGTTCTAAGGGTGCAAACCTGCATCCTGCAAGGGTGCAAACCTGCATCAAATCCTGCATCTACTAATGATCATTAGATCACTATGTACTGCTAGTTATTTTGTTGTGGAGTGTACGGTGTTTTTTTYTGATCATGAAGACTAGATGAATCAGAACTTTTGCCAAAATTGATGTGCATTGGGACACTAAATCCATCTTCATGGGGTGTGTGAATTGTCTTGGCTCACTGTGATGACACCCAGTTACTCAAATAATGGAAAGAGCAGGGAACTAATCGAATTGATATCTCAGCACGTTCTTTTCACTCAGAAATTCCAGAGGGTTCTTAATGTCATGTACACGTCTCCTGGGGCTGAGAATGAGTTTATCGCAATAATTGGTCAAAGATTGTCCAGTAGCTCATCAGTAGACTGAATAAGGAAAGTGAATAAGGTTACAGCTCTCTATTAAGCTCTTCTCTATCTTTAAAGTATCCTTATAGTTTTTCTTTTTAAGTCTCATCGAATAGATAAGCAATTTAGAGCAGTTAAATAATGTGTACTAAGGTACGTTCTACTGGAATGCTGAGCCATATGGGGTTAGGAAGAAGGAGTTTTTTAAAGTAAATAGTTACCAGAGGCCCAGTGCAAACTTCATTGCCAGTTTTTCCCTGAGTGATCACCAAACAAAAATCATTACAGAATACCAAAACAAAAATCATTACAGAAGACTCTTGTTTTGTCCCTCGTGGCTAGAGGATGGAAGGTTCTAATAAAAGTGTGCATTCCAGTGGGCCTGAGGAATAGGAATAGGAGCTGTTTTTCACCGTAGGAGAACATTAAAGCTGAATGTTACAAAACAAGTTATGTGCAAAGTAGTTTAATTAATAATAATCCCCCTAAAGCTAGGTGTTTGAAATGAGGTAAAATAGTTTGTTTTTAATCTTTGTTTGGGAGGGTGCTGTAAGCTGGTCAACTTTTTGTTCTGTCTCTCTACTTATGGTTAGAATTGCATTCACAGAAAATAGACTAAAGCTCTACCTTTGGTAACTAGACCTATGCATGTCACAAAATAGGATTTTCAGGGTTTTTTTCAGGATTAGTACTCTCGTAACTCAGAAGACAGAGAGCCTGGTACATCATAGTGTACTTCCCACTTTATTATGTWGATTCTTTTCTTGATTTGTGACATATTCTCTCAAATATATCATGTCTTTTCACCCCAACCAGAACTTTTTCAGCGCTTATTGCTGTAACTGTGACCCTTCCACTGGTCCCTCTTGGGTTGTTTTTAATGCAGCTTTATTAAAGCACATCCTGCATAAGAAGCTGCCCGAAGCAGGTTGCTGCCTCCTCTGAGAATGAAGAGAGCAAATAGGCCATCTTTACTAAAGACAGACACTCCATTCTTTTGCTAAATCAATTCCTTTGTTATCACTGAAGTACATGGCTTGATCCTTGCTCCCACTCAAGTCAATAAGAATCATCCCATTGA
Organism: Nothoprocta perdicaria; assembly: GCF_003342845.1. Taxonomy (NCBI): domain Eukaryota; kingdom Metazoa; phylum Chordata; class Aves; order Tinamiformes; family Tinamidae; genus Nothoprocta; species Nothoprocta perdicaria. The sequence continues at coordinate 3,585,903 of NW_020455532.1, forward strand.
TTTTTGGTGGTTGAGATTCAAACTTTGAATTTTAAACAGATTTCCGTTTAAAAGTCTGATTTCTTTGGCAAACAACATTAATCTGTCTTAAAACTATCAGAATGCTACCTTTGCCGGTAAGCAGTCTGAAACTCTGTTTATTCACACTGCTGTGTCTCTGGTCTGAGTTTTCTTTCATAGCTATTTGTGTGTCTAAAGCAGCAGCACAGGATTTTCTTCTGTAGAATTGCTGCTTTCTGTTTGTATGTCGTTCATACACTTCACTTGAAGAACAAGCACAGGTAGAGGTATTGATGCATATTGGATAGAGAGGCCAGCGGTGGGGTGTTTGCCTTGGTAGGGTTTGCAGAGCTGCATACCTCATTAAACTTGCTTCAGAAATAACTTTCTCTTGTGGACACAACTCTATTTTTGCAAAGTGGGACTCTTTGTGACACAGGAAAAAGTCTGAGGTTTGAATACCAGCAGTACATGAAAAATACTTAAACTGGTGATTATGTTTTAATGCAGCGCAAGATGTAGAAGGCTGAGCTGGCTTGTGCAATGAGCTAGATTGAGCAAACTACCTTTTAGAAACAGCGAAACAGACACTACTTGTTTCTGATCATCTGTTCTTCATGAAGAACCTCTGTCATGAAAATGCTTCTTAAATGGCATCTATTTCTTTGAATAGTTGCACATAACTCATTGGTCTCAAATCAGTGAAAGGCTGGAACCCGTTGTTTTATCACCCTCTTTGACCTATTCTGCACAGAATCATATCATTTATTCAGCTGATGACATTGTTTATATCTACAGATGTCAAGAGCAACTGCCTGTTTTGTCAGACTATACCAGAGAGTATTGGGAGTGTATCACCTGAGGCTTTCGGCATTATTTTCTTTGTGGATAAAATTCTGTGTACACACGGGGAGTGTAATACTGCTCAAATTAGTTATAAAGCAATCCACAGAAAAATAATATTATAGGACAAACACTAATAAGTGCAAGGTATTGAAGCATGAAATGCATTTATATGAAAGAGTTCATTACTAAGTACTGAAGCAAAGGGACTCTTTTGTTAAAAGAATAAGTATTAGCAAAGATTAAAGGGAAGAGAAGGTGTAATTCAGCCATAAATCTAAGGTGTATGCCAAGTATTTAAATTTGATCTTCATTTTTCTCCAAGCATTTTGATCTTTTGGCATATGAAAAGCAACTACCGTATTTCTGACTGTATGGAAAGTTCCTCTTTAGGGTTTGAGAGGGAAGCTGCAGGGAAAAAAAAATGATTGTCCATTGTTAAAGCTACAAAGAAAAGGATTCAGGGATGAAAGTGAAATTGAGACACAAAGGGTGTTTTAAGGTATTTAATGTTTCAAAATGTGATTCTGGCCCCTGCCTACTGGCCAGTTTCAGATTTACAGTCTATGAACTGAAATTTCAAAGGTGATTTGGAAATGCCTTTTTTCCCAGTATTAACTAATGTGAGGGCATATGGCCCTTTAGTCTGAACACATGGCACTAAAAATATACATGTGTGGAGTGCTTTGTTTCAGAGTCACATTTTTTCCTTTCATTTGTTTCTGAAATCAAAGTTTATGTTCTTTAAAAGATTGAGCCTGTGTAATGTCGTGCTTTGAAATACAGTGCTTTTGACATTATAAGACTATGAAAGGTAGAACTTTGACTAACTATATTATTCCTTCACCTTAAAGAAACATTGTCAAGTTTGTTAGGCTCTAAATATGACCCACCTAGTTTTGTTTCTTTTACCTCTTATTCTAATACAAAGGCTTATTTAATTCTTTTTTTCCCCCATATCTAGTGCTTCAAAGCTTTCTTTTCTTCTCCATAAAACAAAACAAAAACGCAGAAGTTCAAAATATGACTTTTGCATGATCCAGATCACTGTGTGCATATGTATCAATGTGCGAATTYTACATTTCAACTGACTAGTTGTTTTCACAAACAATAAGTGAAAATGATTTGGAATAAGTTGTGTCCTTTGATGTGTGAGTATGCTGTTGATCAAAGCCCTGATAGCCATTCATGTGAATCCCAGGGCAGGCGTTGTCCCCATTAAAAACAAATTCCATCACAATAATTGTCAGATCCTCTCCCTCCTTTTTAAAGGAAAATTCCTTTATTTTGCCCCCCTTATATCACAAATGCAAATCAAAATGCTGATATAAGTTTATACTTTATTTCTCAAACTAAGTGGCTCTATCCAACAGAAACAAATCCCTAATGTTTTAATTACTTATAATGATCTCCTTTACAAATTTTCTGTTTATTTTGGCCCAGAAAATGATCTCATTGGAAGCCACATGCACATAAATGCAACATTACATATACAAACACTGTTGCTCAGATCTGCAACAGCACGAGGTCTTCATTTTTAACAAATCCAGGTATCACCTCTCTCAAAATATTTAACTGTGAGTTCAGTTTAGATCTGGGCACTAACATGAATTTACTCTAGCAAATAGCTGCATAAAAAGGGCAAATACAAGTTTTTACTGTCAGATAGTTATAAGAGCTCTTTTTGGTTCATACTTGCTGCAATTTGAAAATGGGCTTTAAAAGCTTAGTGTAAATAAGAAAATTCCTGTCCACACAATTTTTCTACTCATGCAGACAGGGAACACCTAGGGTTTCACTTTTATGTCCCAAATACCGGAAGATCTAAATGAGTGTAAAATATCTGAAATCACATATAACTGTGATTATATAACTTAGTTTAGTAATAATATTAGAAATCTGGCTGAATAGGCATTAGCTTAACAGTTAGTGAATGCTGTGCCTTGCAAAAACAAAAGTGTAAATAAGGTCATACAGGCCATTTTATTTTCCTATTGCCCTTACGAATCGACCACCAAGAGGGCACTTAATAGTTATTTGCGCCAGCGATGTGGGAGGGATGTGAATATATTCGGCAGAGGTCTTTGACTAGCCAGGTTTTTACAGAAAATTTGACCAGAGGGAGGTGTAGTAGATGGGCAGACATTTGAGAAATTAATCTCATTTCATAAATTATAGATTAATTCCCAGACCGGAGTGAGCCTTACCACGCAGTTTGATGATGAATGAGGAAAAAGAAGAAACAATCTTCTTTGGCTCTACTATCTAAAATAAAATTGAAGTGACATTTTTCAAATGAGAATACATTGTCTGCTGCTTTGTCTGGTTCTTCGTTTCAGCTTTGTTAGATCTTTTGTTTCTTTGATGCTCAGAATATTGCACCATTTGGCTCTAAAACATACATTAGAAAAGGATTAATTAAAGGCAGACACAGTGCAATGGAGACACTGTTAAAATTGTGCTTGAAGGTACAATGTAATTAATTTTGTACATGAGAAACATAAAAGAGAGAATGAAACCAGAGGATATAGCAGCCCATCCTCACAAAATGATAATGAGAAATACAATTGCAGATCAGACAAAATATGAAAGGACATATGGAATAATTAGACTTCGAGAAAAAAATCAAAACAAAGAGTAACCTGCTAAATGCTCATAAAAAATATATGAATATATAACTAAAATTAAAGGTTCTGTTTTGGGGTGCTTTTCTGTGGAGTGTAAGATTTGTATTAAGTACCTGCCAGTTGCATGAAGATGTAAATTTGCATCTTCATAGTTCCCTGCCAGCTGTGAGGAGAATTAGGCGTATAGCTTCCCATAAGAGCAAGAACACTCTGCCATAAATTCCATAAGAAAATAATGGGCTGAGATAAAGATTATCATTCTCAAGTCAAAGAGAGCACGTGACAGAATTATAGTCGATTGTAGTAGTAAAGAAATAGGCTACAGGAAAACTGCTTTATTTTAGTTGGTCATTTTAAGTAGCAATTACATTTGTCTAACTCTTTTTAGTGCCCCCATCGTTTACCTTCAGTTGAGAGCATTCTTAGCAAAGCAGTTTAAAAGCTACGAAGGGATGTGGTTTGAACATTCATTCTGCATCCCAGAGTTTCTCTTAACTGAAGCCAGAGGTCTGATGTCATTCTTCTTTTAACTTTAGCAGAAAGCAACATAAAACAGAATGAAAGATTATCATATGTCTGAAGATCTGTTGGATGTGATGAGCTGCTTTCTCTGGTTAGAGTTGTGAAATTGTTGTTTGTCTGTTGAGCTTTCAATCTGACTTTCTCAAATTGGTTTATATGTTGGGATGAGCATCACATTGTTAATCTGTTAGTATGAATTCCTGGTTTTGTCCTTTGTGGAGATGAAGCAAACCCAACCATCTAGGGGAGAACTGGATTATAGATGGTTATGTGATATAGCTGCTTTCTTCTGCTTTGGGTTTAAGCAAAAATGGCAAGAAAAGTATTGACAGAAGTTTCTCCTCTATTCCTATGCCTTCTAGTTTATGCACTGACGTGCACACCTTAAATCCGGTAGAAGTGACACAAGATAGGGGCTTCTGTCTTCCAAGAGCAAGCACTGCGTCTAGAAATTCCCTAGGAAATACTTCAGTGTTATATTGCTGATAAAAAAGCGTAGCAGACACTTAAAATGATCAAGAGAGAATCCTTGAAGCCTTTCTCAAAACAAGTGTAGATTCAAAGTACAGTGTCTTCTTGAAGGCTCTACAAATGTGAAGTCATTATTTCAAAAGCCATTTTCAAATTTCCCAAATGTGGTGCCTACCTAACTAGATCCTCAGAACTTTCTCATGTTAAGTGGGTATCCTGCTCTTCATTGGTGTGTCAAGTAGCCCTGAAATATCCCACTTCACAGCAGGTTGTTGCTGTCATGATGTGGTATAGCTTTGTACACCATCTTACCTCTTAACTAGAGTTAGATTTTCAAACAAATGGGCTTAAATCATACCTGACACTAATGTATTGATCAGCAGATGATTTCCAAGCTTATTTCTCATGACTGTTCTGTCCACTTATGTTTTTGCAGCTCTCTATTTCACTAGAACCAAAATGAGAAAATGGTTGTAGGGAACCAAGGGGAAGGCAGTCAAAGTGATGTGCAGTTCTCCAGATGTGGGTTAGAAGAATGCACAGCATTTCTGCCAAATTGAAGAGTAGATTGCTGCATTCACAGATGATCTAGAAGGCTTCTTGGAAGAGTGAGGTTGTTTACTGCCTACAATATGAGGTTATGCACAGAAAAAGCAAAACTGATCTGTTAACATTCTGTGCGATGTTATTGGTCTTTCTGAGCTGTTCTGAAGCTTTCTAATTCCTGATCTTGAAAGCAGCATCATTTATAGTGAGATTTTGCTTTCTTTGTGCACCATGCTGTTTATATTTACAATGTCCTATAGGTCATTTTGTTTATTGAAATTCTTAGAATTTTAAATTAATCCAAATCCATTATTATCATGTTTTTGTTATTGGTATTACAGAGAACATTAGATTGTTAAGCCCATAAAAGTTGTTCACCTAAGTAGCCTAAGAAAACAAAATCCTGTCACAGTGACAGCTCTTTCCTAGGGAAATGTGTTCCTGTTGTTTTGATAAAACATATGTAGAAAATTGATTCTCTGATTCACTTTAGTCTACAGGATTTTTATTAAGAGCAAATCTTGTCTCTATAAATTAATCTTTGCAGATTTTTTCTTAGCTTGGTGAATGTTCATAGAATTTTGATAACAAGTAACTCCAGCTTAGTGCTTCATGAAAGTACCTTTTAATCTATTGTCTTTCACACTATTTCCCTGAAGAAACCCGCTGAATTTCAAAGGAGTTATATTTCAATGCCATGCAGATCATATATTGAAGGGTAAGTGCATTTTGTTGCTGTTAGTGATGGGGAAATATCTCCTCCTAATAAAAATAATATCTCCTCCTCTCGTTAGTTAGTGTTGCAGCGAGGCTTTGGACAAGTTGTGGGATGTTGTGGAGCTCTAGGATCTTGCATACTGTGATCCAAAGAGCTGGGTAGCTGAGGAGCATCTTCACACGAGCACCTCCGTTCCAGCTTCACTCAGAGTAGTTCAGCGGGCTGAGCCAAGTGTATCTGTAAGTGCAGTTAGGTTGATAGCCCAGGAAATGTCTGGCTTGGCTGTTTCTGTGCTTCTGTGGCTGTTATTACCATGGAACTGGAGATATGGAGAAGGATTATCTCCAAGCAACAAAGTTGAGGCAGTGAAACGTAAAACATCTCTCAAGAACCTGCTCTGCCTGTCTTTTGAGAAGCAGAGACTTAATTTCTGTCCTCTGAATATCACAGTAATAGCTTTAGCCTTGAATCTTTTTGTATTCATCACAATCAAGTTTAGAAACAGTGTGAGCTACTTATAGAATGTGCAACTGCTTTAAAAAAAAAAAAAAGTTTTTTTTTTTTAACCTAGCAAGCCATAGTATTTTGAAAGTATCATCTACTCTGAAACTTGCGGGTATCAGACCTATTTTCATTGCACCTTGTTATTTTTAACTTCTAGCTCACATAATTAATTTCTGTTTTGGCCATCTTGCAATAACGGATTTTGCTAAAGGAGAAATTCCAGAGCAGAGTGTTTACAAAAAATAATTGAAAAAAAAAAAAAAAAAGTGTTATTTTCCTAACTTGCCTTCAGAGTGGCTGCTTGTGCTTTTTCTTATCTGGTAAGGAAAACCCAGCGTGTCCGAGGGGACATGCTGATGAGAGCCACGTGAGCGGTGCTGTGTTTATCCTAACTCAGCTTCCCCGGAACCCCTACCCTGCTGCTAACGCAGCTGAGCTGTCTTGAGGAACCCGGACCAGGGACCTTTCATCCTTTTCAGCTGACGCAGAGAGTGCAAAGCAAACAACAATATTTCAGCTGCTGTTCAATAACACAGTGAAGCAGCCGCTAAAGGCAATGTCAGCGGGGAAGGTATGCCAAACACAGGGCTTGAAATTTGTTGTAGTCTGGTCTCAAATGTATTTTCCAGTTTATGAAAGAAATATGCTTCAAAGAATTCCAGGAGTTACGTCTTTAACCAACATTGCAGCTTGTTTCAAATTAGGTTGTGGTTGTGGCCACCTGTCATTGCACTGCCAGCTGCTATTAAACCATCAAAGCAGTATTTTAGTTGCTTTGATGTAGACTGGAATTGTATCTACTGCTGAATGATGATTAGATTAAATGTTACAAATGTATCCGAAGGGAATAGAAGCCCCATTCTAACTCTTGATCCACCACAATTTAATTTTACTGTTTCTTTATTATGTTTCTGTTACTGCTGTTGCATTCCTTCCTAGTTGTGCCACTAGAGCAGCATACATGCTATTAGAGCAGACTGTTTTTTTGGAATATTATTAAAAAGCTGTAATTAAAAGAGGTTGTTTTATTATTGCAATATTTGGTTCATTACAAATTTGAGAAATAAATCAATAGGTTCGATAAAGTGGTAATTCTATATTCCTGCAAATATTAGCTAAATAGTGCTCTAGGAAAGAGAAATAGTGGAACTGCTTCATTTCCCATTTTTAAATGAAAGTTATATGGAATTAAAAGAAAAAAGATTGGCCTAAAGAGGTTCAGTGTTTTTAGGCAATAATTTAGATCAATACTTTATRTTCAGATTTCCCTAGTAATTTCAGAGTCAGACAGATAGTAAAGCAAATCACTGAAGTTTTTCTTCTCTTCAGTGTATGCAAATCCTTTCAGTTTTAATCAGATGTTCACATTCTGATAACAATTCCGTTGGGGATTTCAAGATCACTAACCGCGGAGCTGGCTGCAGTGTTTTGCCGCAGGCCACTTGAGTAATAACGACAGCAGACTCTGTACGTATGGAGACCACTCTGGCATTCACTGCCATTCGAGAGAGATTCTGAGTCTTATCCACTAACTGAGACTGTTAAGGGAATCTTTTCAAAAAAAATGGAGCTTACCTAAAAATCCCTAGAAATGATGGTAAATGTATAGTTTACCCACAGACGATATATTCATGCAAACTCCCATAGCGGGTCTGGAGGCAATGCTGGTAGCCCTTGAGATGGGAATACTTTGATCATGGTTATCGAAGCAGAAGTGCTGAGGAGAAGAGCCTAGCTAGTATTCAGCAGGAGCATCTTTCCTCATCAGATGATCCTTTCCCATTTTTAGAGGGTAAAGAAGTGTCCTTAAAAATATCTGTGTGGCTCAGTGGAAAAAGAAACAACTTTACCGGCAGTATCTGCGAAATCTCAGTTCACGGCATGGATTGCAATCAAGATTTTAGCCTCTACATAACAAATGCTTCCAATAACTTTCTCTTTTGCAGAGCAAATACTCAATTTCTTGTATAAAGTAAAAGAGCATCGACAAGAGACACTGTGTGAAACTCAGGAATTTACTAAGGTTGGTCAGACTTGAACACAAAAGTAGGAGACCACAAAATGGTGCAAGAGGCTTCAGGAGAGAATTATTTCAAATCTGAGTGGTTCCAACCAAACCTTCCACATCATTACAGAAATAAAAAGTTTACTGTGAAAGCTAAATTTTAATAATTTATAACTGTTAGTGCGAACAAACCAATCCATAGAAACAGCCTTTTAGCAATTCTAGATTTATTTTGTAGCTATATATATATATATATATATAATCTGAGTGTGTATTGAGTGTGTGCTTAGACTCAGACATGGTTTAGTGGTTCATGTCTTTCTAGAAAATGCAGTTGAAAACTGGATGCTGAGTCTTACCTGTATCCAGATTAATAGAAAAAAAAAAAAAAAAAAAGACATGCATTAGTAGCTAATACTGGGCTAATGATGTCTTAGCAGAAAGGCAGTCTAAGATTGAAGCCTGCAAGCATGTGGCTTTTTGTTTGAGAAAAATTAGAGTGATATAATTACAAAAGGGCAAAGATCCAAAGAAAAAAGAAAAATAGTACTATAATGAAATGTCTGGTGCTGCCTGATGCATTTTCTTTTGGGTAAGGAAGGACATTTTTTAGCTCATTTTCATATTTCAATGTTTCCGATTTTCAGAAAATTGCAATAATGTGAAAAGGTTAAGTAGAGGCTTTAAATGAAGTCTGGTTTCTATGATTAGGAGTATAGAAAAGACAAATATTTTTCTCTTTTTTTCTGAATGGTTGTAATAAAATGTAGGCACAGAGATCTTCCTACTTAAACCTCAACATTTTATTTTCTACAGGAAGAGTTGAGTGTATTTGAAATTGCCCTTCCAAGTAGAACACATGCATGATGCTCAGTGAGTGCCCAGTATTTTGAATAGGACTGTGAATAAAGCTTGCACTACCATTTTCTGTGCTGTGTTTTGTCGAGGTGTGTCCCTCTCAATTGAAAATGGGATATTTTAAATTGTAAAAATTTAAGATTTGTCACTAACATCAGTGAAGCTTTTCTTAGGTTTTCCTGACTCAGTGCAGTCCAGCACATTCGGGACAAAATGTTTAGGTCTACATGTGTAGGCACCCTGAAGTGAGGTGTATCTTTTGTAAAGGCTTTCAGTGCCTAATTGGTATTCTAGAGGAGGATTTCAGCAACACTGTTATTATTTGCTTTGTAGAACTACATGGGAACTAAAATTAAAAAGTTGCATTCACTTTTGAAAAAGAAGTTAAAATAAAATGTCAAATGGAAAAAAAAAGTGTTGCAGAACCTAATCACAGTGAAATATTTAAGAAAGATAGCTATGAGTTTTGTTTAAAAGTGGTTAAAACTCTTAAGAGTGTAGATTCTTGGAAAAAAAACTAGGATTTTCTTAAGCTCTGCAAAAGATCTCCATTAAATATTTTTCTTTACAATACGGACTACTAAGTAAATTCCAGCTACAAAGGTGCTTCTGTTTACATTACCCTGAGGTTTCCAGAAATCTCAAATTAGAGATGGAAGGTTTTCCTGGAGAAGTTTAAAGATATATGTTAGCTCGTTCTACTGTTCTCTTTTTCATAGAGGAAACTAATGTCTGTTCTTTTATGCACAGGATAATTATGGTCCATCCCCCAGCTCCTCTGTGTGGATTTGCATACTGTACAAGACACTTGATTTGGGACTGGGATATCAAAATCCCATATCTGAAAGCATTGCCACTTTTGCATGGAAAGAAATAAATAAAGAAGTAAACGTTCCTAAGGTGAAATATTGAATATCTCTGTGGAGAGTAGCCTTAATAGAGCTACTCCTGGCAATTATTGCCTGTACAAATCTGAACCGATGAGGTGGAAAAACAATGCAAAGCTTTCCTGAATTTCTGTGATAGTATTTCATACAATTTTCATCAGAAATTCTCACAGCAGTTCCAATAGATGCCATGGAGCTCTTCTTTTTTTTTTTTTTCTGTTGTTAAAAAGTCATTAATTTTACAGGCATTTTTTTGATTCAGCCATGTTTTTTTCAGCCATGCCAGCCTTTTAGCACTATAGTTCCCATAAAATAGTGATGCGTTAATAATATGGATATATGAAAGGTTCCTTTTTTCTTGACAGTTTGGTAAAATTATACTGTGCTTTAGCTCATAAAATTCACAGTTTACACCTTGTATGCTCTGTCAGTTTTAGGAGTTAGACAACAGAAGAAAATATTAACCAATATGATGCATATTTAGAAATGAACATTAAATTGTAATGTTATCTTGGCAGTTACATTGATCACGCAGTCAGGAAACAAAATAGTCTCCATAAATTGTCACAGAAATCTCAAACTAGGATCCAACTAGAGTGAGACAAATGCTAACTTAAAAAGAGGAATTTGGAATTTCCTAATGAACAGTTGCTAAAGTTAAGTAGACAAAAGTCACATCATGTTGTATATTGTTGTTCTAGCTTTACAAATTTGTACCAAATGAGAAGCTGGGGTAAGAAAAACTAAGGGACTAAAAAAGGCTGATTTAGCCCTAGTATTCTCTATCTGGAGAAATAGTCTGAGTATCAAACAGCATGTTGGTGTAATCTTGATTAACCAGTTTAGATTAGATTAGATTGAGAAATACATACATAATTAGTTGCAGGCATATAGTATTTTGCAAAAGGACAGACCAAGAATTATCTTGCAAAGGAAGGAATTGTGTACAGAGAAATAACCAGGTGATTCTGTGTGAATTTCCCAAAAATAAAAGTGAAACATTTAACAAATAAGAGGTGGTTTCAAAAATAAATAAATAAATAAAAGCATAATGGAAAACAATGATTTTTAAAAATGAGTAGCAGTTTAGTTGAACCTTTTGTCAAACTGGTCTTGAAGCTAATGAGCAGTGCTAAGAAATAAGAAAGATGTTCCAGCTCTTCCACAGAGACCCGTGGAAGGCAAGCAAGGCTCCCCGGGGGGGTTCGCACTTTTGCACTAGCCTTTCTTGTGCTCCCTGAAAATGAATCTGGTTCAGGTAGCGATGGCAGGGGGTAAAGATGCTTGCTATATGTTTCTGTGCCTAGCACAGTGGGGCAGTGGGCCCAGGTGGGTTGCCTGAACTTAGTTGCTTCTGTAAGAAATAGTAAAGATAGCAATTTTTTCTTTGGAGTGCTCAGAATTAACTAAGAATCCTGTGACTACCAAATAACACGTTCCTTGGCTTCGCCTCATCACTGACACGGCTCCGTTGTGCTAGGTGCTATAATTAACCACATATGTCTCATTTGTGTATTCAAAATATGTACAGATGTAGGAAGATGACTAGCTAGTCTCAGCTCTATTGCCGTAACTCAGTATTTTAGTAAACTGCAGAAGAAAAATAAGTATTTTATAACTTGGCGGGGGGGAGGGAAGTCTTTTTAATGAGAACATTCATTTGCTCCATCACCTTGCATAGAGCTGCTCTCTGTGGCGCAGTTGTGGCTGAAAGGCTGGTTGATACATATGTTTTAAAGTTAAGCAGAAATTCAGTGCCTGCTTCCCTCATTTCTACTGTGCAAGAGAAAGCTTTTTTTTTTTTTTTTTTTTTTTTTTAGTTTCTTATTACAATGTCTCCTTGGATAGCTCCAGTCTATTATGTCCTTTCCTTTAACAGTCAATCTCAGCCTTGAACAGTTTGTTTGTTCCCCATCATTGAAGTTTAGACAAGTGTTGAACTTGAACTGAAGTGGATATACTTTCTCTCGCTGCAGCAATCTTCTGTTATACTCATTGCTGTTTAAAAAATGTAAACACACCTTGCTGCATGGAGACCTTCACCCGAGTGATGCTTTTGTACAATAAGCAGTGAAAGTGTGCTGTACTTGAAATAATGGTATTTAAAGGCCGGAATATGAACTGGTTGTGAAGGCACCCAATGACAGGAGGGTGCCCGAGGTAACCGAGATGTTGGGGCTCGCAGAGCACTGGGAGCGTTAGGGGAAGGTTCTCACTGCTGCACCTGCTTTAGAGTGTAAAAGGCAAATGCTTTACTTTGTAGCTGCAGGAGAATAGCTCTTGAGTGTACATGATAAAATAAGGGATTCAACTGTTGAGTTTCCTTGCCATTTTCTGGGGTAAAATTTGGGGTTTATTTATTTATTTTAATCTTTGTGGAATCTCTGTGTGTATCCAATGAAATACATTGGATTTTTCTCATTTTGGATTGGAAAGACTTTCCAAAAGGCCAAGGGAGCTGCAGTTTAGAGCGGGTCTGTCATATTGAATTGATCAGACTTCAGTTAGGAAGCTGAAAATACCTAGAATAGCTCAGCCTGCTAAAACTGGGGATTTTCAAATGATCAGTGGAATACTGAGTGGAGGAAAAAGCCCATAATCTAAGAGCAGGTAGAGTGTGCTTAGCCAGGGCAAAAAAGATTTGTGATCATGGGGGATGGAGGGAAGAAGCGGGTGACATGATGATAAACAGGAAAATAGCTATATAAATGGCAGCTTAGTGTTTTGTATTCATTCCCAAACAGTGCCTTCCATACCAAATTTCTGGTATTTACAAGTCGTTCTTTTTGTGACATGTATGCAAAGTGAAATGCACATCTGAAAATTAAGACATATTCTTGTTGCTCTGTGTTTGGATTGATGGCACCAAGTGGAAAATGGCTTTGTGTCACTTTTACATTTCTTGCCTGCTTTGTTAGCGGAGGCTGATTCAGCTTTTGGTGGTCAGAAGGAGGTGAAGAGCAAGTGCTTGTCCTTCTGCTCTGGGAGATCCAGCAGCTGATCTTAGCAGGCTCCCTAGGAGGGTTTTATAGTCACTAAAAATAGGAAAAGCCAAGACAGAGTCTAAGAACCAGGTAGAAAGGACCAGAATATGTATTTTAATTGCCTCACATGAGTGAAACACTGGCCAAATCTCCAGCTGGTATAAATATTTCTATCTGTTTAAAGCAGCTAAAGATCTGATCTTTTGCTTAGGGATATCTTATATAAAATCTAAAAAAAAAAAAAAAAAAAGGTGAAATGATTCAAATGTGTTTAGGAGAATTTGGAGACTCAAATCGCAAGGAGTTTGATACCCACTGCAGTGGGATCCCCTGAAAATCTTCAGGTGGATAGTAATCAACTTCACATCAGCAATGCTTCTTCATTCGGTTTTGTTCCAAGGTGGTTTTTACCACCTTGCCTATTATAAGTTGTTCACTTTTGGTCACAAAACCTAAGATGCTAAATGGCAATGCTCAGCACTTTCAAATCCTTTGAAATAAATTGTTAAGGGAGAAAATATCATAGTAATTTTAATCATATTGTCAAAACCAGAATAAGCTAATGTATCAAGTTGAGATTTTCTTTCCAGTTTTATGACTTAATTACTCGTGTATCAAGTCCACAACAGAAATAATAGCTCTGTAGCAACAATGTTTTTAAGACTTTATTATTGCTGTTTGCCTTAAGATAAAATGAATAATTACCAGCTCATTAAAAACTGACAAGTAACCAGTTACAAGGAAGACATTGTCAAGTTATTTCAGTGAAGTAAAATCCATCTTTCACTGTTATGCTTTATGAAGGTAATTCCAGCTTGGTACTTATATCAAGCTTAGTTGGAGTTTACCAAAAATAAGCCCTGAAAAAGGAAATGTACTGCTACAGTGTACAGTATTTTCCAGCTAAGTAGGTAATAGGTAATATGCTTGAGTGTAAAATGTGAAACATCAAATACTAATTTGATTTCTAAAAATCTCTCCATTTTTAGGGTCCAAAATGGAAGTTGGAATTTTGAAAGACCTACATTCATGAGTAGATACATGAATGATAGCTTTAAAATTGAAAAATTTACAAAAGCTTGATGTGAGTTTAGGTGGGTTGCTTTAATTCAGAACCAAATAGAGAATGGAAATGAGCTACCGATAATAATTAATGCAGAATCAATGATTTCAGTAGAAATTTGCAGAAGTGATACTACTATCTTTAATGCCGCAGGACATCTACTTTGGTGATGAAAATCCTGCAACTCCAGAATTCAGTGGACACATCTTCATATAAAAATTTCAGCAATTACCACAAGTGTAAGATACTGAAAATTGCATGCAAATTAATCTCTAGCTGACTTATTTTAAGTATGAGATACAATCTGCAGCCCTACTGGTGGAACCTTATGCTTTGCATCTTGCCCCAAGTTTGATCTCTCTTTGAGATATGTTTTGTAAGGTCTAGAATAATAAACAAGTAATCCCATTTGTTAAATTCTGGAAAATTGAATCTTACTCTTTTAAAATGACTTAAAAACCTAATGTGATTTTAAGTTAAACAAAATAAGGCCTGTATTACTGTGTGGAAGTATCAGACATTTAATTAAATTGAGAGGTTAATTATTTAATGCATGGCTTGCCTAACTGTTTCAACCCTACATAGCCTGCCGAGCACAGTTAGATGAAGAGATTCCTGCCAGTCAACTGTGGCACAAAGAGCAGAAGCAAATTTAGAGCCACCTTAGCTACCAGTGACTGTTACAACCTTGTGGGTGCACTAGAGAAACACCCAGTTGTGTGCACTCCTGTTTGATAAACCGACTGCTGAAGTGAATAGAGCTGCCCATGCTAACCCCACCATGCTCTGGCCGTGGACCTCTGGGAAACAATAATTACGTTAGTGTCCAGTGAACTTTCCTAGGAAAAGTAGAAAAACAGAAGTACTTGTAATAGGACAGCAAGGTAACGTTTCTGTTCAAGGTGATTGGCTTTTTAAAATATGCTCTATGGTTCTTTTACATTATATATTAAGTGTGAGATAGAGCAATATTTTGTGGTTTTAGCAACCAGTTTGCCACTGCTAGGATTTTTCAATCGACGTGTTGTTTTATTACATTACTTATTAATTAATGTAATTAGTGTAATGCATAATATAATACACAGTTGATGTGAAGACCATTGACTAATTTGACAATTCTGAGATTATGTGCTTAAGTATGTGTGGAAAAGAGTTTAGAATTTCTTTTTGCCCTATCCGCTGGGACACTGATGTGTTTGCTTATCCTAACATATTCGTTATCATTTGCTTTTATTTTAGTTTTACACAACACAACTTCCAATGCATCCGCCAGGACTTGTGTAATGTAATGTACATCATTACTAGGAAACTTTCTCTTTGAAATAATTATATCCATGGATAATTGTTTATTTTCAGAGATTGTATCATGTCTCCTCACCCCCAATCTAATTTTATTTTGATGGACTAGAATATCAGCCATGCTGTTCTCATGCCTAAAGTTAATGTATTCATTAGTTATAATTGCTTCCAGGGTGTCCTCACCAATCTTAGTCTTCTGGTTACTTAATGATTTTGATTGGATGTTCAACACTTTTATCTAGGTTAATTTACTATTCATAGTACAATGATGGATTATTCATTTTGTTACCCAGATTACAGCTGTAAATGGAGTTATACATCATCAATGAGAGCACCACAGAATCGTTTAGCTTAAAAATGCCTTCTAGTTATCTTGAAGCTGCAAAGATGGTCTCATAAAAACTTTGTGGCTGGCAATGCTTCCTGCCCAAAGAGGGCTGAATTCATTAGCCTTGCTGTGAATTGCAATAATATTCTGAAAATACCACTTTAAAACACTTTCATGTGTGTAAGTGCACACTTGTGTGTACAAATCATGTTGAAACTCAGTAAAATATAAAACTAGAAATGARTGACACTGGCTTGGAGCCGAGTGATCGCAGGTTCTACAAACATAGGCAAAACCAGTCTCATGGCATATAGGGAACTCTGTTCTAAGCTATTCTGTTAGCTCATATCACACTTTCACTGTCATCATAAAAGATATTTAAGAAATCCTGTGTAGTGCTTGTGTGTGCCATTCTTTAGCCTGTTTTGGTATTGATGTCTAAAGTAAAACATCTGTTAGGAAAAGTCTACATTAATTTAAAATGTTACACAGTCATTGTAGCTAGGAAAATGTCTGACAAGAAAATAATGCTCAAACATTACAATAGTCTTATTCCTTCATCTTTTCCCTTGTGAAAAAGGTCATTCAGATATTTCAGTCATTTTGGCTGAAGGAATAATGGAGGTTTTGAGTAACTAGTTCTAAAGATGGAGTTATAAAAACAGAAACTTATGGAACTTTTTAAAATCAGAGAATCGGCACAAAAAAAAGGAGGTTTCTGTGTACACCTCTGTGCCAGTCAATATTTCCTTCAAACTCTTGTACATGAAGTATTGATCATATGAATTTCCTCTAAAAACAAGGGCTAGAAGATGGGGAGAAAAAAAGAGAGCTAAGCTAGTATTATTTCATTATCCAGCTTCAAAAATCCTGGGACAAATGAGCTCTAAAGGAAGCCACTTTATAATGATAATGAATTTTTATGAAAAAAATAAAAAGTTCTAATTCTACGAGGCTCGTCACCATCCTGTTCAAAAAAGAAGAGAGAAGGAAAAGTATTGATTTTTCCATATAATTCTCAAATCTTAGTAGGAAATGTCTACAGACATGAGTATTTTCATTTAATACGGACTGAACCATTTCTCATCTCTTTGTTTCTCTTCCCATGTGACATGGGCATCAGATTGGAGTGCATGAATTCAAGAAGATACCTGCACACTTGCACTTGCCTCGCAAAATTGATGAATTTCTTCCAACTGTTATTCAGGAGATCAAATGAGATCATCACTGTTGTCCCTTTGTGCCTAAAACCAGTGGCAGTATGAACTGACTGCACTCAGAGCAGATAACAGATCATTAATACTGAACAGAAATTCTAAAAATTAAAAAATACTCTCATTAAACCCTATTTTTGCTGTCTTCTTTCATTCTTGTAAGAGTTTGCCCATTTAATTTACTTTCCAATGCTATCAATTTGCTTCAAAGATGTATTTCTTTAATTAAAATAGTTATTAGGGCTGTCATCAGAGCGATGTCATGTTTCAGTTTCTCCTGGGCAGCAGTCAGAGCTGAGCATTCGCTGCAAGTCTGACTGTTGTCAGCTCGGTGTTTGAAATCTTGTACATTCTGGGGCTGTTTTAGGCAGAGCCTAGGGAGCAAAATGCGGGAAGGAAGCCTTTCATTGCCACGCTTCCCATTAAGCGCCTTAGCTTTACCTGACAGTTGGTGAAGGGAAACAAAAACTTGATAAATGTGTGGAGACAGCAGAGGAGGCTACGGGGGAAAGCGCAACAGAGGTAAGGAAGTCCCAGAATATTCAAATATTCTGCCCTGATCTGATGTGAGCTCTAGCTATTTAAATAAGGAAATAATCTTATTAGTAACAAAATAATCTACTTCATGTTCTTATCAAGTTTCAGGATTTTTGAGTCTGATTCTCCTTTTACTTACAACGTAAGATAGGAGTAAATTTGAAGTGACACTGGTAGCCAGGAGTAGAAAAGGCTCTACTAAGTGCTAACCATTGGGTCACAATGGCATTTTGTTCTCTCTGAACCTGGTAGTTAAATGTTTGCTACTCAGAACTCTATCAGGCTCAACGCAATTTATAAAAATCTATAAAAGAGAAGAATTTGACAATCCTCTATGGGCAGGAAAAAGGATTGTAGAGAACCTGTTCTCTCATAGGGAGTCTGTTTGAAAGAGGGTGCAGAAAATTCTGATAAGAATTTCCAGGCAGCTAATAATTTAATCAAAATAAATGAAGAATATAAAAGTAAGAACAAGTCAGAAACAAAATGCACAAGAACACTATTAAAACCTGAAGTGAATCCTGGAAAACCAGAGGGATTTGGTGCCAGTTGTCATTAGCCTGAAGGACAGAACATGTCAAAAGAAAGAAAGCGTTGTGCAAGAAGCAGCAGCATGAGATTTCTCAAACCTGACTTGATATGTGGTAGGTGAGAGACAAACTTATCTTTGGGTACATTTGTTACCCATTTGTTTGGTTTTCTAGTTCTTAAAAAAAAAAGGCAAATAATGTTTTGGGCAGTCACATCCTGTTATCCTATGCTGAACAGTATTCCTCACAGTTTCAGGAGATGAGCTAGCTTAACAAAAAGAAGAGAGAAAGAAAAATGTTAGAGACATGGGACGGCATGCTGCTGCCATGATGGAAGCAATATAACAACTGCCCCTGTAATTGTGTGTGCTTTGGTTTCAGTGCTCCCAAGGAAAGCATTTGTCTTCTTTCTGGGGGCATTTTCCTTTTTTTTTTTTTTTTTTTTTTTTTTTTCATGGTATTGGAAAAATCCATATCTGTTGACATTGCAGGGCAATAAAGTAACTTTTGATTCGAAAGTAAAGTGTGTAAGTGTGTAAAATAGTGGAGTAGCTTTTTTTTTTTTTTTTTTTTTTTGGCTTGGAAAATCTCTATCTTGACAGAATGTAATAGGCAAGTGATGAGGAAAAAAGAAAAAAGCATGTGCAGAACTTGCAACAAATGCCTCTTTGGCCTTTGCTTCCCAACCGTGGGGTTTTGTGAAAGCCCAGGGCAGGGTCTCTGCTCGCTGCGAGGCTGTGCCCGAGGCGGGACCGTGTACACGGCGAGTCCTGCCCGTTTGTGGGAGCCGGTGCTGCCGGCCAGCCGGGCGCTGCGTTTTCGCTTGTGCTTGTTCTTGCGACCTCAGGGGAGGCGGATTTGCATTCAGAACAGCAGAAGGCACTAACTGATGGGTGATTTTGGGCATAATTTTAAATGGATATCAAACAAACCAGTCTGGTGGATCTTGCAGTCCTGTTCCTGTGCAAAAATACATGCATAAAAAGTTCTGAAATCTATCAGTTTTATCCATATCACTTTCTTTTCTTTGTGAGATTAATCAAATTTATGAGAGCTAGAGCAGTGTTTAGGAGATGCTTCCAGTTCTCTCCTGGACATCTTCCATGCATGTTTTTGTCCTGTTACTGGTGTTATGTGAGCTTGAGCATTTTAGATCGAACACCTTTTTTTCGCTGAGCATATTACATGCCTATGAATTTTCAAGATGAGAGCAGATACCTTGAGTCTTTTTAGTATAATGGTTACATTTGAGTAATCTCGCTAAGTCTCGTTTGGGTAAGAATATTGAAAAGGGAAAATACATTCTAAGGCAGCAATTACTAGGATTTGGTGACCTTAAAAAAAAAAAAAAAGAAAAGGCAGGAAAAAAGAACAGCAAGAACAGTACTTGATTAACTGATGAGGAAATAAACAGCAGTAATAAAACGTGACCTTTAAAGAGCAGCTCATGAAGATCTTTTTTAAAACATTTAATTTGGAAACATTTCTGTGCTAAGTATATGTCAAGAATATACTTTCTGTAGACTTTCTGATCCTTTAGTACTGCTAGAGGTCTGACACAGTGGAATTTGTTTTTTGTACTGTGAGGTCCCTGAGACCCTATTGCTTTACAAACTGTAAAAACATAGACTGAGGTCACAGTTCAGAAACATATCATACTAATGAGACCTTGATACACAATATAGCGGTATTCTTACTTCTTTGAATGGAAACTTAATTGATGTGATTATTTCGCTCCTGAAATACGCAGTGCTTTTCATTTTAATTTGATCCATACAATTCTTTCTTAGATGGTAAGTAGTCCCATTAAGAGATATGTTATGAGTGTAGAATCAGACCCAGAACGTCTAACAATTTTTCATGCTGCCTTGTCCTCTAATTGGATTATCTTATTAATAACAAAAATAATATAATGCAGCTTTATAGTATTGTTTAGCCATAGTTCTTAGCTCAAATGCAGTTCTTAAAAAATGACAATCATTTTCAAAGGTTTTAATGCTTACAATTCCAATTGCAATGGTTGCAGTGTGGCGCTATGCGTGTAAATAATGCAGGAGTATTACAAAACATTTCTGAGTATTGTTGACTTTATGTGAGGATAAATTATTGTATATTAAATCTGGCCTATTTTATGAGAACATGGCACAGGGAAACACTGATGAAATGTGATATAGAAGCAGTATTTTTCAAGTAAATTTTTTTCATCTTTTTCTTGCCTTTCAGCTGTAGAGTAACAGAGTAAAAGTATTTTTTCCTATGAGCATTATCTTTCCTGTCCTTAAACCCACTATATGTTTTACATCTAACAAAAAGAAAGTGAGAGATTGTGTACTCTTCAGGTGTTCAACTGCACTGTCAAAAAAAATCAGGTTCCTTGTAATTTTTAATATAAAACACAGCAAAATGCTATAGAATCTCTTACACTTTTTACAGTTCTGTATTGTGAATAGACATTAACAAACTTAGCCTGATTTGCACTGATCTCACTTGCATTAGCTTATATTCTTGCTCAGAGGAGTCTTGCACATGTGCCCATTGCTTTGCTTCCAGTAGATTTCTCTGAGCTCAAGGTGAGAGCCAGCAGTGGGCTGGCAGTCAATGCTTGTCCATCAGAACGCGAGAAACACCAAAACCTTCAGCAATAATTTAAAGGCCTCCAAAGGTGCAGCCACCTGTGTTCCTGTTCCATCGCCTCATTCACACAGAAACCGTTGGCTCTCAAAACTACGTGACCCCCATCTGAAATAGAGGCAGATCTATCCCCTGTTTTGCATCTAAGTAGAAAATATTTGTGTATGAAGTTTAATTCAATGCCAAGCTCAGCCAGAATAAGGTTATTACTATCTCACAGGTCCCCTTTCTCCACTCAAATTTGCTGTTTTCATGCTGGAAACAGATCCAAGAACTCCTTATCTCCTCGGATGTTACTTTTTTTTTCCTTTTTTTCCCCCAGAAAAAAACTCTTATGTGGCTGGTACAAAGAGAATAGTTTATGCTTCTCTGAGTGAATGCCAAGAAAAAAAGAACCAAAAAAAACCCCTGCAAAACAAAGACAAAATGCTTCTTGAATTTACTACTATAATTTTCTGACAGTCTGTCACATGGAAGCATGAAAATCGTCAATGTTCAGTCTGTGTATATTCTTTAAAACTGTTTGGAAATCTAAATATGCAGTGGTCTTTGAAGAGACTGTAATCTGAGTTGAAAGCGTAAGAGAAGGCATTTTTGCAACTCTTTTTTTCAGCCTTTTGTTTTCTCTTCAAAATTAAATGGGACAACTCAACACAGTGCTGTTCTCCCAAATGCAATTGAACATCTGCCACAAATTTCATGCTGGCTCCTGCAGAACTTTCCCACAATAATTCCTGTTACCTTTGCCTTAAGAGGCGGTTACCTCAAGTTTTGTTTCCTTTCTCTTTTGCTTCCTCCTAACTTCTTCCCTTTTGTCTTTTGCCRATCATTTTCATGTGTGTAGTTGTGTGGTACAGACATGCATTGTAGTCAGTTATGATATATACCAAATAATCTAAATAGTTAAATAGAAAGAATATTCATAGCAATTGTTATGCAAAGAAAATATTTAAGTGCAATAAATGTTACTCATAAAGCAGAAAAAATAAACAGGTGTCATCCTTGAAAACATTCCCAAAAAAAGATGCAGGAAGTCTGCTTCCCGGAATAACAGTAAGGGAATTTGGAGATCTAGAGCAAGCCTGTCACAGATATAAGGTGCAAGTATTAAAGTTCTGTGCTGCTTCTTTGTTTAGTCAAAACACATTAATTTAAAATATACACATCAATCCCGGTCACTTCATGTTGTATATATATACGSATTGGTAAAGTAAATATACCTCTAGTATTGTTTAATAAAAGAATAACAGAATGATTCCTAACATAATCGCCTTTAAGCTTACCCCTGACCTCATATATTTTAATTATGTATAAGAGCTAGCAGATCTCCTGTGCAACAAGGAGCCCTTCATTACCTGTAATTCCTATTTTATAACTTTTTTGTTTGATCTGTTCCAGGATTCATTCTGAAGAAATTCAACAGAATAAATTATCATTCTCCTCAACCATTTGACTGTAGCTTTGAATATGTAATGTATCCACCCATGTATATTATTTATGAAAGATTGATTATTCTTTCATCTCAATATCCCTTTTATGCCAAGAGATTTTCACATTTAACACTTCCCTTCCTAGACATAAAGATGAGCAGTCCAAACCTGGGGCTGCATCCCCTATGGATATGGACATCGTGCCAACGGTAGCTGGAGCTGTTCTCGGTG
Source organism: Nothoprocta perdicaria (assembly GCF_003342845.1). Taxonomy (NCBI): domain Eukaryota; kingdom Metazoa; phylum Chordata; class Aves; order Tinamiformes; family Tinamidae; genus Nothoprocta; species Nothoprocta perdicaria. Next base: position 3,608,131 of record NW_020455532.1, read on the forward strand.
TGTCAGTGGGAGCTGCACTGATGCTTTTGGCTCTCTGTGGGCTACCACGGATAACTCGAGTGCCCACAAGGTGAGTCAATGAATGGACTTCTTGTCCTAGTCCTTGCCCAGATGGATGAAGCAGGAGCTCTTTAGGCTAGATCAACACAGAATTTTAAATTAAAATCTTTGGCTGTGATTTAYTGCTTTGCTGCTCTACTTTTTTGCCAGTAGGTAATATTGGTTGAAACTGATGTTTCAAGGAAAATGTGAATAAATATGAACTGAAGGCCTGTAGTTTGAAGCTCTTTGGTGGGTGCTGCATTGGCAATTTTTCTGTAAATAGAGTGAAAATAAATGAATTGGTGAGACTACAGAGTTAGGAAAATTCTGTATTTACTCTTAACTTCAACTTGTGGTGAACCTGGAAGAACTGTGTTTCTCAAAGCAACACGGCTTTACTGCTGTTTACATTGTCATACATAATTTGACAGATTTGATGGCAGATGGAGTGGAACAGGGTCCCCTAAGCAAAGGGTGAAAAGTTCTGTTTGGTGAACGCAGTATGTGTCTTTAGACTCTTCTCAGGATGGTCTCACAGGAGAGGACAGATTAGATTCACTTTCTACTTGTTCAGMTTTTCAGACGCACACCCATTTCTCAGCATCTGAGCTCAGAAATAATTTGTGTTCCCTCCTTAAAAAGCAGAGTGCACCAGCTACTAATTATGCATAGGCAATGGAAACTTGCCATGGTTGAAAATTTCAGGAGAACTCTTTAGGTATAAATTAAATGAGTTCTGTCAACCAAAAAAGCCAATGCATTGTGACTGCAGACTTCTCAGCATGCTCTCCTCTGCCTGCCCCCAACCCTTGTCTCGCTTGGACTCAGCTTTAGCTATTATTTTTAATCTAGAAGTTGTACTTACCTATAGGTGAATTTACTAAGAGTGAATTGTGTTAAATGGGGAAAATGTGCTACTGTGTGGYTCATCTAAAGCCTTGTGGTGTCAAGTACAGTTCTCTGTGAGAGTTGTTTCTTAGAGGTACATGTTTTGTGCTGGGTAGGTAGCAGCCCTTTCCAGACCTCTAAACTGTTAAAGAGCTGAGTGGAAGAGGACTGGCAAAGGAATAATTAATTGTACAATTGAAGCATTAATCTCAAAGGTATCAGTCAGAGCTCCGCTGCTATTTTTTGGAAAATACATCCATTCTTCCTGTCAGATATTCCTTCAGAGGTATTTTGCCAAGGGATAGGCTTTGTAAAACATGCCGTTGTTTTAAATTTTGACCTGTTTTGTGATGGTCTGTTAGCTTTGCTCTCTTGTTATCTTTCCTCCCCAGGAAAATCTCCCCAGTAAAAAGAAGTTGTACATACTGCATGCAGAAAGAAACTATTCATAAACATATTATGAAAATGATGAATAAAAACAATGATTTAAAGATATGGACACAGAATGTTTTCATATTATGGTTAGTATTTTTGGAGGGTTCTTCCAGTCAAAATAATTCTTGACAGAAAGCTGAAATGATACGGTAGTTTTTGGTTAAAGATGATTCAAAAAGTTTCACCTAAGCTTGTCTTGACGTTYTATGACAGAAGCAACTTGTCAGGCTGTCCAGTGAGGTTATCTTTTGAAATGTGTCGCCTAAGTAATAAGCAGAGTTAGAAATTATCCAGTCATCACCCTGTCAGGGACAGCATGATTCCCATTGGCATTTTGGAAGATGACACATGCAAATCAAAGCCCTGATTCTATACAGATATCAAAGTCTCCAGTTTGCACATGAAAAACTCTACAAGACTTCTACAGGATAGCAGTCTAGTGCAGTCTACTTGTGACGAAGTTCACTCTGGTAAAAACTCTCTTTTTCTCTCAATTCCTGCCAGTTCTAAGGCCCATATTCTTATCACTTGTAAGAGAGATGGGAAAGCAGTACAGCTTGGTAGTCAAATAATCCAGAATAACAAGTTTTCTTTCCAAGTTTGTCTCATATGATTTGGTTGATCTTCATAAGTGACATCAATCTTGGATGCCTCAGTTTCCACATCTATTAAATTACTCAGACACCTCCTTCACAAAACCAGAGAAAGCAGCAGCAACAGAGACACCAAGAAAAAGTCCCAGTCCTTCCTAGGTTTGGATTATTACAGATGATYGGGAAGTATTTTAATATTTATAACAAATATTTATGTCAGCTACAGATACATAGAAGTATTTTATTTCAAAGCTTAACATTTTCATTTCTATATTTAAATTACCTAGTCAACATATTTCTAGAAACTATTGCTTTGCATGTAAAACAAATTTTGTATTGCTTTTATAGTAAAAAGCTTTCATTTTTCCCCAATGTTTCAATTGTTCCATTACTCTAGAAAAAAATCTCTTTTTTTTCCTTCTGCTTGTTTTGCTTTTCCTTTTTTCAGGGAGGGAGGAGAAGAAGAGAGGTTGTCCTTTAAGACTTCCAACCATTTGAAATTGCTGCGGCTTTTCCTTTTGCTCCGTGCATTACAATTCCACACTCCCATGAAGGAGTCATCTCTATGTGATTTGTAGTATAAACCAAAGGAAAACAGTTCTTTCATTAGCAAAACCTCTGCATCACTCAACCTGATTCCCCAGAGCTCAACTTAGCTGCACTGCCTTGTGGCTGCAGGCTATGTTCCTCCCTYACAGACGAGTTGTGAATTGCTGTATTTGACATTGCTGGCCAGGGATCTTGTCTTCAGCAAAGGCAGGAGATGCTCAGACACAGCGTTTTGGCCGGCTCCGGGGTTTCCCATGGGCTTCCATGGCCCTGCTCCTGCTCACAGGGTGACGTGCCAGTTCCAGTAGGACAGAGGTGCCAGGTAAAGATCAGTTTGGATACAAAGACTCATCTCTGCTATAAAAGTCCTCTCATGCAAGAGCGTGCTCGGCTTTACCCAGTTGCAGTTACATTTTTTTTTTTCTCAAAAAAAAAACTTCCCTTTTTTTTTCAAAACTTCTCAAACTTCCCTTTTTTCATTCCCAAAGGCTGTTCTCTCAAGCCCCCAGAACTCAAGGCTGCACCAGACATGATTCTGCTCCCTTCAGAAACCCCTGGTGCTGGASATGCTGTCAAATTTGGCGCCAGTGTTTCATGTGTTTCAAGGACTATGCAGRACTATGTGATGCCACATCCTGTTAATTCCTTGTATCCTACTACTTCTCTTGCTGCATGGTCATCCTCCTATTTCTTAAACAAATATTGCACTAGCATGTATTTAGTTACTCGAAAAGTAAAATGTCCTGTATGTTTATAGCTAAATTGACATCACTATTCTAAGTCCTGAAGCCTTTCTAACTGATTCTAAAGCTCTGAGGGTCAAAAGTTCCCTTCTTTCAAAAGAAATTTTAATAATTAAGCTATTTCTCTTCTAATATACATTTCTTTTTGAACTTTTAGCTGTCTATTTCAGGGGAGAATCAGGTAACAATGAGCAAAATGCATCTGTAGTCTTAGGCTCCTCTCTTCCTTCTTTCCAACAACTTCCTATCCTCTCCATCCTTTTGGTAAAACTTAAGGAATTTGTCATTTTGTATCCACTTCATGAAGGTTTGTCAGCATGTTATTAGATAGCCATGCRCAGAGGGAAGCTTGGATTTCTATGCAAATATGTTGTGAAATTGCAGTGAGGGTTTCCTGCCATTGCTGTAGCAGACGTGCAGCCTTCCGTAGTGTTTTTGCTGTTTCAGTCACACTGAAAAATCAATGTGGGTGAAGTAATTAAAAAAAAAAACAATAAAGAACTGATCTAAAGAAACTGTTATAAACCCAAACTGTAGCATATATAACAATATCAATGGACTATATCGAAACTGACTTATATACCAATAGATTGACAAAGGAGAGAAGACAGCTGGTCAGGATCCATTAGTTTTCAGTAAATCAGCATTTCTACCTCCCACTCCCTCTGAGTGATGCTCTCATTCTCATTCTCTCTCCRAAATCTTTTAATTCCATCCTTCAACAAAGATTTTTTTAGAATATTACCTTTTATTTATCCTCTGCATTCAGAATCAATGAGGAGTGCACAAACAGTACACAGAATAGTGTGCCTGAAGAGAGCAGCACTACAAGTTCTCAGGACCGAAGTAAACCTCATGTTTTATTACCCAGATATCTTTCCTGGGAATTTCTATTTGTGTGCCAGGAGAGTTCAATTTTTTCAGCTATATTTTTCAGTGGATGAAGCTCCCTGTGCCAGGGAGAAATGGCTGTTCTCCGAGATACCAGGTGTACTTCAAGAGTCCGCAGAGAGGATGAGCCCGGACTGGGAGCAGACTCCAGCCGCCTTCCTAGTGCTTCCCTTTGCCAGGCAAGCTACAACAAGAAACTGAATCTCAGGAACACTGATGTGCTCAGTCCTTATATATCATGGGATTAACTGATCAACCTGCAACGAAACAACATTTTAACAGACTGGCTATAATACACAGAATTGTGGAGTGTAGCAGCATCGGTATATTATGGGTGTTTTGGGATGCGAAAGGCAGTAGCTGTCCAACCATGACTGATTCTGGAAGTGTGAACAGATGTTGGCTCTGAGATGGGTGGGCAATTAAAGCCCTGAGTAGCTGAAGTTGTTGAGATGTGTCCAAAATCTCTAGCAAATCTCTAGCCCCTATATATTTTTCAGCTGTGGTCTTTCCCACACAGGGTCCTTTACAGCATGGTTTTGRTAGCTCATCTTGTCTTTCTGAAGCATTGGGAGATCTTTGAAGGAGAAAAAGCCTATTATTATTTATTTGATTATAATTTATTAAAATTTACACCCTAAAGTGTCTATGTCTGAAACTAGTGTGGGTACTACAGATACCARATGGCTGTCAGTGCATTAAATCTGCACTGTCATTACGTTCTTCTAATGAGGTTTGTGCTGTATATGTGAAGCAAAAAAGTCAAATAAAGCATTTCATTTTCATCACAACATGATTCTGCTGTCTGACATTAATACAAGGTCAAATAAACATCGCATGGGAAGGAAATAAATCCAAATTTGAAGTCTGAAAGGGCAGTCATATTTCTTGAATGTTCTGAATGTCAGCTTTTTGATAGAAAACTAATACAATAGCAAGGAGTGTGTACATATGCCAGCTCGAGTTGTCTTTTGTATTCATATCAAAGTTTAATTTCTTTGAATCCTTTGTATTTCCCATTCAGTGGTATCTTCTGGCATTTGTAATGTTTCTCTTAAACTGCAGCAAATGAAAGACTTTGAAAGGTCAAACTTTCTTTACCATTTAAAATAAAACTAAGTTAATGGATATGATTTAATAAAACAGAAAATGATGTTTCACATGCATGTGTTGTTAAAGATGAACTTCTAAAGATTCTTTTTTTTTAATTCTTCATCTGACAAAATATTATACTGCGTGTCTGCCAGGATAGGTTTGTTGTTTTCTGGTTTTCTTTTCCTTTGGGTTGGTTTGTTTTTTAACCTGGCCTCCACTCTGCCTTGCAACAATAATGGTGAGGTTATCATTTTGAGCCAACCAGATTAATACAGTCATCTTGTAATCTATACTGGAAAATGAAATCAGCTGTCACAAATAAGAGTGGTAAATTAATATTTAATTCAATAGCTGTGAGTAGGCAATATTCTCACATTTAGTCAGTCATTTTAGACTTTGGTTTTATTTAATATATATGATAAAAGTAGCAAGTAAACATGAAGTTCCATCTAAGCTTTCCCCAAAAGACTGTGTTTTAGAATTTTCTCAAGAGTGTCCCCAATTACTTCTGATCAAAAGCCGAGGCTGCGACTTTTCCTTGCCAAACTGGGTCATAATGCCCAGCAGATTTGTGTGGCATCCTTGTGCCTCCTGTGCCTCCTTGCAGCACAGAGCAGCAGAGAAGCTGCAGTTCGACTGCCGAAGACACAGCAAAGTTACCTTGTGATGGCCTGGATTTTCTGTGCCTCATGAAGGGTTTCTGAATGTGTAATGAAAAATCAAAAGCTCAGTCATATGCTGCCCTTTTTCTGCATATGAAGTATCAGTTTTCTATGGAATAGTCTTAGTCATCCCAAAACAAAGTTAATGTGCTCATGGTTATCYACTCTTAACTCACAGAAAACAAAGGAGAAATTACCAAGAGGGAAAAGAAATAAAAGCTGTAGTTTAAACATATCAGAATCCAGTGCCCTATTTGCAATGGCTCTTGCCACTAAAAGGTTAAGTGTTTTGTGGGGCACTGCTATTTCCGCTTCCAGGACTTCCAAGTTCACCCTAATCTAGTACACATTGGTTTATTTTCATGTTAAAATGAAAACTGTAGTTTAGTACAAAAGAGGCAACTCATATTTTCAACTAATATTAAACCGATCAGGCATTTGAAAAAAWAWATATATAAATGCATTGTATTTTCTGCAAGTTCTTTAAAAACATGGTAGTAATAAGATTTTTTATTGTGCCTACTAAAGAAATAAATTTTAAAAACCCACCTTTTTTAAAATGATGTTTCCTACTTTCAAAATGTAGATGGTCACAGRTAGAGCCATCTATTTCTGTTTCAGGCAGCGTGTTAGAACACCCTGTCATTAATATATGAAGAAATTGCCTTTGAGATTTTTTTTTTACTAATTAGACATTCAGTACTTTTAATTGTTTTCATTGTTCTGAAAGCAGAGAAACAACCATGAGTGGAAAGAACATCTTAGCAGTCCCTGGTTATTTCTTTAAATAAAGACTTAGATAGAAGGGATTTAATCTCATCCTCTTTCATTACTGCCTGTGAAATGAGGTGAGAGTATATAATCCTCATACTTCTACCAGTGGCTCAGTCAGGACACTGTGCAAGAACCAATTGTTATAGTAATTGAATTTCAGCAAAATTTATGAATACTCYTCAATAATGTCAAGTTTATTGAAATCTAAAAATAAAGAAACAGAATTCTATTCTGAATTATAACATAAGAAAGAATTGTGATATATACAATCTAGGACATCGATATTAATAAAGAAAACATATATTGTACTTCACAGGAAATTAGTTTTCTAAGTATTTGTGCTATTGTGAAATGTTAATCCATGTAAACATTTGTAAAGAATATTTTCCAAAAATATCTCTTCAATGTATTATACAARACATTAAATGAAGATCAGTGGAGATTCCTGTAACATCATAATGGCAATGAACAAGAGAAATCGAAGGCAGAACATGCCAAGCTCTCTGTCACAGTGTTGCTTTTCTGGTGAGGGGCTGTACAGTTCTGTGTGCTCAAATCTGCACAGAAATTTCAAAAGCCAAAGTTGTATACAATGCGTTTTCATGCATTTATTATTTATTAATTTTTTAAGTGTAGATGGGCGGATTTGCAGYGTTGGAAGAAAGAGATCTGAAAGGATATGTAGGATGAGATCTGAAGGATATGTAGGATCAGCTCCTGGCATGAATTATTTTGAAGAGGGGAAGCATGAGTGTGGTAAAAAGACTATTATTTCTTTAAGTACTGCTTTACATCTTAAATATATTCCAGTCTTACATATAATAAACACATCTTTAGTTATAAGATCAGGTGTAAACATACGTAGAACCAGAATCGGTAATAAACTCTATATGTAGCCATACAGTGCTTTTAGAAATGTAATCTTTTGCAGGGGTATGTGTACAAAAATGCACATGTTCATATATAAATCACTACTTTATGAACACTGAGCAGAATAATTYTTCATTGGGGAGTGACTAGAGAGGCTGGAATTCTTCACTGGTAGATGGGGAATCTGTGCTTTCCCTGCACCCATTTCACTGTCCCCTCTCCTCCTCTCCGTCTCGTTCTTTTCCCCTACTCCTGCTTTCCTTTTATTATATTCTACTTCTCCACATCATGTTTCATGATTAAAGGCTAGAATTTGACAACTGTATCTCTTTGGTGGCTTWAAAAAAATTCATTTAATTGCAATATAATGTCAGAGTTTTAGCATTGCAACTTCAAGYGGTTGAATTGGTTTTACCCTTAAAGCATTTGATGGAGTTCTTCCAGCATTAAAAAAAAAGAAAAAGAAAAAGAAAAAACTCCTAGTTCAGGRATAATAAAAAAAGAAAGACTGATAAAGAGAATGAGCAGAGTATGAAGAAAAAAAGCAGAAGAGAAAGGCACGCATAGAACAAACGGAGAAAGGGACGAAGAAAAGGACGTTGCTAACAAAGAGAAGCTGGGCTAGGGCTGAGACAAAACTGCAGTTTCTTTTACCAAGCAGCCTGGTCAGTCTGCTGAACTGGTGAAGCAGGAGGAGCTCCTGCTATCTTTCTCTGACTTCAGTTCTGGTCTTTTGTAACTCTTGGGTAATAGAGAATATGAAGAGTCTTTCCTCCTAGTCAGGGGCCCAAGCAACTGTTGGATGCTATTTCCAGAGGTCATTGCTTTGCTTTGGACCATCACTTTCCCTTAGAGTTCTTAATTTTAAATCATCACAGGATTTTAAAGCTGATTCCAAATGGAAATACTGACAATCTGGTAAAACAACCAGTGAGAATAGATAGCAGGAAATACAGAGCTGKTTTTTTTTTTTTGAAGTAGATAAGTGTGAAAATGAGAAAATTAGAAAACATGCATCATTCTGTARTAATCAATGTATTCACAGGCTCTGCTTGCAGTAGGACTCAATGAGAAACTGGATCCCTATTATCTCATCTGATTGATCACCTATAGTGCTATACTCTAACAATTATCTGTGCAATAATTGACCTTTTTCAATAGAACAACCTGAGCTATCTGTCATGTCAATAAAATACAGCCTGATGTCAAGTCTGATTTTGTTTCTAGTTTGCTATCTTAAGTTCAGGCACTAAATGCACTCATATTAGAAGTTAATTACAAGAACTTGATAGAAACGGCCAGGCCTGTCTTTAAAGCTGGTTCCTTGTAGTAAGGGATATAAGATGCAGTTTGCAGCCTTGCGCTTTTTGAAAATGAGCACTGCTGAACACACGGCACTTTGGTTTATTGAGAACCTTATATAACTCAGGAAAGAATTACCCATTGATTTTGGTACGTTTAAAAGCAAGCCTCAGCAGAAAGCTGCCTCTAGACAGTTAACGCAGCAGTTACCGACCCCCTRCTGTAACTGAAGAATTGATAACTGAGTTACGAGGCCTTGGAGGGGACTTCCTTTCCTATAGGTGTGTTTTCAGTGGGCTCAACTACCTTCTGCCCRAAGACTGAATCATGACACTGATGCATCTGCAGTGCATCTGAATCATGACACTGAGCATCTGCAGTGCCCAGTTCCTGCTTTCCTGCAAGATCTGACAGAAACACGTGTAGAGCTTTGGAGCAGTGGGGCCAGACTGTAGTATGGGTAGAAGATGGTTGTTGCATCTTACTTCCATTCCAAGCTCAAGTCCTCAATGAAAAAGCCCACATTTGTGAACTGCTTAGATTCGAGTTGCTAACATAAAAATCTAGTGTTCTCCTGTGTGCGTCGTGCCCAGAGGACAAAGCACATTCTCATTACAAAGCACATTCTCATTAATATAGCAGTGTCACCTATGATTGGATTGATGGAAATGATTTACAGAGGATTAGGAAATCTTGTTCTGTTTTACCAATAAACAGTGTTATATTATCACATTTCAATAGCTAATTCTATTGCTATGCCTTTTCTCTTGAAAATTAACATGATTTTCCAAGGGAAAATAATTACATGTCATTCATAATCCATTAACTAGATCAAAAAAATAAAACCTCTGGGTGCTTATTTTCAGAGGGAAAAATCTGGAGTATCTACACTTCCCTCATGTGGCATGTTAGTGTAACGGCTTCTAGGAGTCCTGGTGTTCAAGTGCAGCTCCGGTAGCTCACATGCCTCCTGTTTGAACAGAACTGGGCAGAAGCATCAGAAAGAGACTTGAGGAAAAAGTGCTTTACATGAAGACTGCTACCGATGTTAAAGCCAGTGCAAACTGAAGGAATTTGGACACTGTGTTACTGTGATTTTGCAAGGAAATCGTGTTGGAGCACATGAAGATGTACTCTCTGCAATACAAGCAAATAAGGGAAAACATTAGTGTTTGCCCTTACACAGACATTTTCATTTGCAAATCTCAAATTATTTTTAGAGAAAATAAGAGCCCCATTTTGCAGATTTCAAAGCTGAAGCACTAGAAAGGCTAGACATTTGGTCATGTTTTGAGATCTCAACTCCAGTCTCTTCCCTTATTAGCCAGCTTTGCTGTCACTGTAGCAATACGGGTTATCTCTTAAGGGACCGTGCTAGTTACTGGCTTTTTTTTTTTTTAATATGAAAATATTGTTGATATCATTTCTTTTGACTTAACGGTCTTCTTCAAATCCGAAACACCTTAGGAGGCAACAGCTTTTTATTTTTATATTTAACTCTACATTGTGCAGGCAAATTTAATGATTTTTTGAATTGCATTTGTTGTTTTTAAATAGCACTTGCCAAAGAACCATTAGAGCTGTGATTAATTCCTTCTGTCACAGACAAAAAAAAAAAAAAAAAAAAAAAAAAAAAAAAGAAAATAAGCCATGAAAAAGCTGCAAGGCTTTTAAGTATGAATAATTTGCTGATGGTCTAGGAAGGGATTACAGTGCTGAATACACATCTCCATAAATATTAAAACAGATTTTTTTTTCCGAAGCTATACTTCAGGACATGCTTACAACAGCTAAAAAAAGCTATAGAATTGTGTTAAAACACAATCCTCTGTCAACTTTCACAGAAATTGATGTTTCATAAGAGCCATCATGCCCACATATTTAAATCAATCTAACCTACTTTAATTTAAATCTTCAGAAATCAGCCAGAATTCATGTAGTTTCTGACTTTACGTTGAAAAGTGTGAAAGAAATAATTCTAAACTGTTACTGAGTAAGCCATTTCAGCTGAAGTATGGAATTTGTTGCAGACCAGAGCACTCCTCTGTGTAGGCCTCTGCTTCTCTCCTGATATAAACAATTAAAGAGGATTTTGGCCATCTAATATAAAACTGAATCTTTTGTTTTCACTCTGTGCAGGCCTGACCCAATGAAGTCAGTGCAAGTTGCCCCTTGAAAACTTCAAATCAGTGGTGCCAGTAGAAGCAATGGCAGGAATGGTGCAGTGGTTTTTTGCAGATGCAGAATGTGATAATAGGAGTTAAGGGACAGAAGAAAAAGAAAAGCCTCTCTTGGTGCTTATATGATAGTTTTTGTTACAAAGCAGAATAAATGTCTGTGCAGTGTGGGCAGGTGTTACCCCGCACACTGTGTGTCTTTTGATTTGGAAGGGACAATATTTCTTGCTAATACTTGGTGCCAGAGCTTGATTTTCTCATACATCTTTGTCCTTCAAAGGTATGACTTTAAAATAGTATGAAGACTTTGRATGTCAACAGTTCTTGCTTTAGAGTTTGGTTAAGGCAGTAGATRTGCATGAGACTGGAAAATAAAGGCAGAAGAGCTGTTTTTATTGCAGAATTTTGTGCTGTTATGATTTCTGAACACTGAAAGAGGTTGCTGTCTCCTGCAACTAGTTTTCCATTTGGATTAGGTGTATTTAACTACAGGTATGTGGCCCAGAGTTGGTTTTGTGATAGCTGTTCTTTCCAGACAATACAACAACACCATTTAAAAACATTTATCTAGTCTCTTCTACCTGTCTCCCTTGGAGATCTGTTTTCTTTTCAAGTAAAATTACTGGTAAAAATAAGGTATTTTATCCCATTGTCTRCAACTTTACTGCAGCATATGGATCATTAGGGCATATAAATGCTCAAAGTAGAGCTCATGAGGAAAGTACAAGGCGACTTCCAYGCTTACTGATAGATATTAGTCCTGGAATATTATCATACTGGGGATTAACTTGTGAAGAACAGCACTACACAGTGACAGAATTTACAATTAGATGTTTTACGGTGGCCAGAAATTTACTGCAAGCCAACACGGACATGCTGTCTTGCTAAGAGTAAGTTTAATTAACAGTAGTTGGTTATGGAGGAGAGGGCCATTAACGTGATAGCATGTGATGTAGTCTGCCTTTTCCCTGCAGGTATCAAAGTGAGCGCAGCGACAAGGTTACAGACTTCTCGTGACATTCACGCTGCGGTGCTCTGGGTGCCTCCAGCTGCAAGGAAGGCAGTAGGATTCGCTGTGAAATCAGTGCGTCTTTTGTAGCCTCTGGCAAAGGTTRCTGCTATGCAGATTTCCAGTATCGGGCATCCCTTCAATATCTCAGTCATTTTCATCTCTGTTACCCATTTTCCACTCTCTTTGATGCTCTTTTTCCCTTGTGGACTGCTTTCTTGTGAACCACAACCTGCTGGTGTCATCTGCATGGAGGGTATTTTGCATTACTTCCATCTTAGCCCTTCAGACTGCCTTATTTCTCCTTAGTTTGCCATATCCAAGTTAACACCAGCTTAAAAAACAAACAAAAACCAAGTTCTAATCTTATCCAGGCAGAATACTTCCTTTATCTATTAATCTTATCCATCCTTTTTAACTATTCATCTTTAGGTTTGTGGATTTTGTACATACATGCTGAGCTGCACAGTAACTATAAAGTAAATAAACAGCACATATAGTTTTGGTATATTGAAGTTTTGGGCTATTAGATTAGTTAATTACATTGTTTTTGTGACCTTCAAAAGAACTGAAGTTTGAATTATCTGTTAATTTGGCCCAGTTAATAAAAATAACTCAATTTCAGCAAGAAAGAGAAAACATAATAACTATCATATTGTTTTAAAGCAGCTCCCGAGAGAATCATGGTAATCTGTTCAACATTTTCAGTAAGAAAAAGCAAAAAGCATCATAAAATGCTAGCTGCTGGCCCTAACATTTTCAGCTRTTTTTTAAAATGGAGCATATGGGTCTAATCTTAAGTGCATGGAAGTTACTTAAGTTACTTTTGGTGGTGCTTCAGCTGGGTGCTACCTGTGCATATTTTCCAGTCAGGACTCAGCAATCCAGAGCACTGTTTTTCACAGGATGCAGGGAGCTGCGTGCCTGAGTGCACCTGCCGCCGAGGCAGCACCTCTCCCCACGCCCTGCACGTCGCTCTCAGTAGTCAACTCTTTCTATTTTTAGACAAATCCTTCAAGACAGTAGGAAAAACAAAACAAAAAGACAAAAAAAAAAAACACTTTGGCAGAAGCGTTCTGTGGTTTGTAACTAAAATTACAAGGCTGAAAGACTGTATAAATTACCCGCCTATTTGATTTATGTTTAAAATACAACCTGTTAATTCCATCTTCACCCTCTGTATATGGTATAAGTATACAATATATAGTGTCTTTTGAAAGTGGAAAGTTGACTTGATATCCTCTTAGATAAACAGGTATACTACAGATGCAGTCTATTATGCTTCTTCTAATTCTATTAAATGACTTAATCATGATGTGTGACACTTGATAAACTGTAGTTAGGTTTTATGATCATCAGGTATGATTTTTATTACAGATCTCTGTACAAATTAYGTTAAATAATTGTTTTCAAATCACATCTAATCATGAGAAACAGCATTCTGGATAATACTTGAAGACAGTTCAAGTTGCAATCCTTTCAGCTACCTGATTGCTACCTAACTTTTTTCTGCCTTTTGCCTGAAAACACACACTTAGTGAACTTGCAGCTTACTTGTACAAAAATATCCAAATTTAACTCTAAACAGGAGAGATTCATTTCACTTTATCTTTTCAGATATAATCTTTTTATTGATGAAGAAATTGCTAAGATCAGGGAAAGCTCATTGTTCCTCGGTACAAATCAGTTTGCTATGCTGGGGTTTGGGTTAGAAAAGAACAGTATTTAAACTCAGCAAATGACCACAGAAATCATTAAAGGTCTTACCATCCTTGTCTTTGTAAATAACTCATTATATATTTAACCCCTTTTCCTGCATTCAGAATCATATCAAAAGGAACACTTTTTTGCTCAAATCTATCTATTATTCATAAGGAAATGCTCCCTTGAGAAATTTATTTTAGAAATATATTAGAACAACATGCTGATATTCTGGAGTAAGTATACTGCATTAACATGTTAATTTGAATTTTTTTCAAAGGAATGTAAAGCTTTTCTAGCATTAAATGTCCTCRTAAGGACTCAGCTACATTTCCAAGTTACTTAGAAGATGCTTGTTAGTATTTAACAACATTTTGTGTCTGGAAACATTATGGGAATAATCTCTAAATATTATTTATGTTAACAAAGATGGTACCTCAATTAGAATGTAAGGAACCAAATCATCTATTCAGACACAAATGCCTATGTAATCCATGCATAGCATACCTGCACAATGCATGTGCTCTTAGAAAACAGCATATTTGGACACTAATTTAGATCTCAAATGATAGATTTCTGATCTGTGTAGTGTGTAGTCTACAGATGCTATAGAACTGTTAGAATACCTTCAATAATATACTTAAGAAGCTGATGCTTTCTGAAGTGCATGACCTGTTTCTCTTCTAACAATGGAGGAAGAAGGGATATATTAGTGTGTTGGAGACAGCAGAATGTGCGACTAGATGGAAAATGACATGCATACTTCAAATACGTTTTGGTTGCAAATATGATAATAATAAAAACATTTTTTAAACTCATGAAGAATGACAAAATAAACAACAAAATTCTCACTTTAGCTTTAGATACTACAAAACCAATAAACATTAAGAGCTTTCTTGTTTTTCACCTAGAAGGTCTTTGTCAGAAAAGTCTGAGCCTTTCAAATTACTCCTCACTTATTGTTAAAGGCATTTTCCATTATATTCAAAGCATGAATATCTGACTTCTTAGAAGAAAAAATATTGCCTTAGTTCTTGTTTATGTGTTATTGAGTTCATCTTTCTAGCATAATATGCTGTCCATTCTTTCTTAAAGTTTTACCATTTATGTGTGCATTTTTTAAAATTAGGAGAACAGCAATTATGCTATTAGTGGTTATCTTTTTTCAAAAGGGCATCATCAAGATAACTGTAATGCTGGAGTGATGAACCTCAGTGATGAACCTTCAATTTCTGAAAAATTTGAATGAATTTCTTACTCGGAAATAATGCACATGGATGCAGAGCAGTTCTGCCAAAACATTCTAGCACCCCAGGATAAAAACAGGTCATTTCTTATATTCACATCATCACACCGACATTTACACCGACAGTTTAAAAAAAAAAAAATCACACACATGTAGTTCTTCTTTCTTAGTGGAAATTTTCCAAAAGGTTTCATCTCTAGCTCCCACTGTCTCTCTTAAGTCTTCTATCTTTAAGGTGAGGGAAATGCTAGAAGAAAGAAGGCCAATATAGGTTCCATAAAAATCAGACACAACCCACTCAGAAGGATATTGGAATTTAAGTTGTAATTTTAAAGGGTAAAATAAAGGAAGCTTCTAGATATGGGAACAGCATAGAGGAGCATCAGGTTAGGGAGCTTTGAACAGCTCAGACACACACGAGCACGTGGAACTTGATGTACAAGTACAACCATTGCTATCAGCTTTTCCACTTTCCTACATCTGCATATTGTGGAGGTTCTTTTTTTATTATTATTATTATTGTCCTTATTTCCACTCTTAAAACATGGCATAAWGTTAAGTGAAATTTTATTTCATGTCTACAGAACTGTGGTTAGGGGACATGTAATAAAGCATTTCTATGCAATTCACAATTATGATTCACATTCCGATCTTTATATATTTCCTACTACCCAGTTTTTCTCATGTTCACTTGTTATTTGTCTTCTTTAAAGAGCTTAGTTGTTTACATAAAAGCTTTGTGGTAAGAACGTAGGCATTTTAAATTTTTTTGCATCAATATTTTATTAGAGAGGCTTTTTCTTTTTCACAAACCAAGTAGATTTGTTTTATGGGACTTTCATAGAGCAATTACTGTTGTGAGGGGCTTTCATTGTGCAATTAAGACAAATGTTCTGCCACATTCGTTAATTACTGGAAACTGAAAACACAAACAAAACAAAGCACTCCGTCTTGAAAATACTTAAAGAATCACTTAAGCTAGAGCACCCTGAATTGGAAAAATATAAGGTATTAACAAACAGGCTGAACATCTGCTCTCTGTATTAAGTTTTTCTTCTGCAACAAGACACATCAAGATGAAGATATTAGAGATTTTGCCTACATGAAAATGCATGTTCGGCTTTGGAAAAAGGCTACCTCTCAATGGAAGTTAATGAGATTAGTAATCAACTCTTTGTCATTAAAAGGTATAATTTTGCGATAAGGTGTCTCAGAGAGACACATTAGATATTTGGACCTTCCTTCCCCATCAAATCTATTCCAGTGCTGGTGATTTAGTAGACTCTGGTTATTCAGAAGTTTATTAGAGCCAGCTCCCATCTTCCCATCTGAAATGAGACTGTGTGGCACCTACATTTGTCTCAACAAAAGCCAAATAGACCAAACACAGAGAGGGCAAATGTCCCTCTCCCCCTTCCAGTGGTTATTGTGGTGCCATGAAAAATTTATGAATGCCAAGCTTAAAATACCTTGAGGTGACAGACACTTGTGCTGTACTCCACTTTTCACAGAAGTGGTGATTATAAAATCTATGGTAACCATCAAATCTGCTTATCTCTCTGGAGTGCTATGAGAGTGAAGACTTATTGTCAGTCTTTGTCCTTTGTCCATGACATTTTCATTGCCCTGCCTGGGCACTACTTCATTTTTTATGTATTTACAAGGCCCTAGCAAAGTTGGGAAGCTTTGGAATACCCGATACATATGAGGTAACCAAGGCATAAAGAATTTGTAAAGGAGCAAATAATGAATTTTGACCTCTGAAAGCTACTGCTCCAGCCATTGGAGCAAACATTAACGTGATGATCTGAGACTCTGACGAAGGTAGTACTAGGGAACTGCTATGGGAAATTTTAATCTTAAAAACTGTTTTAGTTCATAGTAAGCTGGCTTTATTTCTTGGGTTCCAGGCAGGAGGGATGGTGAAAAGACATGAGCAGTAATCCCTTACAAGCTTTTCTCTCTGCAGTTGTGCTTTTCTCCTTACTCCTCATTAGCTGCATTAGGCATCATAATCCCATTATGAAAATGAGTTCATGAACTAGGTGACATCCTCCCCAAACAGCATCTTCTCTAGAGACRTCATCTTAAACCTATTGCCAGCCAGTCAGAACAGCAATGTAAGCAATCAGTGATCAAGTTGTATTATAATAAGAGAATTAGAACTGAAACCATGGTGTTCAGAAAATCCATTTTTGGGCTTTAGGAATGATTTTTCTCAGATGACTCTCATTTTGCAGGGTTTGTTTATCTGATAACAATGAAAAAAATCACTCCTGTGCTGCATATTGGACTGCCAAAGTATTCAGCACATCTAAAATGATAATTTCAATACTGAAATCATCTGTCAAATGCCATAATACCTATCATACACAGCTGAACAAATTTGCCAATCTTTTAGTAGAGAATGATAATGGTGATGAATACATTGACAAGATGACATGCACTCCAGCAGCAAGGAATTTTGCAGAGAGGGATTTCCTTTCTAAAACAAAGTAAGTGATCACCATCAACTCTGTGGATAAATTACCGAGTTGAAGTTGAGGAAGATTCCTGATAATCTTCTGTCATAAATTCTTTACCGGTGTACCGGTTAATCCTGTGATGAACATTCTCACTGACAAGCTGTGTATTTGTGTCTGCTGTGGACGAAGACAACTCAGGAAGATTTTCTTGCAGACACAATTATCATTTTGTGGTTCCTGAAGTCAGGGAATATCTATTCCTACTAGACTGAAACACAAATGTGCAAATAGAAGACTTGGCCATTGGAAAGTGCTAAACATTTTATTTCTCAAGTGAAATAAAAAGGAGCATTTATCCGAATTCTTTTTGAAAGCAATCTTTTGAAAGTTATTTCATCAATTCATTCTGGCATGAGCAATTCAAACAGGATACTGATAAACTGGAATTCAAATAACACCATAAGAATGATCAAAGGCTTAGAAAACATGTTTACACTGAAAGACTCAAGAGGATCCTTTTTTTTTTTTTTTTTTTTTTTTTTTTGACTTAACAAAGGGGCATCTTTAGGATGCAAGGAGTAGATGTAATAATAAAAGACTTTAGTCTAGCAGGCAAAAAAATAAAAATATTCAAGTGCTGGAAGCTGAAGGCAAATTCTGGATGTAAAGAGAACACATTTTAGGTTGGAGAGCATTCAATGCTCCAGTTTCTCAGGAGTTGTATAAATCCTATAAAAATTGAGACACTCTGAGGTTGACTTGGCCGGTTCCACTTCCTTCCCTGCTCTGTTCTGGAGACCTGTTCACAATTTGGGTTCTAAACTAAGCCATAGTTTAAACTTTAAAGTTTTGGTTTCTGAAATGGCAATATAAAGAATTGGCAGGATTAGCTCAACACAGTCAACCTAACTGTTGGATTAAATGGAGGTGAGATTTTCAAATGCATTGATATATTTGAATCACCATCTGGCTTACATATTTGAGATCATGGAATGGGTGAATTTAATTGCTACCAAGATCTGGGATCTGATATCAAGTTCTCTTTTACCATTATAATAGCATAAAATATTTACTAAAAAGGGAAAATCAGCCCAACAGTCTTATCCCCAATGATACTACCATCAAATCTTAATAGCATAGCTTGTTTTATTAAGTTTTTCTGTCAATCTATAATTGGGTACATTTCAAACTACTCATTTGTGCATCATAGAAACAAGTGATTGTTAGATGAGAAACAACTTGAGACACACTTTCATTTGCATTTATCAAGCCAAGMTGTTGCATTTCACATAATTTATTAGAATTTCAAATTAATAGTCACATACAACATCCTAGGAAAATTCTTGTGATTTGCTTCCTGTGTCTGTTCTCACAGATTCCATAGAAGAAAGTCCTACATATTCCATTTTTTAAAATCTCTTACAAAAGAATGGGAGGAGAGCTGTGTGAAATGGTTGCATAACCATTCGGTGAGCTAAGCGACATGAAAGCTGCCCTGCTTCAGGTTTTATTACAGGCCTGATATTCTTTACAAAATGTTAATCAACAGCAAGACAATTCTGGTTCTGATGTTAGCGGTGGTCGCACGTAAGCAATATATAAGGTTGGAGGTCAAAGTCAGGCTACATGGACGCACAAATTTTGCCATTGAAAATGCAAAATTTGCCAAATGAAAGAGCCTTTTTTTGCAGTTCAGTAGCGGCTGCCTCTCTCTCACAGCTTTACAGCATTAATCATATTTTACCCACAGTTTTACAGAATGAGAGAGACAGTTTAGACAAACTGTGAAGTGACATTTTCAAAGAGTATTTTTTGCAACATATTTATAATAGCATAGATATTTATAGAATAAATAGCATAGGAAGGTTATTAATGGTAGTAGGAAAGAAACAGTTTCCCAAGAATAGGCACTATGTGTAGAAATCTGTTAGCAAAACCAAGGATATGGATAAATGTGGTATGTGAGGTAAGATTCTTAACACTCAAAGTGCTAATGAAGTCTGTGGCATTAATTCAGCATCAGAAGTGGTGAGCAAAGGATTGGAGGATGAAGGTGTTGGTAAACAAAGGTATTTGGTACATTTGATTTAGTAGGACTGTCAAAAAGCACAATAGTAATTTCCACAAAAAGCCCAGCTTCTGGTGATTTGAAAAGATATATTTCCATGTTGCTACCAGTCATCCAGAAAACAACAACAACAACAAAAGATATTTAATAACTTGTGCCTGTTCTTTGAAACAAATAAATTAGTAATGAAGCATTTTATTCTTGATCTTTCAGTGGTAGCACAGATCTTTGGGGAATTAAAATTAAAAAAAAAAAAAGAAGACACTTAATAGCAAGTCTATTGAGCAATCTAATTATATGAAATACTTCTGAAGTTTTATCCTTTTTAGCTTAAACGGTTAATTCACGACCATCAAAAGATTTACATGAGATGGATTTCATCTCTGAACACCATTTCATGCTTCATTATGCTACATTGATGGGGTTTTTTGGATACGCATTACTCACTGTATTTTTTTAAGAAATGGAAATATGTTAAAATAAATCCAGAGGGTTTTTAGGGGAGCCTCTGGGCTCGATTCTCAACGTCTCACATGTGCCAGCTGGCGCTTTAGAGCACCAGGATCCTGCTCGGCTTCTCAGCAAACTGGTCAAAGTTGACGCTATCCTTCCCTGGATGGAATTAGAGTCCTTTGATGAGGTACCTCTTTGGTCAGACAGCCTATGAGGCTGTATTTTGAAGCAGAAGAACTGCAGTGTTTGCTTTCGTGATACTGTAAGGCTGTAGCTGCTTCCTAAACAGTGCCAATTCCAAGAGCAATCCCATGGAAGCTTACAGGACTCCTGCATAAATGATCCCTTTTAAAGAGCATGTACAACTTAGACTGCAGGAAATGTTGGTTGTCACTACTATAAGTGCAAAGTAGTAATGACCAAGTGGTAATTAACTTATTATTGATTTGTTAATAGAGTTGTCTTCTTGTTAAATATAAAGTTGTGTAAGGAAGATAGCTTATCCCTCTTGACAGAAGGTTGGAGAGCTGCACTCAGCCTGCTCGCCCTGAGGCACCTTTGCATGCTGCCTTGCTGGCAAATGTTTTTCAATTTTTATCTGTTTCTGCAGACCTCTCCGAGCACATCCTGACCTCCTAAAAGGGTTTTCACCTTTGAATCAACCTCAGAAGTTTATATCTATACAAATCAGTATAAATTTGCCAAAATAGTTAAAATTAAAATAGCAAAGTCTTACCTAGAGTTCTGTAGTTGTAAGTCACAAAGATGAAATAGGTGCATTGAGGCAGTAAGAAATGTATCCCCAGTGCAGATCACATTTTGAAGGTGAATATTTTTAAGTCAATCGCTAATTCTTCTGGCTAACTGAAAGTGACTTTTCTGGTCGTTTSCTGAAACTTAACTGGTGGCTGTAGTATCCTGAAAATACCGTATCCAGGATTTAAAAAATTCCCCTAGATGAGGAGACAAGGGATTTGTTTTCACTGTGAACAGTGGTCATCTTGGACACCAGAGTTTATTTGCCATGTGGAAGTGGACACCTTGGGAGAGAAGTGCTTGGTGTTTTGTTCTTTGTCTCAGCAGAATCCAGTAACAGGGTAATATAACCCTGAAGGAAACTGCTTCCCTTCACAGTCACTGTGATTGTGGCTGCTGGAGCATGTAATTACATGGAGAGAAAAAGAGCTTGCAATGAAAGGTTGTCGAAAGCCTCGGGACTCCTAATCTCTCTGTCTGCTGTTGGGAGCTCAGGTCCTCTGTGGCAGAACATGTTTGGGTAATTGGGAATGGGACACCTCCTGCCTTCCTTCCTTAGACTGTATGTATGTTAAATGCATTTGCATTGGTAGTATTTTCCCAGTGGCCAGAAAACTATCTCCAGAGAAAAACAAACAGAGGGAATGCTTTATTAATGCTGTACACCATTCTTAAAACTATTGTTTTAATCATGGTGCAGCTGAAACCAGTTCATAAAATTCAGAAGATATAGCTATATGATACTCATACTCTCACTGCCAGTTTCAGATCTTTTTTTGAAATACTTGTGGGTTTGTGAGGCTTTTTACGAGAAATTTTCTCCTACTAAAAGACTGTATCACACCTTGGCTTTTAGTCCTGTGGCTGGGGCACAAAATCATGGGAGCTTTGCCGTTGGCTTCAGCTGGGAACAGAACTAAGGCATTTGCATAATAATCTTTTTGGAGGAAAGACTCAGTATTAATCTAGGTCTTGCGTATCTCTTTGTACATTTATGAGGCTGTTTAATGGATTATTAATAAAGTCTATTCAGATCTTACATACTGTCATCATATTCTCCCTCTGTTTCACTGATGGTGGCAGCTTTAAGAGATTTTTAGTTGAATTTCCCACAGCATCTTATTTCCTTGCATGCCTGGAATGAGAAAGTCTGTGAAGTTTCTACAGTACCATCCTCTAACTCTTCTTTATAACTTGGATCTATTCTGATTCCTTGTAAAGAGCTTGACAGCACTGTCATTCCTGTTACTAAAATCATCACTCTGCTACTATGTGCAAAGGCTATCTTTTCATTATACAAATGTACCGTACCTGGACTGTGTGGTTCCAATCTGAAAAGTGCCATTAAACGTTAGTAAAACTGTAATTGCTGCTGGTTTTAGTTATTGAATTAATAGCATGTCATAGCTTATTAGTTTACTCAATGCATCAATTCACTACTCAATATGTTGCAACACTTTTAAAACAGTTATTAGTATACAGTGTTTATAGGCATATTTTTAGGAGGCCCAGATGAGAGTTGCAGCAGATGTATTTTTTCAGCTGTCACCAARAACTTCATTGTAAATCATCATTTTTGAGTCAGCTCATGGAGCATCCTATGCAGCTGTGCAAGAGCAATGGAAATGCTTCATTTCTGTTACCCTCCGGAGCATCTGCAACAACCATTTTCCTGGGAAGGAGAAAATATAAGAGGAGGAAATGGGTGTTCCACTTCCAAGTAGATTCACACAAAGAAAATTGTATGGTCCTGGGGAAAGAGTGGTAGGTCACATCCTTACCCTCAATAACAACATGAGTGTGCTAATTGGCAAAATAACCCAGGCTCATGAATTCCATCATCATCTTTGTATACAGCACAGGTTTAGGATAGCAGAGCTGCTTACTCAGGCTTGTTTGGTCACTGAAGACTGAGCCCTAATGAAACTGATAGACCTTTATTGATTAACCCTTGGGTCACTGTCCAGGTAAAATTGCTATGAAATGATTTTTTTAGTCATTTGCTGTGAATAAAGCCTGTGATATAATTGTCTCAGCTTCATGTCCCATTGAAAAGAGAGAAACATATCACAAGCACCTGTGAATTTGTGAAGCTATCTTYTAATTTTTATCATACCTTTTCTTAAAGCACTAGCACATAAATATATTTTCCCGGTCAGACCTCGKTTTTAAGTGGATAAAAGGACCAGAGGACCAGAGAGATAGTAGCATGTTTCATTTTTTTATTATTTTGGATTTTTTTCGAATATAAACCTCCAATAAATAAATCTCTGAGTGAAAAATTGATGTAAGTTTTCTCTTTTTACCTTTCTCCCCTTATCAGAAATGCATTGAGCCTTATCTCGCTGAATATATTCACTGATCTTAGCTATTCATTAAAAGTAATAGAACAGCTAAATAACTTTGGTACACAGCAGCTCCAACATCTTTTGTTTAGTTTCTTCAATAAATCATATTGTCAGAGGTTACTTTATTTTACTATTGTGTCGCTGTAAAAGAATGAACTATATTTTGAAAATTTCCATCCCTGTTGCTTGAGCTCTGCTCTACTAAGTTTAATACCCTGACAATTCCAACTGTAATTTACTCCTCGGAACAGGTCATTAAGCACGCATTGCTGCTTCAGACTTCCTCTTTGATCCATTGCCTTCTATAAAATATAGAAACATTCTAAATAGTCTCCATAGAAAGAATTTTCTTTTAGGTTGGTATTTAAGTATGAATCATAATGCATAATTCACCCACCCATCCAGAAAAATTTCATGCACCACACAGACACGTTGCTTTCATTCTCAGACAGCCATATGGTGCTTCATGATTTGCCACAGTGGACTGATTCAGAAATAATAAGGTTAATCATATTACCGTAGCTAAGTGAGCAGATAGGCCGGTAAAGCAGGTAGTATCTTCTGTGTTACCTGGAGATGAAACAGTAGCTCGGTGSCGATCCGCAGGGATTGCCATTGGCACTTACGGGAATGTGGGCTGATTTGGCGTGTAAAGCACTCAGAGAGCCTGGCTGGCATGCATGCATGCATGATAGTGCTATAAACTTGTCCCAGGGGCAGATCAAAGCAGCTAATAAGACATCAGGGAATGGTCATTGTGATGATACGGCTAATCTCTCGGGAGGAAATTTCATCTTTTCCTCCAGAGAACAGCACTCTGTCACCAGGAAGACAGAGTATTTATGAATGAAATAATTACTTCTATAGATCAACTCCAAAAACCCTTTGTCTTCAGAGCATCCTGTTTGGATCTATTAAATTAGTTTAAGTATTTGCAGAATCCGACACCGAGAAGGCATCTATTACAGTGTTAATGGGTCAAAATGCATTATCCTTATTACGTTGATAGTATCTCTAACTAGAACAGTTTTGTTGCAAATAACATTGGCCCTTAAACTGTCTTTAGGGTCAGAGAGTTTCTAGTTAAGAGAAAGATTTTCAGAAAGATCAATACGGTCTGTAAATCCATAGGTGATAAATGCGTAAGTAATTTCATCCTCCTAATGTATAAATAAATTTTGCCATCCATCCTCTGAATAGTTCATGAATCTTCTTCCGACACTTCTAGTTTATCCATTTTTCATGTTTATCCATTTTTTATGTTTATTTTTTCATGGGTATTAATCATTTAAATCTATTTATAAAGGTAATGTATTTACATGTCTAGACATCTGAATATTCAAGCTCCATTTCTCATTCCATGCAGCAAAAATTGATTAGCTGTACCTAGAGAAAATTTGTCAGAGAGTAACTGCCAATATTAACATCTGCCAGACAATCTTCTTTATAATCAGCAGCAAAAAGAAGTGATTTTTGCCTCTTGGGAGAGCTTTCAAAGTTTCCTGTCTCAATTTGCAGTCTGTAGCTCTCAGGGGTGTGAATATGAATAATATTAGAATTCTCCATGGCTTCATCTATCAAAAGTGTAAACTGATGACAAGATCCTAGTAACAAAACCCCAGGACAATGACATCCCTGAGGCTGCTCTATTAAAAGAAAAAACAGAGTCAGCTTAAAAGACCTGTGGTCTGAAATGAACTGTGGGAGTACAAGTGACCAAAGGTGTGCAGGGGGCTAAAGAAGAGAAGATCAGTGCAAATACAGGAGCAGTTATCATGCCTTGGCAAGAGCACTGTTGGACTTAGCAGCAACATGCAGCTTGGCCTAYGCACATGTCTAAAGAGCCTACAAACAAACAGTGTGTTGGAGCTGGGACTTCAAAACCACAGAGACTTGGTGGATGCCAATTCCTATTAATTTTAGACAGTGTCTRGCATCCAGATCCCTTGGGATGGTTTGAAATTCAGCACAAAGCACTAATGAATGCTTATATTGGCCCTGGCTTCTTCATTTGCGTTAGCAGTGATGCTTCCTCTGCTAACTGAATCCAGAATCGGGTCCCACAAAYTTGCCAGTCAAAGTGAAGGAAGCAGGTAGGAGCAGAGGTCTGCTGAAGCCATTCAGACCAGAGGCTACTTGAGTTGTTGATTAATACTGGCAGAGGAGGAACATACCCCATTACTTTCCCTATATTTGACACAGGAGGTAAGAATGAAAGAATAAACCTTGACCTGCTTACTCTGGAGATCTCTAGTAGTCCTTCATACGTGGAGCGGGTGGCTAGAGGAGTTCAGGGACAGGTCCTCACAAGCCCAGGTTGGCAAGGTGTATCCAACTTTGGATCCAATGGACCTTATTATCTCTGCTTGTTTCCAAACACTTACAGAGCAAGGGTAGATGTTCTCCAGCTAAAGTATGTCTGCTTTGGTAGATGTGTGAAGCTGAGATAGGGACTGCCTTACAGCACATGTTAACAAAGAGTACCAGAAATCAGCTGGTCTGGGCATGCATGTTTTGATAAGGGACTGCTGCAACCATCGCTGGCCCAAAACGCAATTGCTACCTGACTTCTGCTTCTGCCTTCTCCCCTTCTATAAACAGCGATGGAGCCTCTCAAACCATCTTTCATCTTATAAAAGGGGCAAAAAGATATTTATTTATATAATTATATAAAGACTGCATATTACAGCCAGAGAATATTCCTCGGGGAATTTGAACTATACAGTAAAAGCGTATTTCTGCTGACATATTAATGTCCCAAATGACAGTTCAGAAAACTCTTGGAATATTCTGGTCTTTTAACGATGACCTATTTAAAGACTCCATCTGCCGTGTATACTACTCTCAAAATCTTTTACAAGTTCTCTTACAAAAGGAGTATTAGAAATGTTTCATTTCTTGTATTAATTTTCAGCTGCATCATTGAATAAAGGAATGGAACACTTGAAGCAAACTAGTAGTTATTGGTCATAGAGAATATTCATTAAGAAAATGTATTGGGAAGTAAATTAATGTTACTTAGTTATCTTGACTTGCCTGAAAAGAATTCTTCATCATATTTGAATTCAGACCATAAGGACTAATCAATGAGCCACAAGTGAGATAGTTTTCCTCAGCTGTAAAGTTTATTTGGTAGCACTGTTATTCACACTAATAAGAAGGTAAAAAACAAGTAAAATCACTGAACCCACCAGAAAAGGGATAATTGCTTGTAGACTAGCCATCACAATCAGAAAGCAGCTGAACAAAACATATTCTCCCAAATAGATGTAAATCAACCTAGCTTCATTGACCTTGGTGCCGCCAGAGTGATTTACAGCAGCATCTGCCTCATTGTACTGATAGTCTAAACCGACTATTTTATTCATAAGTATTTTTTCCAAGAGATAAAAAGCTGAATTTCCACTTGCCCCCCCTCGTTGTTTTTAAAGAGGCTGTTGGCATATTATTTGAAACGTCAACAACTGACTGAACTGAGCTCGATATAATATCATCATTTATACTTTGACTCAGAAACATGTGCACCAAGATTGAAGTTATTTTACTCCCACAGGGGTACCACTCTATTTTAAGTGCCCATTAACTAATCCTAAACAGCAGTGGAAAATCAGTGGAAATACATGTGACATCTACATGAATACCAAGTGAATTCATGAAGATTACTGCTGAATACAAAATTATTTCACTATAGAAGGGATACTTGAAAAGAAAAGTTGCTGAAATAAGGAGCTAGTCATAAAAAATAAGTATCCTTCAGTAACAGTTCTTTTATATTATATGGCTCTATTCATGGCAGTTAGTCTGCATTTCTATTATAAATCCCAGCTTTCAAGGGTTTAAAACTTGTCTATTAAAACTGAGTCCGTGACTTGGCAGAAATGTGTATGTGTCTGGCATAAAATTTTGCTTTAATAAAAAAAGGAGCAACCATTTTAAAACGTTAAAGGATTCAAGTGCTGTTCAGTATTGTTAATATCTTGCTTTTAAGGTAGCATGATACAGATATTTTTATGTTTGCTTGTTACTGATCTGTCCCACTAAAACAGTTATCAGAAGAATTTCAGTAAATGCCTGATTCTAGTCACTTTAAAATGACTGCTCAAATTTCTGTGGTGCCAACAGAAGAGTATGGTCTGTAGAGTCAGGCTACCAAAAGAAGAGGCAATAGTCTAGCTGCTTATTTTGCTCCCAGCATCTAAGGGTTTTCAAGTTAATAGACCTCCATGTAGGTAGGGACTGTGAAGGTAGATGAAGTGAATTGATTTGAGCATAAATGTGATATTTTATAAGAAATACCTCGGATGTGGTAGCCAAATCGCACATTGATTTTGGATGGCTAGGTTCCTCTGTTAACCTACCCTGCTATTGACTATCAAAAGCCTCCAGGGAAATGTTGAGCATTTCCAGCTGATTTATTGTGACTTGCAAAGTAGACCCAAGATATAATAAAATAAGTGGAAATAGATGGAGAGATGCAAAGAACTCACGTTAGGTTGAAAGAAAATTGGAAGAAGACACTTGTGATGGCCAAATTTAAGAGGCTTGCTATTGCATACTTTGTTTCTTGCAGACTATATATCCACATTTATGTTAAAATAACTCCATTCTGCTTTCATCACATTTACTCATGAGAAAGTTAGGAAAATTTTGAACTATTCTTAATGTAACCTGAAACTTGGACTCCATTTGCAAAGCTGGATTGACCAACTCATTGACAAGTAAAGGCGAAGTCAGACTTATTTCTGTGATAAGGTTCTCCCATTCTGATTTTAGCAAAGGGAAAAAGTTGGAAGAARTATGTTTCAAATAATATGAGGATAACACATCAACCAGATAATAGCTTCTTATCATTTCTGAACTTACATAGGAGCAAATATACACATAATAACATTAACATTATATGCCCAATTCTCTGAAAGTTTAGCTACTTCATCTCAATTCTTAATTACTTTCCTCAAACACTTTCTTAAATCTTTCCATCTCCTTGAGACTTATGAAAAACTGAACGAAAGCTGAACAGCTGGTGTGTTGTGACCCTGCTTTTTCTGTGCTGACCAGTGCTGCCCGCTGGATTGCAGGAGCTCTCCTGGAGCATTTGTTCTCTCCGTCTGTTCACGTTTCTCTTCTGCTGCGAGAATAAGGTCCTGGAGTCAAATCTTGGGGGGGTCATTAGTCTTTTTTCTCTGGGCATTAGATCATGCTGATTTAAGATGGTGAATGAAATTTGCATGGAAAGCTGAAGTTACTTCTTTGAACAGTTCCTTGCTGCCATTTTCTTATACATCACACTTTAGCCTTCAAATTGCAAATAATGAAGCATATATCAGCAATTTCCAGTGCTTTTTTTTGGAGTTCTCAGAGAAATTACTTTGCACCGAAACCATTTTATCTGAATCAAAGATTATTTTAATATATGGTTCTATCAGTACTAACTGGACAATTAAGAAYTTTTATTGTTTACTGAGTGTAATGATTTACTGATTCTATACTTCTCCTTGTGCCCTATGTATATGCACTGCATGCAGCACATTTCTTGTAATTAAGTTACCAGATTGCTGTCAAACCAATTGTTTTATTTAGTTGTTGTAGAATAGAGACATTTTAGTGCCTTTACTCATTTTTAATTAAGGTGGAAATAGTTACTTGAGTATAAACTCCAGGCATCAAACTGTGGCTGAACATAACTATGTAAAATCCCTCTGATTTTTATACAAATGTTAGATTAAAAGGAGTACAGTTGCCAGATTTCTTTTTAATATAGATGGCCTGACAGCTCAATCCGACAAGTTTTGAGCAACTGAGCTATGCTACCTATTTAAGAACAAATGAATATGAGTAGGTGGGATGGAGCTGTCCCCTCAGGAAGGTGGCTGGCACTGCTCTTGTGATTCCCAATCCTGCTTCCTTCGCTATCCAACRTGATATTTAGGTAATTCCTCAGCATCATCACAGACATCTTGTGTTTCTGCCTACTTATCCTTAAGATTCAGTTCTACTCTGGCAAGATACTATCTCTGGAGTGATCTTCAGAATGAACACAGATATCTCATAGATTTGATTATTATATAATTGAAACCCATTATCGTGAACTCCATGTTTGAGCTCTTGTGTAATATGTAGCATCAAAAATTTTGTTAAGAGCTTAAACTCCCTGTCAGCTGTTTTACATGGATTGTATGACTGTATTTGATGTGGAAGCACCATTACTGAATAGAATGCTTCAGCCTTTATCAATCATAAGAATGGTTTTGTTCAGTAAGGTGAGTCAGAGTCTCTTCCCTTCGGTGAACCAGGCATATTCCCACGTGCTTTACCAGGGATATATGAAAGGTCCCTTTTTTCATATTCACAGATGGTGATGACATAGGCTTCAGGACAGAATTAAACTAAAAGTTTGTATGTGTATTTAGTTGGTTAACTTCACAGAGATTTGAACTGCTATCATCTTTCTGTCTTAGATTAAAGCTAAATCTAGTGTRTTTTGTCAGTGATCTACACTGTGATTGCAGTGTAGCCAGATCCCTTGCAATTCTGGGACAGGGTTAAGCCCCAGGAAGCCAAGTGTCCCATTACACACGGAGGGCTGAATCCTSCTTTTGTACGTGCAGATCCTCTTCAGCAGAACTCAGAGTGTACTGTGGCTTTCTTCAGGCTCTTAGGTAGCCCTCCTTTTGCTTCTTCTTCTACATTTCTTTTTAAGTCCTATTTTTCCTCCAGAAATGCTATATTTCATTTGGTATTCTGTATTGCCTGCTTTCTCCTAGGGCAGATTTAATCGTCTACTCATCTTACAATGCAGAACGTGACATTAGTACCCATGAGCATACAACCCTGGRGCTCCACTTTCTGCAGTGCCTCTTCACTGAGTACAGTGTCAAGGTCATTGGAGTTGCATGCAATGATTTCCAAGGCAGAGACTCAAGGTACCTGCAAGGCTGTATCTCCCTTTGCAGCTCTAATCTCCATGACTAGAAACAGCAGAATTGTCTACCCCTAGACACCGTCAGTGAGTCTACATTATTTTAAGCAGCTGGTCTGTGATCTTGAAACTTGCTACAGATTTCATAGGAATGAGCATGGAATGCAGTTTAGTGAGCAAAGTCAGCACTGTGATAGAAAAGCAGTGTTTATAGAAAGAAAGGAAGAAAGGAAAAAAAGAAAGAAAAAGAAAAATGGCATGTGAAAGAAGTAAACATCCTCTGCTAGGTAGCTGTGCCTTTGAGACAGTATTTCGGTTTACTCTGCACTTTATATRGCCCTCATACATTAAGCAAGATGGAATCTGAGCCTAGTGAAATGGCAACAGTCACTTTAAYGTGTGAGGCCACTAGGTCAGGATTTCACCAACAGATTTTTTAAAATATGAGAACAGACTAGAAAAAGTTGAAAGCAGAAGACTCTTTAGTTAATTTGTCTGTATTCCTACATTGTTCTGTTACATACAGTACCTGTAATGCTGTTACACATTACACATACTGTGTAATGCTGTGAGATGCTGTATGAGTGCTCGGTTGTTTTCAGTGTGTCTGCAATGAACATAAAAAGAGCAGAATTTTGTTAACACTGATGCAAAGAAAGGCATGATGAGAGTCACTGGCCATGAAAAGCAACAGCACATCTCAGTGATGTGACAAAACTGAAATGCTTCATATTTCYGAGTGCCATCTACTGGCATTTCTTTCATTATATATTACTACTTGCATTCATATATAGGGAATTCTTATAATAGTCCTACAGTCTAACACATAAATCTAAGCCAGGTATTTCCTGGCTGAGTTTAGGCAGTACATTTCTGCCTTTTACGGATGAAACTCCTCACTTCAACTTTCCCATCTTGATTTTGGCTTAATCTTTCCATTTTGTATCTTAAAATGTGCATTTTTCTGCTGTCTTGATTAGTTCCTATTTAGTTCATCATCCAGACAATAGTAACAAAAGAAATTAATATTGTGAATCAAAGTACAAGGGGGGCACTGTTAGAGCTCTGTCATTAGTTTATAATGATTTCTCTGTGTTTGAAGATTGCATAGAAAAAACTTCTAATTTGAACTTCAGCATTATCCTCTATTAATAGAAAGATGAAAAAGTTAAGGAATTCAAAGTCAAATAGGCCATGGTTGGAGAATGCAGTTATTAGAGACAATTTTCATTTTCAGAAATGTGATAATTTGCTCAGATCATATACTCAGCACTACATATTTACGTTCAGTATGTCACTGGGGAAAATGCGGRAATGCACTTTCCTTTCTGGCCTGTTGAATCAACCCCAGTATCATTTTTCCTGCTCTGATGAAATCTGCCTTGAGTATTCTGTCCTYAAAATGCATTTTAGTGGCAGTGTTGAATGTATACTCTGAAAAGGAGATTAAAAAGTGAAGTATTGTGATTGTAGTATCATGATCACTTCTTCTGGAAGACAGCGAGGCTGTTTACATATCCCATTTGCTATGTCGCTGCCCCTGTTCCTCATCTTATTTACCAGCCCCACTAAGCTTGGATCCAACTGCTGTCATAGAATGGAAGGTTGTCATGATGCTCSTTCATGCCGTATTTTCATTACATATTTTAGGGTAATGTCTTTATAAATATATGAGTCAATTACAAAGAAAAATATCAGTAAATACCCTTTTCAGGGAGACATTACAGAAACACACAAAAAAGAGTGAATTCTGGTGGACTTATTATGATTAATATCTTACTCCCCCAAAGTCACATCTTCACTCTCCAACTGTGATTTGCATTCCTGATGTCCTGATACCACCTCTGCCCGTTTCCTGACCACTGTCATACTGATGGTTCTTAGTCATTCCACRAGCAGGTGGAATCCAGGTCTTCCTCCACCTCTGTCATTCCAAGCTAATGAGCTCCCGGGTTGWTCCTGAAATCCTTGTGACTCATTCCTTGGTGCATGGCTGTGCATGCTGTACTATCACATCTCATCCTRTTTCCACTGCTTGATCTCCCAATGTCATCCCAGGTGCCCTGTAATGAATTCCACACCCGCTTTGTGTTGCTGATGTCTCCAACTATATGTCAGCATAAAATGTCATTAGCATTTTCCCAAGTTTTTATATCAGCTTATTAATGAAAAATATTAAATTAAAAACAGCCTAACACTAATCCAAGAATGAGCGGATTAGCAATCTTTCTCCCTAACTGGGCATTTAACCTGAGCAGATAAGAAGCTGCAGTCGGCAGATTAAGTTTCTCCTATGATTAGCTTTTATCCTATTGCAGCCAAGGTAAATGACCAGTGTTGTGAGTAAGGAGAGATACAATTAGTGATAACTACTTAAATGCTTGAAGTTAAGTCAATGCCCCAATGCTTGGCTTTAAGCATCAGACATTTCCCTGTTAAACTTTCTGCCTTGAGAGAAGTCTTGGTGCCTGTACATCTTGTTGCCTGAGCAACCCATATGGGCACCGGAGCAGTGGCAAAGATCAGCTACTGCTTTCAGAACAGAGTGACTTCAAGGGCTCTATTAGGTTTGATTTAAAAAAGAAAAAAGCCTCACCCCAACTTTATCTAATAGTAATTCTTTTATTCCATAGAACTATGGATTTTTTTCACAACTGAAATTARTAGGGAGCGGTGAACAAAATTTCTATCTTGATGTGAAGGCAGAGAAGGGAGTTGTGCTTTCCATGCAATCTTTTAGCTTTTGCTAATTGTTTAATAATGAATGCTATAATCTGGAATGTACAGGGAGAGGCAGTGTGATATCAAACTGATGTCCATGCTGACAGTAGCTGTAAAGTTGTTACAGTGCAGCTAGTGATGATGGAAGACTTGAAGGAAAATTTGCAGAAAGCTTCTTTGATTCAGCCTTTGATCCTCAGCTATACTCAGATCACAGGTCCTACATGCCGAAAACTTCCGAGGTTTAACTATCCCTGAAAGGATAAAGGAAGCTCAAAGCATACAAGATAGGTATTCCCATCTGAGCAGAATTCAAGCAGTACCTTTCTATCTTTTACAGCTGAATCTCCTCACACACGCACACTCCAGTGCCTGGTCAATTAGATGCTTGGTAAAAAATTCTTTTCCTACCTACATCTGCTACTGTAGAAAGAGAATTAATACAATTATTCCTAACTGGATATCTATATCTCCTTTGTTTAAAGTTCATGACAAATTGTAAGTCATAAGCAATTATGACTTTACCACAAAGGACAAAAATGCATAAACAAAAGTAAGAGATCATCTCTTCTTAAAGTATAATGTAGATTATCGTATAAAATATATTCAGTGCAATTAAGTGTTCCACAATACTGTAAAGTTTACTGAATATGCGGGTGAAAAATAATGCAAAAGAAAATCACTCAGATCCTGCAGATTTATGATGGTTTTTTTTTTTCTGAGTTTGGCTGTAAAATAGAATAAATTTTGTTTAATTATAGACAGTAAAAGAGGGATTGACGTGGAAATCATTTTCCAGTCGATGCTTCCCTTGAGAGTGTACAAAGCACAATTCACTGTTAACCAGATCGTCTAAAGAACCTCTCAACTGTTGATGTGATTAGAATAGGATAGGACTCTAGAATATTAGAAATCAGAATATTAGAATACATAGAAATACTATTGTCCTTCTTCCCTGGACCTCTGACTATATTGTATACTACATTTCCAATATCTTTCAAACATCCTTTTGCACTCTTGTTCATTCCTTATGAATAGCGGATGTATAAGATAATCACATCATTGAATATTTATCCAAAGCCATCAATGAAGGCCATGATCGCCTCTGTTTCTTTGTGGTAGCTACCACTTGGCCTTCTTATCCTGTTTGATGTACACACTGTAAAAACTTATTCACTGACTAGATTGATCGGAAAGTTTTACCATCTGGAAATGTATCTGTTTCCTCTCTTTGGAGTATGTTACCCTGATCTGATGTCAGATATCTAGAAACAAAATACAGATGCTCTCCAATAGGACTCTTCTGCAGAACCGAAAGCATATATCTACTTTGCTCAATTTGTCACATATCTATTTTCACTTCCTTTTCTTTTCTTTTCTTTTCTTTTCTTTTCTTTTCTTTTCTTTTCTTTTCTTTTCTTTTCTTTTCTTTTCTT
>NW_020455532.1:3642285-3688410 GCF_003342845.1 Nothoprocta perdicaria
TTTTCTTTTCTTTTCTTTTCTTTTCTTTTCTTTTCTTTTCTTTTCTTTTCTTTTCTTTTCTTTTCTTTTCTTTTCTTTTCTTTTCTTTTCTTTTCCTACTGGTGAATTTACAAACATATGGTCTGCTAGCCTCCATAAGCGTCCACATAGCGTTTTATTACGATATTTGATGTTTATCAGGTCTGGCATATGTATCCTTACATATGGATGGTACCAGCTAATGTTACCTAGACGTCCTTGTTTATATTGATTAATAAAGAGGTAGCTTTTCTCCCATGTCATTATTATGGAGTGGTCAATTTTGATGACAAGAGAAATGGTGTAATTCCACTGTACATTTTGCATTGCAAGAAAATTTAGAATTTATCCAAATTGGACAAAATATTAATGGCAAAAYAGAAAATTTACTTTATGTCTTCCTAATCTAAATCAAATAAAATCACTCCATAATATTAGCTTCCATCCTCCTCCAGTTTATTGCTGTTTATTTCTTCACTCATTCATTAAATACATAAAATAACCAAATAGTTCATTGCACCATAACTTGCTGACAGCTCTCAGCCGTATCACGCTCTCGCTCTTAGCAGGACTTACAGCTCTGGCCCACAATTTTAGCAGAAATATTCCTGTGAATAAGCAAAATTCAGACTACGGCCTGCAGAGTGAAATCCTAAATATGTTTGTGGAGCTAAAATTAATGCTAGTAGTTTGAATATTCTCAGTTCCTTCCATCTTGCCTTCCAAGGATGTTTTGAAAACAACATTAAAGGTCAGTTGAAAAAAATCAGTTGCCGATGCACTACTAAGCATGAATGGCTCTATAGATTCCTGTAAGAACTTCTGCAATATTATTCAACATTTTAAGCACAGTTGCTGAGGTTAATTAGATTTCTGACCCCTAAAAATTTTAAGTGTCTCTGATGACTTACTTTCCAACTGATAATTTTGTGTGAGAAACAGAAAAAGAATAACAAATAGACTATGAATAAATAAACTGTTCATATTCATTCATATGAGGACAGAGAATATGTTTCTGACATTTAATTAAATATCCAAACGTCCACAAGATCTATAATAAACCACTTTGTAAGACGTCTAAATGTCAGAGAAAAACCCATTTTACATGAAATGTRTTTCTACCACAGAAGCTGTGAAGAAGATACAGTATTTTTTTAAAAAGACACAGAAACAACAAGTACATATTTTATCTTGAAAGTACTTTTTCAAAGGCTTCTGAACAGCTAGTTGCTTGCAGTTTGACGAATGGAATTATTTTAATTTATCACACAGGAGTTTGAAACATTAGTTTTACAGATATACCAGGCTGTTCTAATATAATTCAATTCCTGAGACTTACACTATTTCATGCATAGCAAAACAGTGGAAACATTAAATTGATTCTCTTACTCTAGTTTACCTGGCATATTTCCCTGATATCTCAAGATTTTTTCCTGTATTTAAATTCTGGAGAAAAATTTCTTCCAATGTAGTCCCCACATACACATTACTTCTCCCATCTTATTTTGTCAAAATCTTCAATGCGGATCATTATTTATCATGTGGATAGCCCCACTTTGGAAAGTGTTCCCAGCCATAGGTTACTTTACTCTTCCAGCACTAAACACAAATGGGCTCTTAGAGCAACCTCTACTCAACTGTTTAGGGTAAACCCAGACAGAGGACAAAAAAGGGAAAAAAAAAAAAAAAAACAGATTGCCACAAAACAGATATATGCTTTGTGAGCCCATATGTTCACAAAACATATTGGCAATGTAGAACTAAAGAAGCTCTGTGGTATAAATATCTCTGTGGCCTCTGTGAGAGTTGCACAAGATGGTCAGAACTTCAGCTTTAGGAAAAATAAGTGTCGTCAACTTTTTYCAAAAAAAATGCCAGGGAACATTCCATGAAGGACATCATACATACATTAAATGCTTAAAAGTCCAGGCTGCAGTTTGCTTCTCTGGTGTAGTTTTCATTTCCTGGGAAAGCATATACCTTTGCACTGTATTTCTTTGTATGAGACATTAAATGTAAAATGAAACTGCTCAAAGATGATGTATGTTCCACTTGACTSCAATATACTTAAGCAGCATTGCCCATCAGGTTAGAATGACATTCCAGCTACCTGTTGGGAGGCATTGCTTGCTACAGTTGACGTATTGATAAATGTCTCAAAAAATCATACTCCGTCTTCTAAACGGGTAGATGTAACATGACAGCATTGTATGGAGTGAGTTTGTCTGCAGCGGTGTCATCCCACCTGACCTGTCACAGCATCATGCCTGTTGACATAATGCAGCACCTTTGTCACTTTGCATCACCTGTGCGGATGGGTAGCTGCTACTTCTGTCCAAAGGCAGCTCTTGCAAATGTCATTGCATCTGCACACCGTGTCCCAGCAAATACAATTGTTTTCACATGTCTGTCACCACTGTGTATCTGCTCTGCCTGTAGTGCAAATGGATAGTTAATTAAATTGTCTTCATAGAGCTTTCTAAAAAATCCATTAAACAAAGAGTCACTGGTATAAACAAATAAACCTGGGCCACAGTTTCAGCTCTTTGACCTCTTTAGTGGATTTTCTGCTTTTATCAGGAGAGTGCCTTTAAATTTTTTCTTAATTTGCCTCCAATATTTTAAAACAGATTTTTTTAAAACAAAACAAAAAGATAAGATTTGGCACTGATTATTGTTAGTCTGTTCAGAATACAGGAGGAAGGTTAATTAGCTTTTCTGACCTGAAGAGTCTAGGAGAGTATCCCTGATGACTCACTAATTGCTGCTCAATGCATAATAGTGTCTGTGAAGCAAAGTGCACGAAGCTAGACACTGATAACAATGTTACTTTGATTTAAAATTCTATACCTGCAAGGACATAATGCTGTTTCAGTACAGCATGCACTCCACTGGTAGATCTAAATATTCCCCAACTATTCATTTATTTTATTGGTAATGCTGGTCACCAATCTTAATTTGAATTTATATCAAGAACAACTGTGTTGCTCAGATTGAAAGTAAATGCTGTTTAGGGTATCATTAAAGTATATTCTRTAGTACTTTGTCATGCATAATCACCATGTTTTCCATTAAGAATGGTCTATGTGCTTACTAAGTTGACTTACTTAGCTACACTGATAGGGCACATAAAGCATAAATCATTGCAAATAAATAAAAATAAAAGAATTAGTGCATTTAGAAAAAGCAAAAATGTCTCTACACCATGGGAGACAGTCTTTGCATTATCTTTAATAATGATTTCTTACAATAAGGAATTGTAAAGAAACGTGTAAGTTTCGGAATTGATCAGTGCTTATATTTTTCATTTTGGTGTCTATCAATTGACATCTAATTATAAGGATTTTATARGGTGTCATAGATCTGTATTATTAGTTCAGTTAGTCACTAGCTGTCAGCTCAGTCTTTAAAAGCTCACAAGAAATCAAAATACAAATTCACTGTTGATGGATGTTCCTGAAGTGTAGTTGTCTGGAATGGCCTTTTGTTTAGAACATCCCTTTCCCAGTACCTAAAAACACATTTTTCATGTAAGATAGCTATTTGGTAGTAGTTGTGCAACTGTCTTTAAACAGATGTTCTACAGATGCTCACTGGACCAGCTATAAAACACTCTGCAGCAGTCTGTCCTCCCATAATAAATTCCTAAATTAACATYGGAGGTTCAGTTGCATCATTTCAGGTTTCCTGGTTAGTGTTTAGTGATCAAATTGTGAAAACAGTGTCATCATACTATTCGCTAAATCAGTTAACTGTAGTGACAAGCTATAGATCTGACAAACTTCTAAAATACAATCCTGGAGTTTTGGGCCAAACTAATAATAAAAAAGAAGTGAATATCAGTGGCTTATAACATAAAGGGCTTTTTCTTTCTTTCTTTCTTTTTTTTTTTTTTTAATTGCCCTGTCATGTCTGACGGTCTATTCTGCAACTTTCTTGCATGCATCTATTCCACTCTTCACTGGATGATAAAACTGAGCCAGACCTATATACTAAAAGGATTTGGGCCCAAGAGGAAAACCTCATATACCCTTGCCAAGACCCAGGCAGTTGGCAGCAGTGAAGTAGCCTGGAAATGAAGCAGCAAAAAAGGAAAGGGAAGTTCTACTTCTGAGCTGTAAGTGAAGATAAATAGCTTGAATGACAGGTATCCTTTGCCCACCACCTCTTTGTTAGGAGAGCTTGCCAGTATTTCAGGCAGTAAGAGAGCTACACTGTGGATGAATCGCTTCCCTAGAACTTGCATCTCAGTCACAGAGCAAAGTGTCAGGAAGATTTTGGCTTTCTCTGGGCCATATTGTGGGCCTCCTGTTGCACGAACACACAAGGACATCATGTCCCTCATACCCTCTCCCATGAGAACCCAGTTGGTTGGTTTTCAAGGGAATGGGATCCATAAATAGTGTGGGGAGCAATGGGGAAGAGCCAGTGATCAGATGATCCTCCTTCCTTCCTTTCTGTTGCCCTGCTCACAGCAGTGAGGCATGTGCCATGGTCTAGCATCCCCCCAATCCTTACACCTTGACTCCAGACATAGCTAAAATGTCCCTGGTGTCTCTCTGTTGGCTGTGGACAGCACAGAAGCAACAYGGCTTTTCTGCTGTGTTTTGGCAGACTGAGCTTGCAGCTCCTGGGGACATTAATGACATTGCCTGAGCAATCTGCAGGGATATTTAGTACATCAGCAGTATGGAAGCCGTATCTTTTTCCTGCATCCTTCTTTTCCCTGTCATTACTACTTCAGCACAGATATTCAATAGTATGACAGATAAGGCATTGCTAAATCACAAAATACGTTACCTATATCTTGAATTTCCTGACTTATCTTATTAAGCTACAATCTGTTGCACAGAGTCACATAATAGATAATAAGTTACTCCCATGCTAAAAGCTGTAAGACATGCAAAAAGTGACTACTTTTTTTATCAGTTACACAGTTCTCAAAGAAAACAGGCAATCATGTCAGTTGAATCTGGCATATATTCCCTTTAACCAAAATTAAAGCAGATGTCTACCAAGGCACAGTACATTATTGTCTGCTTTTTCTGAAAAGCCATGTGTATTCAATCTGTAATACAGGCCTATACTCAACACATTATCCTACTGTTCATTGTAGTTAAATTATTTTCTTCCCTAAAACAGTGTCCTCCGTAACATACAATAACATACGGTAGGTGAAGAAAAATTGCTGTCTCTCCCTGCATACTGATATTACTGACATTTTACACTGTACCTCAGTCACACTCTCAGATACTCAGAGAAAAAAAGCTGTTATTTTGTAGAGAAAAAAAAAAGTCTCAAAAGAGTCCAGGATTCTTTGAATTTAGTATTTCTTCAACACTTGACTGTCATGTATTTCTCTCAATTTTCAGAGCAGAATTTAGCCAGGCACTAGTGTGTAGGGCTGTATGTTTTCTTTTTTAAAGCCTCTTTTATGGCAGTCTGAATTATTTCCTGTCCTGCTCTGAGGAGACATTCGTAATTTTGTTTATTTGAGCGTAGAACAGAGTGTGATTAGAATCTGGAAACATTTGTGGTGTTAAATATTTTTAGTTGTTTCAAGGATGAACCTGTTAGCATTTCTTTTTTTAATCCTTACTAGAATTCTTTATAGTCTACAAGACACTGAGAGAAACTGTACATTTAATTAAATCTTCCTAACTACTTTCCTTTTGATAGACTTTGAATTGGGGTGATGAAGATTTGCTCTGTTTTCAGGCCTCTGTGCTGTACAGTTATAAATTTCTGCCAAGTCCAGCAAGATTATTTTTCGTTGCAGTGGACCTTTGCTCCGTGGTGCACAGCACAAATCCGATTTCCTCTGCAGACACTAAAGCATTCTCCAACATGGCTGAAATTAGCTGACTAAAACTTATTTACTCTTCACATTGCTATACCCTCTAGCATTTTGTAAAGTCATTATAATGACATGCATRGAGAGATCTTTGGTTTGCATTTAATTTTGTTTCTTAGAATTTACTTGCTCATTGCTTTGAACTGTGGGGGCAGTTACTCTATATTATGTGATTTATACTTTCAGAGGTGAGACATTCTGGGCAGGAATTTTAATCTTATAATCCCACTTCTCTCTATAATTTTGGACACATTCTTTAATCTATACATACTAATGTTTCAACAGTTTGCTRACTGCAGCAGTAAATCAAGATTCAAATGAGCAAGAAGAAAGCTAAAGCCTAGTGCTTTTTATAAGATATATCTATGAGCTGTTCAGGTGAGAAGCATTCTACTGCTTCCTTTGCTGCTGCCCCTTTGTCCAGTGTCACTATGGAATTATATAATAAAAATGTACCAATAAAATAGCAAAATAATACTGTTTTAAGACAGGCAGCATTCTCCAGGTGCAAAGGACTTATTTAGCCTTCCTACACTGCAGAAYATTATGCAAAAATGCTGCATAAATTCCTGGAGACGTATAGATAAATGAAGGGGCACAGAACAGATGTTCTGCATGGAGGCAAACAGCACTTTGGCACAGCTTAGGCTAATCTCCATTTAGGTATCTGCATTGGTACGCAGACAGCAGGAATAACAAGTCAGTTAGAGAAAGAGCAGAGAGAAAACCCTTTTTCTTGGTCTTGGTCTTTTCTACATTGAGGCATTGAAACACACATGGGTTGTTTTTTCCCCACTCCCATTTTAAGTGTCCTTATGCACATCCATGACTTCTTAAAGCCTGGGTCTCTCAACTAGAGAGGTTATAAGCCTGAGTCTACCCAGCTGAAACAAGTAAAGCCTTTACTCTGAGCTTTAATATAAATGCAATCAAGCCCTAAACTCTACAGCTGACACTGGGAACAGATCAACACCCTCTCTCGCTTGCTCTTCTCATGTTATATAAGCAGCACCCTCCTGAGAGAGGCCTTGCCTTTATTTCAGAGTGAAGAGGTTGGGTTCTAGAAAGGTCTTGGCTGGCCTTAAGCAAATATTTTCCTTAAGTAACATGCGTTGCCTCTAACCCAAGCACCTAAGGAATCCAGGCAATGCTGGAGAACAACCAGCATGAGGATGTACGAAAGCATTGTCTCCTTCAAGWCTTCAGAGTATGAAGGAATGAAAGCATTAAAAATATTGGTAAGGATCCTGGGAAGCAGTAGTCTTATCTGGGAGAAATGAATATTCTTTTAACTGTAATTGTCTGAAGTTTCTTTTGTTCTCAGTGCAGGGTGCTTKGTTTTAAATGAGTAAGTGCCTTGCTTTAAAAGTACTGCTCGTCAAGGGCAGCGTGGGGAGGAAGTTCTGCTCTCCCCAGTTGCTGGGTGTGAGCTTGTGCCAGGGTTGTTTAATTTTCCAGCTGAAGCCTCTAGGTACTTGAACCTGACACCACCTGGCAGAGGGTTCCACCGAGTATCTCTTTCAGTATGTCGAGGTGTGTTTATGTCACCCCTCATCACACTGTCTGAGTAACGAGGATGCATATCATCTTTGGGGTTTCTTTTTTGTCTCCTATCTTCCCAAAACACTACCTAATCCTGAAGTAACAACACAGCAGAGGCAAAAGATATGCACTAAAATGGGGTTCTTATCTGCTGTTTTATTATCCCATGCAATATTCTGGCAGAAAATTACTTTTTGAAATCTGCTAAGCTCCTTCTTTGGCTCTCCAGGGCTCTGTTCACAATTTTCTGTAAGTGATTTTTGTTTAATTTGTAGCAATATGGGGATAGATAGCTTTCACCCTGACTGCCATCAGCTTAATTGTAGCTATAGGAAATGTAAAGGCTATCTGATTATTTTTTTATATTATTACTGAGAGTGAAATAATGGGCTATTGTTTCCTTTCTGTTTCAGTACAGCACAGTGGCGAAAGTTCTCTCCCAAATAAATCCCTCATTTTAGTATGAACTAGAGGAAGGCTGTGTTGCTTGTAGTCCTTGTTCCTAATTACTAAATTGCTGTGTGTAACTCAGATCTGATAGTAATTGTTAGTGTTAATTACAGGTGTGTAAATGGGAAGGCTGCTTTTTTATTTCCTTCCCCTAAAAGCTACAGAGAAGGTAAGTGCAAGCAGGAGCTGACTGCCTTCCCTTGGACACAGTTGGAGTCTTTTGTGCACGTTCACATCCCCAAACAAAATGGGGGAAAAGTAAAATGGGAAAATGATCTAGGTTCTGCAAAAGGCCTGGGGCACAGGAGGACTCATGCAGGTGCAGCTCAAAGGGGACTTGGGATCAGAGGCACAGACCGAGGAGCTGCCTACGCTGCTGCGGGGTCTTGGAGGAGAGGAGCGTCCCCARCCCTGCCACAGGGAGCTCCGTAGTTGGGCCATGAGGGAGAGCTCGACCTGGAGGCTTCCACGGGGCCTCCTCTGACACAGAGGCCTYACCTTCCTCTGCAGGAAAAGTAGGTTTCTACTCCTGTCTGCGGCATCCWCTTTCTTCAGAAAGAGGAAAAATGTCTGTGTTCTCTTGTATGTTTTCAAAAGAACAAACCATGTTTCTTAATATACAGCTGTACTCTCAGTACTTTCATTGGGTCGACTTTAAGGCCTCAGCGCAGCTTGTATGTCTAGCTTGACTGCCTCACTTCAAAAATATACGTAGGTTAAAGGAGAACAAGAATAACTAGAAATATAGAGGAGAAAACTGAAAGACTTGGGATTGCTTTGCCTAGAAAGTAAAGTTTCACTTTTCTGTGGTGCAAAAGAGGAAGTGATTTATTGGTTTCCATTGGCAAATTGGATGGCAAGAAGCAACGGGCTTAAACTGTAGTAAGGAGCAGACACTAGGGAAACAAGCTTTTACCTTTAAGAATAGACAGGCAATGGCCTCAACAGGGAGGCTGTAGATTAACTGCCACTGAATATTTAAAATAAGTGTTGTGCAAATGTTTGAAATGTTTGCTATACATCCTGCCATCTGTGAGAAAGGATGATCTCCACTTGTTTTTGTAGTTTGCTCAAAGTTCCATTTTCTTGTTGYGTTTTTTCTTTTCTTCATTTATACAGATGGAAATTAGATATAGAGAAGCACATTTGTTGTCAAGTAACTCTCCCCTTAAGAAATGTCCTGTTTAAGAGCTATTGTAAACAGTGGTACTTTCCTGAGCTGCAAGGGAAGAGGTTTGGGGCTTGAGTAAAAGCTTTGAAACATTCCTCTAAATACAATGAGAAGCTAAAAATATCTGTGAATAAGTTAACACCTGAAAATGTATGTTTCAGTACATGATTTAAACCTTAAAGGGAAGTTTTTTCAYTATGTTTGAATTTCATGCATAAATCTCCTTGGGAGTTCCATCCCAATGATGGTGAGTATTAATTGCAAGTAGATATTTTTCCCTGCRGAAGATACAAAAGCCCTAATTCAAAATTATTAGACTAATGTCTACAGGTTTGTTTTTCCCCATAGTTATTCCCTCAATTGTCACATAGACTATTACCATATGCCTTTCCAGTGAACAAATTAGGCTGCTACTTTTTGTTTCTTTTTGTTGGAATTACTGACTTGACTGKTTAGACAGACCAGTCTGATAGTCTTGACCTAATGGAGATAGTCCCCTTCTCCCCACCTTTTTGGATATGTTAATCTATTAATCTTCAACTGATACTGAATTTTTCCAGATAAAATATAGTGAAAAAAAGTGAAACAAATGCTTAAAAAGGCTTTTGGTCCACTGTCTTGAATTTTTTTGATTTCCAAAATAACATAAAACTAAGCTGTGTTACTCAGCTTCTTATTCTGGATAATTCATCATGATGTATTAATATATATCACCTTTT
Source organism: Nothoprocta perdicaria (assembly GCF_003342845.1). Lineage (NCBI taxonomy): Eukaryota > Metazoa > Chordata > Aves > Tinamiformes > Tinamidae > Nothoprocta > Nothoprocta perdicaria. Next base: position 3,652,040 of record NW_020455532.1, read on the forward strand.
CATACTATTAASGTTCCATACTGTGATTAACCTTACTCATTTCTACTTTCCCTGAAGGAGCCATTGCATTCTGCTCTGCAGAAGAACCTTTTATAAGCGTCTCCACAGGGTGGATTGACACCATGTACCCTAATGGCCACTCGGAAGGTTTCATGTTGTGTCCTGAGGATGAGCTGTTTAATAGCTTGTTTATGGCATGGACTGAACTCCCCAAATGCATTGTGGCAAGAATCCATGAAACTGCATTTCAAAGAGACATCAGAGCAGGCTGGGCTGTGATCTCCTCTGATGCAGTGAAGCATCTGTTTGAAAGATAGAAAACTTCAGTGAAGTAGCTGTCTAGATCATTAACAAACCCTGATTTGGAGAGAAAAGAGGGAAAGAACTTTCTCATTCTTAATTTATCTTACTGGCACAATAATAAGCATGAGAGATATAAAACAACACATGCTTCTCTGAATCCCCTGAAATTTAGTGTTACTGTCGACCCAAGTATCTTCCATAATCATTTGCATAAGAACAGCAATTCTTCTAAGTGGGGAGTCTGGCTGAAGAGCTATTTGGCTGGAGGATTTCCCTCCTATAGACCATCTGTGGCTTTCTGCAGCTGAACACATTTTAGTGCAGTTAGGAGGCTGCTCTAATTTGTGCCAACCTACTTGTTGTCAGAGAAGTTACACAAAGGTAATAAAAGCTCCCAAGCTTCAGCGTATCCAGACTATTTCCTGTTTTCATATTTCTTGTAAATGACTGTAGCTGAGTTGATTCACTATACTTTTCTTTAAAAGTTCTCACTTAGACCACCAAGARTAGTAATATTACCACCTGCAAAAGCCTTTATTGCAGATAGGGTTTTCCTGGTAACTGGTCTTTTTGGTAGATATCAGTATTATGTTTGCATGAAGTCTTTGAAAACTTAATTTCCAGACTAAGTTATGTATATAAATCACATGCAAGGCTAAAAGAGCAAAAGAAATACAGAAGCCCTTACAGACCTGAATAATGTGACAATTGTAGTTCATTTGAATGACTTTACCTGAGTTTCTCAACTTGTTTTTATGACTTTACCCAAAATCTAAGAATTATCTAAGCAAATTTGATGAGGTGTCTAAGCCACTTCAAATTGCATCTTAATTTGGTTCAGTTGATTTAATGTCTGACCTTGCTAAAGCAGATGCCAGAGTGTGTTGCTCCTGGCGTGATGAAAATGTAATTATTCTCTTAAGGGGGTGGCAAAGTAAAGGCAATATATCTGATCAAATAGTGGAGTTGTGAAAAGATAACAGGTGAACTTGGAAGCTACCATGCCTCATGTGATATTTCTGGTAAAAAAACATCAAAGTTTTCAATGCATAGTCATGTTTTTTGGAATACATGCTTAGTATAGTATTCTAACAGTCATTTTCTGGAACAAATTCTCTGTGCACACATTCTGCACCTATTGTGAAATGAATGTGAATAGAATGATGGGATGCTCTTACTGTGTACATCTGCTTTATTGAAACTCCTGTTCCTGTCTTTTATAGGTTTTATACACTTGGTAAGCTCTATATAGTATGCTGAAACACAGATTTGCACAGACCATGGTTGTTTCCAGGAAAAAGTGTAAATATTGAGAAAGAGAGAAAGGCTTTAAAACATACTCCTTGATCTAGGCCTCCATCACTAAATTAAACTTCAGTGACTTGCTAGAAAGTGTTCTTTTTATGTCCTCCCATAAATTGCTCACTTCAATGCTGTATGCAACTTTATTTTATTAAAGAAGGAGAAAAAAAATCAACATAGGCAGTATTTCCGCTGCTAAAAATGAAGTCTGCCAGACGCTCAGGCTGCAAGTCTGAGAGTTGAGTATAAATGTGGCTCCAAGAGCTAAAAATCAAGCTTGTTTGATACCTTTTTTCTAGCTAGGCTATGAATGCATATTAAGGTTACTGCTTAAACTGTATTATGTCATCTTAGAAGCAGAGCACTACAAGTGAATGTCTTTTGTGTGGGGCTCCCTTCACCCCAATTATTTCCCCTGACTTTTGTATACTGGGAATACTTTTTTGCAGTGTGCAGTTTCATTGATTCTTTTAAATATTCCCTTTTGTAAATTGGTGTGAATTCACTCAATAAATGCTAGATTACAGTCCTTAGGTTAATGAGCAGTGTCTTGTGATTTATTTCCTCTTCTCTCMGTACCAGAAATGCAGCAAACAAGTAACAGCATAGTTTTCTACAAGCAGGATTTTGTTCTTGAAGATTACTTTTCTGTGACAGGTTGCATCAGCTGAGTACTTGTTAAAGCTCATTGCGTTTTGGTGGCTAAGCTATTAAACTCTCTGCTCTTTYCTGGTTGTTTTGTGGTTCTACAAAGTATAATTAAACTATTAATTACGGTAGCTACTAAAGTGTGACAAATTGACTATATGACAAAGTCACTGTGCACCCTTGAAAAGTGCAGCCTTGGTTAAAGATATTGCACTGAAAATGGAGCACTTAATGACAAACTGCAACTTCTGATGTAGCTGTGATTAAAAAAACAAAATACTTCATGCAGCACAAGGCTACATTATAACCTCTTCTTCCCTTTTCCCACATACCCTCTTTTGTGCCTTGGTAAAGCTGCTATAAGCTTTTCGTGCTAATGTTGCCTTACAGCTATTTTAAAGGGACAACCAAGAGAAATTACAGTCTTTATTTCAAAGGTTAGTGTGCTGAGGTGACAGCCAGCTGAAAAGCAGTATTGTTGTATGAAAGCATATTAAAATGAAAAATTATATTTGTATACATGCTCTCAACTCTGCATTTTATATTTTCCAAAATATGGCAAGTCTGTGTGAAGAGGACTAAGTACTGCTTTTTCTAAATCAACCTATTTCTTTTTAAAGGAAAACATTAAAAAACCTTTATCTTTACATTCTTCTAATTATCTTTTTCTTAGTACTAAGGTAATTAAATGGCTTTGTTTAAAATAGTAGTTGTTTCCAYAAAAGGTTTTTTAAAAGTTATTTTAATATGCGCGGCTTCACTGCATTCTGTGAAGGCTGCTTTTCAAAGACCGGTGGAAATCTATGTTGCAGATTGCATTTCTTGAAGTTTATAGCTTCAGCATTACCAGAAGCGGAACGAACTATGAGGTTTGCAACTGAGACGTTGCTACAAACCCTGCGTTACTTAAAGTATAATGTGCCTAATGAATGAACTCCACAGAATTTTCAAGTAAAGGGTCTTGTTTATGTGTTTGCTTGCTAGGAGCCCGTGCTTTGATCCTATTACCATGTGGGATTTAGTGGTTCAGTCCAAGTGCCAGCTCTGAGACTAGATTCCGTCTCGACTTTCCCCCTGCTTAAGGATAGGCACTGAACCAAGATTCAGGTACAAAAGTTCAGTTCCAGCTTTTACTGCAGTTTTCTCTTGAGGCATCAAGGATGTCTGTGAATCTCTAACTCRGTTCTCTGTCAAGAAAATTATGGGTTAAAAAAAGAAGTCATGGCTCAGATTTATCTTACTACATTTTTAGTAGAATTTTTTGGCTTGAGTAAATGATCTCATTTTATTTCTATACTCTTAAGTGTCTGCAATGAGATTTTAACCTGAGTGAGGAATGAAGAAATTGCTCTGTTTTACAGAACAATTTTTAAAATGGTTCTGTTATTTGTGCCCCATTTGAAGTTCAATAAAGCTGTTGAAGTAATTTGATTTCAGCTGCAGACAAGCAGAGGGCTTGCACTTAGACAACAATATATCTTTCAGTAATTGTTACTTTATTGAAAATGCTGGTTATATAGAATTATCTTACATGCTAAAGTCAGAGAGGAAAAGTAAATCGTAAATATGTAATAGGGTTAATAAGTAAAATGATCTAATAGATGCAAAATATATCATCTTTCACGTTTTAAAACTTTTCAGCTTATTTTAACTTAAACTTCTTCTGTTATTCGTAATTCTTCCTTAACATTTGAAGTAACCTCTTATTTTTAATTGGCACATTTTAAATACTGGCCTTACTTTCTTTGTTTTGAGGAAATACTCTACTTAATCACAGCAAATCGGSAAGATCATTAGATTTCATGCATATTTGAGACGCCAGCAAAAGTCACCCTGATGTAAACTTAAGAGCTTAATCAGGAGGGAAGAAAGAGTGAAGGGAATTTGCTTCCCTTGATACAGCAGTTTATTTCACTGACAAAGGCTATAAGGCTAACCAAGGGTGGYTGCCTCTTTGTAAATCTACCCTCCTGCCTCCCAATCACCTTCTTGTCCTCTGTGTTTGGCTTCCAGGTCTGCTTGCTTCCAGGACTGGAGGTCAGCGTAACCAGCCAGATCCTCCTCTTGAGCTGCTTGAAAACAGGAGCAAGTCTTGCTTTCCGTGAGTCCTTGGGAGCCCCTGATTGCCCTGACCTTTCCTAGATGATCACAAGTGGCTTCAGTGACACTGGTCAGTTCCTGCAGCACTCCTAGATGCAGGTAAGTGTCAGTTTGTCTACAGGAATTTGTACTTTGATGGATATTTCATGTTGYTAACTAAAGAGAGGAGGAAAAAAAATCAACAAAACTGATTGTTTTGATTAGTTTCTACCTTTGAGATTTGTTGGAAACTTTTTTTCTGGGACAAAAAAGTGATCCTGGAAGAATAATGCCTTGCTGAGGGAAGAGCTGTGCTGAATGTACATTAATAGCCTGAAATTTATAGCTTCTACCCTGAGGTTTTTTCTAGTTTCCTCAGTGAACTCTACCCTAGGTAAACTGAAGACAAGCAGAGGATTTGCACCTAGGCAACAATGTATTTTTCATCTTATTGAAAGTGCTGATTATCCAGAATTATCTTACATGCTAATAACTTCTTGCAACTGGCTTAGCCTTCTAGGCTTTCCTGGAAGTGTGATAGAAGCCTCCCAGGTTCAATCTGTAAAAGTTTTAGTATTTGTTTTTTTTCTGAGTAATGTGAGAATTCCTGATGTCACATAGCAACATCTTTTTGATGACTTTGATTTACCTCAATAAGGTTGTAATTTTAAGTTTCATACGACTAAAGATCATATGTGGTTACATCAAACAGGCTGATCTGCATATGACAAGCTCTCTGGCCTGTTTCGTTGACTGAAGTTTAACTTGTTTGAGTAGTGTCAAATATATTGTTTTTTCTCTGAATCTAAGCTAGTAGTTTTTCCTTTAGCCAAATATTATTTTTATAAATTTTATGATTAATTGCCCCCCAGAAACCATGAATAGAAATGTCTCTGTTAAAGAATTGCTTTGCTGAGTCATGTCCTCAATATAAACATGCAAACTCATTTGTCTCATCTACATCAGACAAGATGCGCCTCCTTTTGTGCTTAATTGGATTAAGTGCTTTGTTCACTGCATAGCTAACTTTGACTTCTTGCATAACAGAAGTTGGATTAATTTCTTCAAAGAAATGAACTTTTCAAGGCAGAATAACCTTGGGTAATATGCCAGGGAGGTAGAGCATCTGTTGAATCATGCCTACTTAGAAATAACTACATTAAAAAAAGAAAGGAAAGGATGTGATTATGGGGATTGAATTGAAGTGTATGTGTTGGGCAGAACATGTGTGGATAAAAGATACCATGTGATGTACTGTACAGCCAGTCCTAAGCAATCTCAAGTCATGAAATAAGCTACTTTTTAAATGATATAGTTAGAATCTTTTTTGCCTTTTCAATTTTGACTATCTTTCTTTTTAGAAGAGATTTTGTTTTGTTTTTCTCCCTTGGAACAACAACACAGTATGATRTACACAATTCTGATCTTATGTGAAGTAATACTATGTTGATTTAATACAGTTGGGTAAGCTGAAGTTAGCCTGAATATACTTAAATTTATGAAATAGAAGTTATTTTAAACACATATACATTACCTACCCGTCAGCCATGTAATTCCATTGAAGAATGCCATGGATCAAATTCTCCTCTCTGAAGAAACAGCAAATTAAAATAACTCCATTTAAACCATTGGAATAAATACATTTAGCATAAATAAATCCCTGGGCCAGAAATATATCTGTTTAGAGAAACCGTATTTCCTTTTTCTTGTTTAAAATCAAATTAAGCAAATATCTAAATGCCTTCCTAAATCAGGGCAGAAGAGGGAAGTTTGATCCTCTTAAGCTACTTAATTCATCTAGGGTAGAAGGAGAATACCTGGATTAATGGTGAATCTATTATGAAAAAGGAAGAAAGCTTTTTCCTTTTTTTCTGCTTAATTGACTGTAGTGTTTCAAAATAACATTTTTTTTCTTAGCATACAGGTACATATGTATGTGTATCTATATAATAGGTAGACATTTTTATTCCTGCTGTGAGTTATGCTGKAAGGAATTTGTCCTTGAGACATCTTCTAGGAAAGGTGGCTGGCAGAAGTAGTAAGTACTAATAAAATAGAAGGAAGCTCAAGATTAATGGATAAAATGTTTGTGCTGAGGGTTCTCATCACGGGCAAACTGCTTTTTCCACCTATTTGCATTTTAATGGTTATCCTAGTTCTGAAGTTAAAATTACAGACTTTTCCCAGCTGCTCTTTAAATGCTACATTATAATTTTGAGGAAGCATCATACGTAATTATATTTAATAGACACAGAATTGATTGAAACACTTAACAAAAACAAAAAGCCCAGGCCTAATTTTGTAAACATGTTATTGTACTGTAACCCCCAATGAGTTTGTTCTTAAATCTCCTAATTAATTTTTAATTAAAAAGCTCAGAGATGCTATTATACTTCTTGTTGTAAATGGCAGCCTTATGTAAGCATAAATGACTTAGCTGCTCAGACAAATATCTTCCATTAAAATCCTTGTTAATGAGAGCTCCTGAACACAGTATGTCAGAGATTTAAATAGCGGCATCATGAAAACGCTGTGAATTTCGCATGAGTGTTGGTGCTTTTCTGTTTCCTCTTGTCCCAGAGAGTGGTTTGCACTGAGCATGGCAGGTTTGCATGTGATGAGATGCCTGGATTTTCACCTAGGTGCATCAATCCTCTCCCTGTTGTTGCTACCAGACTCTATGTAGCGCATGTGCACACATACACACGTGTGTGTGCATATATATATGCGTGTGTGTATATAAACCAGCAAATGATGAGTCAACTAATCTCTGCTCCTGTGAGGGCAAATGGGTGCCATGTCTCTAAACTTAAATAAGGATTTAATTTTGCTTTTCTCAMTGAGTGAATGCTCGCTTTACTTGAAAACAAAAAATCCCACTAAGCTATACTTAAGAAAACAGGCTAATGAAATTCCCAGTCTCACATGTAGAAGGCATGCAGCCTTCTGTTGTTTTTAGTCCATGTTCCTGTTACTCAGGCAGAGGATCGAAGCCGCCAGCAGAGACAGTGGGGATGGGCTGATGTCGCAAATGGAGGATTATTAATAGCATATAACCAGCAAGTGCTCCTTTCAGAGAAGCATCTTTAATAGCAGGGAAAGACACAGGAGACAAACTCTCATTTGCTGTGTTTTTCTTTTTTAACCAGGACGGGCTGTGGGTGAGACTGCAGTCATTTCTATGGTGTAGTTATCTATCTTCTGTATAATTGTTAATGCTGCACACACAAAGAATTTAGGGCTGGGAGTTGTAAGTTCACTTTGGCAATATTGCAATTTTCATTTTAAAACATGCAAAGTTTTGTTAGAACAAGAGATTAAAATTTGCTCTTAACCTGTTCGGAGTCCTTGCTCCCATTGTAAATCTTCTTACTGTGTTCTTAGTATTTTATAAATGGAAGCTATTGCAAAAGCACTTAGTCTGTTTAGAATTTTTCTGACGTGTTAAAGATCTAATCGCAATATCTGTTTATAAGACCTACAATATTCATTCACTTAGTTTAATGTTAAATATCAAATGCATGTTTTTTGCACACATAAGGTTTATTTTAATGTGTCCATATGGAAAATTCATGGCTAATTTTAAAAGCCAATTACTACTTTTTGCATGTCTCTGTTTCAGAGTACCCAGTTTGGGAGGATTTATGAAGTCTCAGGTCTGGTGCTGTAAAAGTGAGGCTTTCTGTCTAGTCAGTCCTTGTAMATGACCTCTTACGATGGCTCTTGTCCTGGATTGGAAATACTGTTGTGTCCTCTTAGGGAAGGTGGTCAAGGGGATGAAAACCAAGAGGCGATAATAAATGCAAGGATATTGGACCCTAGAAGGCTCTGGTTGGTAAACAAAAACTTTCTTTACACGGAGAYGAAGTGCAATAGCCCAACACCTTTTTTGGTTTTCTCCTTTTTTAGAAGTCTGTTTAGAATAGAGAATCTGTATTGGTGCAAAAATTGATTAAATGAGTACACTGTGAAACTTTTCAGTGATATGAGATACTTSATAACATTTTTTGCAAGGAACTCTACAGCTTTTTTTCATCTTGTTTCAACAGTAAGCACTGAGATAATTGGCCTAACATTTCTTTGCTGTGTATTATTGCTTTGTGCTTGACTGAGATATAGCTGTGTTGGTGAATTTGTTATACTGTTTCAAAAAAAWAWATATTCTGGGTGCTTTTCCAAGGGCATTACTATTCCTCAGGTATTGACAAGWGCTCCAAAGCCAGTGAAATCTCTTTGAGTTCCTGGAACRCTCTAGCTTCTGTTGTGCAGCTCAATCTACAAGATGAGATCATGTAAATCAAATGTGATACAGTAAATATTTGAGGTTGCCAGTGGCAGTCTTTTACAACTGTGAATGGTTTTGCTATTTTTTATTTTGTTAAAATCTGCAGCAGTTACAGGCGGTAAGTCTGAGGTGTAATTACTACCCAAATTACCTGTTTTTAAATTGCTCATGGGAGATCTTTGCTTTAGAGTAGCTTGATTGTGATGGCAAAGTCCATCATGTTGCAAACAAACTCAGCATTTCTGTTTGAAAACTTTCTGCAGTGGATGTAAGTATCCTACAAATAAACYAGTACCTGCAAGCTGTGCTCTGTAGCTTGACTATATGGTAAAGCTTTATAAAATGAAACTGGGTTACGTGCAGAAAATCAAATGTTTTTTATCATTTCCTAAGTTATCTTGGGCTCCTGCAGTTCTGGAGAGCTGTGATTCTTCCCTGTAAGAGACCTCAGACAAAGACTTTCCTTTCCTCTGCACATCTAAGAGAATCTATTTGCCTTTTTTGAAACTGCTCACCACTGTTTCCTGCGCTGCCCTGCCAGGCCTTTGAAGGAGGCAAGCAGCCCAGGAGGCTTGCTCGGAGCCAGGGGCTCAGCACCTTGAGCGTTTGGAAAGTTTACCTCCATTCTGACTTCTTAATCCCTAGCAGCATACCAGGAGTCCTCAAATCAATGTAGAGACCCTTATGTGGCAGCAGGATTTTGGAAGATCATTGACTTGTTTGGAGATCCAGGTCCAAAGGCTTGTGTGTGCCTGTTTTAGGGGCATCTCTTTGTTTGCAGAAAAGACACTTAAGAGCCTGAATGCAGGTTATTCTGAATTATACTTGTAACAGTGTCTTTTGCTAGGCTGTGTAAGGAAGTTTATCATCACAGAAGCTGCAAGATGTGGTGAAAGTCACAGTAAAGTAGCAGCCAAAATGCTTAAAGTACTGAATCTGCACTTGAGTATCTTGTCTTTGCCAGGGCTTTGAGTCTCCCATAAGAACACCAGCTGTGCAACTTGTCCACCCAGCTGATAGTACTTCAAATCTGCTTAGCTTCAGAAATTACTTGCCTGTGTAATCTAATTTTACCCAATGTTCTGTTTAGAAATAAGTCCATTTACCACTCACAGATTGTTAGTTTCCTGATTTAATAGTGAAATGTTGAAGAAAAAGCAGTGTTTCTCCTTCATAACTCATGCTTTCATCCCACTTGTTCATACTGCAGTAATTGAAATTACAGTCCTATAATTGTGCAGACATAGATGATTTTGCAAATGGAGGATTATTAATAGCGTGAAAACAAGAAGGACCTCTTCTCAAAATGTTACTCCAGCAAAAGGAACCAGAAAAGTATCCTTGATTCTTTCTTTTTTTTTGTGCTTTCTTCTCGTTTTAATTAGGCAGAAAAAGTAGAAATTCTTTCATCAGCATGAATATTAGAGAATTGTAGCACAAAAGAATCTTATAGAACATATTACTAGTCCTAAACTTGGGTTTTGTAAATTCTGTTGATTTATTAAAAAAAATCATTCTGGTAAAAGAAATTGAAAACAAATCCAGATTTTCTTTCATGTTTGGCATTGCTGATTCAGCAGTGTGACTGCTCCAAAACACCAAGGTGCTGACTGGCTCAGAAGAGCTATTTTGCTGGAGTACAAAGTCCAGACTCCTGGTTAGGAGAAGGTAAATGGGGAGCAATAAGAGTTAAAAGTAAAAAAATAAGTGGGTCCAAAAAAGCATCCAGTGTCTTGACAGGGGATGTGCCCATGAGGAGCAGTTGATGATGTGGATTCACCTTGAGGCTCAGCAACAACTTGTTGACTGACAGAATTAAGAGAACACAGCATGGAAATTACTCCTCTCTGTACTTTTTGCATTTCTTATTCTTGTCTTGAGTATTTACTCTGGATAGAGAGGGAAATGGACTTTTGGCCTAGACAAGTAACTCTGTTCTTATAAATGCAATTTTGGTTTCTCATTGTACTTGGGACAGGGAGGGTCTGTCTTTGTTTTGTACGTGCATATTTAGAAAAATCTTTTAAAAATCACCCATATGATGAGCATCCCATTGCTAAGCAACAGTGTATTCTTCCCTCCCACATGCCTACATGCTCATCTGAGAAATTAAGTATAACAAATTTGTAAAGAGGAGGATGCTTTCCTCCAACAGTAATTTCCAGGCAGGCTTAGTGCTCTTTGCAGAATAGCACTAGAATAGAATTCCTCTCTGGTCACTTGTTTTTGAGACCTTCCATTACTGCTCTAGCTGAGTGACCAGGTGGCAGCAATGGTCTGTACCCTAGTGCTTAGGACCTGCAAGCTTTTCCTGATCTCTGTTTTGGCATAGTCTTCCATGAAAACACCTGCATAATTTTTATGTACTGGTGAGCACATAATGGAGTTTTGGATGTTATGAAATGACCTAAAATGTTTGAAGTGTTCCAATGGTTGTCTAATAGGATTCAGACCATGAGAAATCTGTAATGATGGGGCAGGGGGGAAATTAATTCTGCATGATCTGCAGTACAGGCAGTGGGTRCATTCCACATCACCTGCGCAGAGGAGACTTGTGGTGCCTTTCTTATTAGTGAGCACATCCTCAAATCTGTTGGCAGCCCATGTATTATGGAGGGGCTCTCCTGAATTATTGCTCTTAGCTCCTCTGTTGTGACATTGATCAGAAGACAGTTAAGCTGTGGTAGCCTGCTGAGGGAGGAGGGCTGTTCAACAGGCGATCTGTGCTCTGGAAAACGTCAAACCATCTGTTGTTTCAGCAGCATTCTGGAGTTAAAACCATTTTAAAACTCAACAAGTTTTAATTTGGCAGCCTCAATGGAATTTTAGGTTTCTGTGGTGCCATTTTACTGTTCTAGTGATCTTGTGAATGCCCTGAAGATCTGCCTGTGGTATGTGAATTGTCTTTCTTGTGTTGTGTGATTCTCACTGAAAGCGGCTCTATCAACCTTGTGTGACTCAAGTGTTGTGCCTGTCCCTGCTAATTAGAAGATTTAATGGTAAAATTAGTTGTGTAATTGTCATCTTGCAGAAAGCAATATACAAGTCAGTGCAAAACACAGGATTTTCATGGAACATGCTGGCTTTATGAATTTGGTACCAAACGCTTATGAGAGAGGATTTAAGAGGCCCTGTTGTACTCCTGTGTACACGAACTTTGATGGATGGGCAAAGAACAGGTAGAAATGTAGAGTGTTATAGCTCACCTTGGTAGTAACTGAGCATGGAATGGGAGTAGGTTGCAGAACAAGAGATATGTAACTCCCTTGCCTGGGAGTGAGGCACAAGCAGCATCCAGAGTATTGATCTCCTCTTAAGATTTCATCCCTCTTGCACCAGTGCAATAACATAATGCACCTTAAGCAGAAAAATAGGTAATGTTTCATGTGCCAATGAAGACAGTCTATGTAGCCATAACATTTCCATATACTAATTAATTTTTAATGATCACTTTATGTATTTCTTTTATTTTTTTCCTATATTATGTCCTCAAGAGAGAAGAATCAACAAAGTTAAATTGTTTCTTAAGTTTTGCTGAGCTGACTGGTGGGTAGCTAAAAATAGCAAGTGCCAGTGGCAAAGTCTCCCAAAAAGTGCTAGCACATTGTGAAAGTGCTAACGCAKTGTGCTATTGAAACAGCACTGAGAAATCAGATTTTCTTACACTTTGTTTAAACTTAGAGTGACCTTTAGCAATGTATTTGCATCCATGTAAAGAACCTTATTGCTTTGTTGTATTAAAGAGCAAGTGCTATCCTCCTGAAAGGAGTTCAGCCACTAGACTTGGAATAGGCTTGGTAGGATATTATGGATTCTGGGATCATACATAGGCCACCAGCATAGGATACATAGGTCACCAGCACACAGAAATGAGAGGTGTTGTCTTTGGGAAGGTATCAATATGCAGGGATTTTAATCAGAAATTTCTGCAGTTCTGAACTATGAAAGGCTCCATCAGTTGCCTTCTGGAAACTGCTTCTATATACTTGATAATTCTACCTGCTTTTCTAAAATTCCATAGAGCCTGAGGTTATCTGCAGCACAGACACTGGTACAATTTTAAAACAAGATTTGGAGCAACACAGCTTTCAGGATATGAGGCTTCTCTTGCATATTGACTACATAGAATAAGTTTTACACTATGGGGACAGATTCTAGAGCTCTTRATCATGAATCAAATTAAGAGATTGAGAGCTGCTGTGCCATCTATTTGTTTTATTTTTTAATTGAGCAAGCATTGCTCAGAACTGCTGGCAATCAGCCTTGAATTGATCAGACTTCTTATAGGTTGAAAATTATAAATTGTTAAATACCTTAATTTCTGCTTAAGTATGCAATGGATGTGATTTTCATGTTTGCAGTCCAGCAGGTAGTGGTTACCCTGCACTGTGCTTACAGCAGACACAAGAGCATTAAAGATCAGAACCAGAATAGCTGCAATGGCCTGCAGGAGATTCTGTCTCTGCAACCCTGAAGACTTCCTGTGCAATGCTCCCTCACTCAGATTTCTTAATACATTTTGGTCCAATATGCATGGTGAAACTGGCCCTGAGAGTTCACTGTAGGCCCTRGAAATGCAGCAGTTAATGATCCCATCTCCATCTGATATACTAGTTTAAATAACCAAGAAAAAGAAAAAAAAGTAGCACTTCTAAGTAGGTGGTATCAACATTTCATTGTAATTTGTGACCAAGAACCACTGCATTTTGTATTCTGGATGCAATACTGACTTGAAATGTTGATGTCAACAAATCGGTATTTTCTTTGTGAAGACATTACTCCTGAGATCCTCCAGGGACCCTTGTTTTCTTCTTAAATGATATATTCTCCTTTCTTTATTTTTCTTATGATGTAATTTAAGTATTATAAAAGGAATGTATTGCAAATATATTAGAAATTATTATTTTTCAACATCTTCAGTTTATTTAGGAAATGGCAGAGTTATTTAGCAGTTACTTAGCACTTATCTTCACAAAGTAAAAGGATGACTGTAACAGTGAAAAGGATTATTGAAGGCAAAAGAGATACAAGCACCTAATTATCTGATGAGCAATGCAGCTAATGAATAATTCATTTTCTCTGGGTTTTCCAGGAGCCAAAGTTAGGAGCAGTGGCCACTGTAGTTGTGGACACCAGGTGTCAAGTTGTTAAGCTATTAATTTGCTTATGCAATGTCATTGCACGTTATAACACGTCAGCGCTCTGTGTGGCCCAGTGTAATAGAGCTTTTTAAGTGTTGTAATGTGGCCCGGCACAACAGGGATGCAAATCAAACCCAGCAGAACTTCCATAGATCAGCTATTCTCTAAAGYGAACTGTGGACATCTGTCAGTAATGAAACCTTCAGAGTAGAAGGGGAAAGGAGAGTGTGCTGCCTGCTAGCTGGCTCYGTTAAATTTGGGTACTTTGGCACATCTATAATTAAAGACAATAAGACTTGAGCTCCAATTGACAAGCCACTAGATGTAGACAGTGTACTCTCAAGAGTGCTTGAAGAAGTAATACAGACATGTGAGGTGCTAGTCTGGATCATTTCATAGACRTTCTCTAATTAGCTTCTACTTCAGAGGTTACCTTGCAGGTCTGGTGGGCAACCAGCCAAAGGAATAGCGGCATCCCCACACTGCAAGTGCTGCTCAAATGACCTCGCTTATGAAGAAGGGCAATCTGACTCTTTAAGATGTCTGTCTTCACCTGAATCAATCCAAAACTACTTCTCATAGCACAGCAGCTTGTGGTGCAGCTAGATGACTTAAGTTAAAACAGCTTTTGTTCATTGTGGAGTGGAGAGTAAATAATATCAAGATGCTGTTTTCTTTATCAGAATTTAAACAAAACACTYATAAATTAACATATAGACTCTGTGACAGTGAGTCTGGTAAGCATACATATGCAAAATATAACTAAGGGTGGTTTTGCCATTTTAGGTGTATATAATCACTGAGTTGGAGGAGCCTCTAATCTTGTACAAGTGTTGCAATAAGTGACAAGGTATCAGGACAATGTATATTGAGGACACATTACACCCCCAATTCGTACTTCTGGTGTGGGTTTGTTTTTTGTTCACTATAGAAATAATACATCTTATAGAAATCTTCTGGATTAGGGTGAAAAAATGTTAGTCTTGGAAGACTGCAAAAGTTGTGAGAAGTTTATTCATGTTAAGCTTATTGTCATGGGGGAAAAGGAGACTTTATTAAAGATTTAAAATTTAATAAAGTAATAACTCAAGGAAGAAATAAAAACCTTGATAAATCTGATCCAAAAGAGCCTGACAATAAGAGGACTTAATCTGAAGGCTTACAAAATCAGGAGTCAAATACACACTACACAAAGCAGGTTCGTGTAGCAAGTAATGAGCATGCACCCTTGCGTAACAATATAAGAATATATTCAAGAGAATATATTCAGGATGTAGATGAAAGAATTAGATGAGATTCTTGACACCAGGGATTAAGGGTTGTGGCAAGAAAATAAGAAAAGGATGTGAGTCAGTGAACCTTTGATATATCTTGAGCTGATGGCTTTCTCTCTCAAGATTTTATTTATTTTTTTGTACTTTTTTTGTTCTTGAATGTAAAACACCATCATGGSTTATGACCAGGCTTAGGCTACCTGTTTCACTGTCTGTCAGAGCATATGTCTTGTCTACGTGCAAATTCACTAGCGTGCATTATAAAAGACTTGCAAGATTTCTCTGTTTCAAGGGTGCTATTTGGAAAAGTTGCCTCTAAATTTGAATAGTTGGACCTGATTATCAGAGGTACCCGTTGCAGCCAGGCTTCAGAATTTTGTCTAAGATGGTGCTCTCAGTCAGAGATCAAAATGCCCCTATGTTTATTGAGACCTGAATCCCATGGTCTTTCCATTTCCCTCCTTTCACTTCTCATTGTGCTCTTCACATTTGGGAAAGCTAACGTGGCTTAATAGCGGTGATAAGCCTGCATTCGTTTGTGAGTGTGCATGGCAAAGGTTTCTGGAGAAACTCTTCAAGGAATTTGACCTTGAAGCACAGAGGCATAGAGGGGCTGGACAAGTCTTCACTTGATTTAAGTCATAGTCAGATTTTCAAAGCTTCTTGACCTTTCTSATTGCTTTTTGTGGATCTCCCAGTTTAGAAGCACTGGTGACACAYGTAGAGAGTTGAACCAAACCACCTTGTGGGCTTGAGAGCTCGTTTAGAGCAGCTTGAACTGGGTGTGTCTTTGGGTGCTGAGTGAGGATGAGAGTTAATTAGAGCCAGTCCCGTAGTGGAAGTTCTTGTTGTGCATTTCTGCTGTCTGTGGAGATGGTGATTGATGAAGACATAAATAGGCTGATTCTCCCACAAGTTGTTAGCGTTGTGCTCCCGTGCTCCTTGCTGCATTGCCACTAGTCCCACCCAGCAGAGACCACTGCCTCACAGTGCCACTGCATATTTATCTCTGCAATCAAATTAGTATGTAGAGAGTGTAATCATTGCAATTACTTCTCTGGTTAGCCCACACTGCTACTTGTAGTAGTAAAATATACATATACATGTGTTTCTTTTGCCTGGTAGTAAATCCTCATTGCTGCCTGTCAGTAGCAACGAAGGAATATTTACAGTTGTCTTTAGGGAGCTTTATCCCACCGTGCAGTTAATTATGATAAATTATTTTATTTGTAAAATCTTAAAACTGCTTAGCACTGCGGCAGTGCCAATGTTCTATCAAATACCAGCTTGATTAGGACTGTCAAATCCACAAATGTCAGCTGCAATATGACAGAAAACATGTCAAGAAGTGTCTGTGCTGAGAAACAAAGGGGTAATTACAGGATGCCCTGGTGATACCCTCGTGTAGTGACAGCAGAGGAGCAAAGGCAGAGGTTTCAGTGTATCAGCTGCACAGCAGGTACCTGCGCAGAGTAGACCAGGTTTTCTCAACGGTGTGGGCAGCAGTTGGCCACYTCCTAGCATCTGGCCCTAGCTGCAGCCTGGGGGTTACCCTGCTAGTCTAGCTGCTGCATGCACAGTCCAAGCTGAACTCTTGTTTGCATTTTGTCAGATACATCCACATCTCTCAGCCACTGAACTCAGAACCCCTACAAGTGAGCCCCCAAACCTGGCTGAGCCCATAGCGCTTAGCATGGAACCAGAGTTAACAAACACGGACTTGTGATCCAGGGCTTCAGCTACTTCTGGAATCAGTGCAAATTTGACTTCCTTAGATCCTAAAATGTTCTGAGGTTCAGGACAAGCAAAAAGGGTAATTTATGGATGTTGTAACTGAGGGTATAGATTAGGTTTTTTTCTGGAGCCTTTTAATGGAGGAGCATCATTAGCACTCATACAGCAATAGCTGCAAAGCCCCAGTACTACCAGTGCAAGCCCACATCCAGTGTCTTTCATCRTGACGCTGCAGAAAGGAAAGACTTGACAGGCCATCTAAATTAAAGCTGCGTGAGCAAAAATATTCTTTATCTTGGGGAAAGAAATTATATTAATATCTAATGCCCTACATTTAACATTCCCTCAGCACCCTCCCACTTCAGAGTAACTGTACTTGGAGATGTGATCATGCTCATATATTAAACACTGAATTTGAGATACTTTTTATTTCTGGCAGTTTGTCTAGCGCTGTTCTGTCGAATGTGTTCAGCCTTTATATTCATCTCAAATCTGAATTTTATTGGAATGATATATTGGTTAGTATGTCTGGGAATTTCTGAAAATATTGAACTTCTGTATTTTTTGTTGCATATACCTGTCAGTAGAGCACAAGCAGAGACATATGCACTTTCCTTTGGAAGAAAAGATATGAACTAGTAGTAATGCAGTAATGAGCTAATTAAAGCATAATTAGAGAAAATGGGGCTTTTCACTGTGTAAAATCATAACATCTCAAACATGAGTCACAGACTTCTGGTACCAAGATGAGATGTCCTGTGTGCATCGTTAGTTTTCTGAAAGCTTTAATTAGGGCTTGTGCTCCTGCATGCTCATTTTTCTCAGTGGCTTAGTGCCTCAGCTCTGCTTCCTCATCCTCAAGCATGGTCAGGTTCCTGCTGTGGGTCTAAACACACTTGCTAGGGCATTAGGGTGTCCYTAAGCCCATTTTAGAACTGGGGAAATAGTGTTGTGGACAAGGAAACTTTTCTGGTCAGCTGCAAAGTCCATAGCAGAGTTGTGAACAGAGCTGTGTGGTACAGATTCCTGCCCAATTTCTTGGTGTTTCAGTTATGGGCAATTGCAGCATTAATAAGTATCACAGTGCTGTAAAGGAACCATTTTTTAAAATAGTTATATATTCCAAAATTTAGAATATTGGAGCCAGTTTGCATGCCTTTAACCCCAGGAATGTTTTGTAAAACACATTAGCTATATGTAAAGAATGTCTTTTCTGTGAGGACATATGAGGGCAAATAACAGTGAAAAGTTAGGGCACTTTTCTGAAGCTGTTGATGCCTATGAGTTTGTATCCTTCCATCCCCCAGTGCAGGAGCTAAGAGTGTGTTCCTGATCCTGAGCTCTGTACAAGGACATTTAAAAAAAAAAAAAGAAGGAAACAGCAAGAACATATTTAGAGGGTATGTCCCTTCAGATTAAGTTGCCAGGCTAGACTGTGATGTAAGTTAGCACAGACTCAGGTGTGGAGTAATCTAGGGCATTCTTTCACAGGGCAGTTACTTGCATGACCAAAGTGATATCTAAGAAAGCACACTTGAGATAGTGCAATTAAAAACGGTCTTCCTAAAAAAATAATTGAAAGTAAATCAAAAAGGAAAGACAGAGATGAAAGAGTTGAGCTGCTTGGAACTGAGATGTATGCTGAAAGACTCTGTGCACAAGGAAAGAAATTTATTTTACATAGCAATGAATATTTAGAGGACTGGAAATTCCAGGTACAGTCCAACTTCTAATTCCTATTGAGACTGAAGAATAGCATTTCTACAGTGAAACGAACAGTGAAGTGGCTCTGCAGATGTATTTTGTTTCAGTTGAAGTACATGTTGTATCAGGTAGGGTATAAAGGTGTAGTTTGGGATGGGTGGCAAAAGCCCCAGTTCAGCCCTATGAAGACCCTGCTATTAGAAGCTTCATGCTCAGCATGTTTCAGCATGTTGGGCTCAGGGAGGATGGGTGGAAGCTTTGCTTTAAACAAGCTGCTGAGCATCTTGGGTCTAGGCACAAGGATTTATCCTTTCATGCAGAGAAGGTAATTTTTAAACACTCAACTAGCAGTGGCTAGGGTAAAATCTTCATTTGCTCAGTATTCATTCCATGTTAAATATTAACCTTYGGAAAATGTGTTTAACTTTACAAAAGGCTAAACCAGCTCTCATTTATTAAACAGTGTACTAAGGCATTTTTCCAGCAGATGTGTGCAGGACTAAAACCTTTCAGATGATTTTTTTGAGCAAAAATGAGAATGTCATTGAATTGTAAGAAATTGTAGCTTACAACTTGGATTTATTTAAAGAGCTGACCAAGCTATATGTCTTGGTCAAGCCTAGTCATTTTCCCATCTTTTTATATAAGACTGGAATTTAAAACAATGAAAATGTGTTTATAAACTTAAAAGTACACAATAGTTGGACTAATTGTCTACATGAACGGGATTATTAAAAGTGGTAGCTATCGCTCTTTTGTGTACTTTCTTCCAGACTACATTAATTAAGGTCATACTATTTTTGAGCTGGATTTTGTTATAACTGATTTATGGAGGCTTGCCCAGGACTTGATATGTACAAAAAGTGACAGGCAAGAGAAGGGCTGTAAATATATATGTATATATATTTTGACCTAAGCACTAAATGCTACTATTTCTCAAAACAAAACTTTTCTTTCCCTTCCATTTATCTTCAGAATGCTATCTCGCACTAAATATATATTTATGTCTATATATATGCACACGTATGCCCTAATCATATGCAGGCTTTTAGTTGTTCAATAGCTTCTCTGAATCAGCATGTTAGACCCTTTCACTGGAAGAAAAAGTGACTATTTCTGGTCAGCTCAAAACTCTTCTCCCTGAAGCTGAGATGCCTGCATAAGAATTGAATATAGTTCTTAGATGTAGTCATCACTTTGAGGAATGCAATGCAAATACATACTAGTATGGAACCTTTAGGAATACCTGTGGGAGACAGATCACAAGATCACCTAATTGACATCATTGTCATGTTGCCATGATTAAGAGTAATACACCTAGAAAGGTTCATTCACCTAGAACAGGTTARTACACACAGGTGCCAGATGGTAGTTTCTTATTTACATAAATGTAAGTCTACATGGCTTGTCAAGTATCTTGTTTGAAGCATGTAGATATGTTTTTGTTTGTTTTAATTATATTCATGTTTTACATTCCTACAAGACCCTGGGTTATCCAGGATATGTATCTCACACTAATGTGGGACAAATTTCAACGTCTCCTTATGTATCTTAGCATTTTCACTGTTAGTACATAGTGTATATGAACAGTTGCACCATCTATGGAGTTATTAGGTACTTTCTTCTTTAAGGACTATAGCAAATTGTTTTAGCTAGAGAGAGCAGAGCAATCAGATATGCCCTCTTCTCGAGTTACCATGATGAGACTTCACAGAAATTAGCATTGCTGTAGTCCTTCATATTACAGAGAATGAGAAATAATGCCAAGAATAAAGTGTCTCTACATCGTATGATATGCTCCCTGTCCTGTTTTTAATTCATTTTTTCTCATATTTGTCAAAGATGCTTTTAAAGCAGCATGAGTTAGCTCATCTTTGACTAAGGGAGTAGCTGGAGCAAAGGCCAAGCCTTTGGAGATTTATATCATGCTGAAGCCTACTTTGTAAATCCCTAATTCCCTTTACTCTTATGTAGTAGAGAAATCCAGTTTGAGATTATAATATTTACATACGAATGTCCTTTTCCTTTCCATCTTTTCCCAGCAGTATGGGGCACATGCTGAGAACCTTTATAAAACAGAACTGGRCAGGGTTAGCGGTGGAAAGGTGTTTCACAGCAGCACGTTCATTCTTTTCTCACAGCAAACTATGCATGTATTTCTATYGTGGTGTGTTCTCTTCAAGCCTGTAGCATGTAATTTGTCTGACTTTTATAAAAAGATGGTTACAGAAGTTTAAATGATCTATAATTTAAGCTGGCATTTAAGTTTAGTGTGATTCTGGAACTGTCTAATCAGACAATGTGTTGTATGTATATATATTTAATATATATTAAAAAAATCAATTTTAAGTATTAGGAGAATAAGCACCAGTTTGGACCATATGTTAATCTCTTATTTTTGTATTCAGTGAATATTTCTACATCCATAATCCTCAGCTTAAAGTGTAAGTAAGAGTCACTCTATCTGTTATAGGAAACAATAAGCACAAAAGGATTCAGAAAGTAATAACAAAGATAAATAACTTGGCAATAAAATTTCAGCTCCAGTAATTTTCCATTTATATTTTCTCACTGAATCATGTAGTCTTAAGCAATGCACTTTTTTACATCTGGGCTGCATCATACMAAGCAATTTCATATCTAATACTTCCCAGTGTATCCAAAATACAACGTCACATGCACAGTGCATGACAAGGTAGTCAGTGAATTATACAGAACCTTCAAATAATATCACTGTGAATGTGATTTTATAGGCTTTCTAAGGCAATCAATCTTGCCATATTATGAGGAATGAATTGTCTGTCAGGTTTGGGGTTTATTCTCTTTCGTCCAGGAAGGTTTCAGATGCTGTTACTTATGCTGCTTATTGTTGAAGGCTACGTGCTGAATATGCTTTTGCTGTGTGAGGAATCACTGATGTGGTGTTTGCTGTGCCTGAAAGGCTAGTTCTTGTCTAGCACAGCGTTTTGGCAAGGGAAAGCAAGTGGAAGCTGAAGAGAGGAGGTGGTAGCAGTAGAATCAATGGAAGGATAGCTATTATATATAGGAAGGTTCTCTTTGTCTTGCCTGTTTGTGAGGTCTTTGCTCCTCTTTGTCTCACACAAATTCCCACACGTTTGCTTGGATTCTGATTTGAAGTGAGAAYTTGCACCATGCCTTCTGAGAGCAAGCTGAGCATCCCTGTCTTTCCATGCGAGCTACAGGGATATTTCTCCATATTGTCCTTAGTATTTGCAGAAAGCAGAAATACCATCTAGATAGAGACAGAGGGGACGTGATCTTGTTGGTCTTGATCAGATTTCCCATCCTGCTATTGCTTGCAGTGTGTGCAAGTCTACGGAACAAGTGGTGAGGGGTGATAYCTGTGCATCCCTGACCTGGCCCTGAAGCCTCTTGGGGGTGCAGCTGCCTCACAGGTTTTTGACAGTAGTTGTGACCATTTCAGGCAATGCTTTGGTTTTGTTAGCTAGTGCACACATGATCTGAAAGTTCAACTGAGTGAGTGAACACCTGATGATGAATAGAAGAGAAAGATAGATTTGAGTATAGAATTCAGTGCTTCTACTTTGTAATTCAGGAATTTGTTCCTTTCCAGGGAAGGTTACTACCATGAAACTTCCAAAYAAAGTATGCTTGAGGATTTATTTTTTCTGTAGTTATTGGCACATAATTTCAGGTTTCTAGGTAGCTCCTCCTCCTTGTTAAGCATAAAGCACAAGACATTCATCTTTTTCTGCTAGAAAACTTACTCTTAAAATCAATKAGTTTTCTTCTCCACTGACTGTTAAGCTTAAGATAATGACATCAGTTGGTGACCCCAGTGAAATTTTCATATATAGCTCTTAATACTCTGAGCTAGAAAATAAATAACACAATAACTTGTAACCTGTGAAAGGTGCTGAGCTGAGAACATTAGACACTGACGTTTAATACCCTTCAACTATAATATGCTCCAGTACAGACTTAAAGGCCTCATCGTTAGGTCTAAGAGCTTCTGGTTGCTTTAGTTCTTGGCTGTTCCTCAGGGACACAATGGAGGACACCAGATGTGGCATGGCATTCCCCATACAGACACCAGCTCTGTGTCCTGAGTGATTTTATGTAACAAATCATAAATTCAGGGATGTGATTAGACTATTAGGGGTTGATAACAGACGTGGTTATGAAGTAGGAGTTCAACTTTCATCCCAGCTATTTCTGTACAGCAGCAGGCCTCTCTTCCACATTATGTATGCTGGAAGGTCCATCTACTTCTGGAAGAGGGAATGAATGCGTGATTAAAAAATGTCTGTGGGGAAGGAGGCTTTAACTTGGTTAAGCATGAAGAACTTTTCTCCTTTTCTTTTTACTTTCATGTAGATGGGCTAAGACAAGTGCTTAAATCCTTGAATTACAGGATTTGGGCTGTTTAAGTTTTGTGTAGGTAGTCTGGGCAGTTCTACCTGGACTCAAGACTACTGATTTATTTTGCATAGACAACTGAACAGATGGTTCTCTCTTATCTTAATTATTAATGGTATCTAGAGATCCAACTATAATGCGACCATAGACCAAACACAGTAAGACAAACACATTCAAATTTGGTTCTTCCTTCTGGGTATTGACCACTTAGGTCCCATCTCTTCTTGCTCTGTATCAGTTATTCACCTGGAAAAAAAGTGAAGGTCTCAGTTGACCTCTGGAAACCTGACAGTTTCSTAGGGAATAGATAGTATCCACTCACCATCAGCAAATTCTTATTTCAAAATAAAAAGTGACAGGAGTGGAACCAGCCAGTTGTCCACCTCATCCTGTTCCCTGGAAGCCAGGGTCAGAAGACTTTTGAGTTCTTTTTCTGAGCACATTAAGTGAAAAATGAAGAGAAAAAAAAAGATAGAGCAAACAAAAAGGAAGAAGTAGCACAAACTGTCAGAAAAGGTTGTTTTGATAAAGATGACTTTTTTTCCTTCAGAGAGGCAAATATAATGCTTAGRTACAGCAAGTTTACAGAGATGAAAAAAATCATGTGTGAAATTCTGCTTAGTATTTACCTAGTTGCTGTCTATACCTCTAGAGAAAAATGCAAATATGTGCCACAGATTTTAAATGTCATTAATTACCAAGCCCATAGTTGGTGAATTCCGTGAATTTCTCCTCGGTGGGAGAGAGAAAGAGGAATTGCGCCAGCATTTTTCAGTTTGTGACTTGCTGTCACTTCTGGAATCAGCTTGTGGCAGCAGATGTGAGCTGTCTGTGCAGGAGGAAGCAGCAGAGCTACCAAGAACAGTTGCTGTCATGCAGTGCAATTTCAGAAAAGTTTCCAGAGACTTTTATACCCCAACTCTGTAATTTTTGTGGTGGGAAATTTGAGRTTGTAAATGGAAAATCTATTTCACCAGTGGAACAGATACAAAGCTAAACCCAACAGTAATGGTAGTGTGGAAGGAACAAACATAAACTAAAAGAATAGAAAAAGGAAATCTGTTCATAGATCTGATTTACTAGATAGACCTTTTTTTTTTAACTTTAAAAAAAACCTGCTTCCAAATGTTAGTCTTGAGCTCCTGGCATAACACAGTAAAAACACTCACCTGAGGATATCTGATTTATTGCCAGAGGAATGAGCATTTTAACATGAAGACATCACATTCCTCTTGTGAGTATTCCTTGTTGTCACTTTCAAAAAAAATCAAATATCCTCTGGTGGCTTCAGCTCTTCCATTGTGCATGTTCCTCCACTGAACTGCCACTGCTAGCAATGGAATAGGCACTTCAGGTGAATTTTCTTTTTTCCCAACCTCTTAGAAAAGATCTATTTCTCACTTAAGGGATGCATCTACATTAGCCTGGTGAACTCCCCCTTAGGTCCCACTTGCTAGGCAGTCCTGCAGATGCAGAGCRGTTTTGATAAGTTCAAACTAGATTCTTTTCAGAGAAAAATAAGCCACAAGCTCTGCTACCAAAGCRCGACATGTGCCCTCCAACAATATACTTTAGTAGGGAAGCAGAACTTARGTTTTCCAATAATAGAGCTGTATGTTCCTTTGACACATGCAGAGTTATGCTATAAACACAAATATCCAGTAAAACAAAATATGTCATTTGAATTAATGTTTTTCCTCTTGTTAAATAGCCCTGCAGATGTGCACACATTTCAATTAATATTCAGCTGCTAGAAAACTAATGAGAAAGGATTTAAATGATAATCTACTTTGAATTAGGTATACTCAACACTTTTATGCTATGAATTTATATTGGTTCTGTAGTCTATAATTTTAAATGCTTAATTTTCTGTGAGGATAGAAATGTTTTCAGTTTATTTTTGAGTGAGTGGTGATGATTGAATTTCCTTGATCTTTCTTTAAACATTTTGCATTGATCTACCATGTATTTAAATAATTTACAGTAATCACAGGAACAAATGCACATAATCGTGATGTAAGAGAAGTGTTGCATAAACACACAATCTATTCCAGTAACCGGATTGTTTCAGACTCTTGTTGTTGAAATAACATTTTATTTGCATAAAAAAGCAAGGTGCAGCATTTTTTTAGTCACAACTTATTTTATGAARTGTTGCCCTTTCTTTGGTGTTAGTGTGACTTTGAACTTAGTCTAAGAATCAGAGAGGCAAATCCATCTCWTTTTTAGCCTTGCTAATTTGAATATTTGCTTGTGTCACTAATTTGAAATTTTAGCACACTTCAGAATTATTATGTTCAAGCCAGTATAGGGATGTCTCTTTTGGTATSGCATATTTTATTAAAGAAACCAGTCGACCCAATAGTCTTTACTGGAAAGGAGAGAGGAGACTCTACTTATATACAGGCATGTTTATAAAGATGGYTAATTGTTCCCAGATCAAGAAAATTCAAGAATTGGAGATCATATACATCAATAAGTAATTTAAAGAWCCTTATCAAATGATCATTTTTGTAAAGGTAGTACTAATAAACAACAAGGTATCTTTTTGCATAATTGTATGGAGGGTTTTGTGTCTCTAGAGTGTTATTGGAAATAGAGATCAGGGTCACCAGGCAAATACCCAGGTCTATCAAATTCCTTTGCAAATCTTAGACCTTGGCATTAGTGGATACGCTGAAAATACTGTGCAACAAGGCAKTTGGAAGGTGGGGGAGGTCAGCAGGCGTGTTTTAAAGTAGTTGTGCTTAAATACTGGCTATATCAGCTACCTCGCACTTCTCAAGAATTGTTGTGCTGTTTTTTTCAGCCATAAAAGACCACAGATCACTGAGCAAGCTGACACTCTATCAGATGCAATCCATTTTGCTGTAGCTGTTTGCATGTCAGATTTATTTGCAGCAGTAACTCATACCAGACAACTCGTACAACTGCAGTTTCTTAGAGGGACATTTCAAGAGAACATGATGAATCTTCATAGCAATTTATATGGATCCAGATGCTGGGTACTTGCACAGTATAATAGACAGTGGTATTCATGGGAACACCTTGTAAGAGTGCAACTTATATATTGGTTCACTGAAGAAGTTGAGGTTTGTGTCTCAAACCTTAGTTTGCTGAGAGTACTTTGTATTTTGCACATTTGGAGAATATTGTTTAATCAGTTATTAGATGTGAAGACAGCTGCCAGGTGTGCTGAGTATATGCAATAAATGGATTTTTATTCTTTTTGTACTTACCCCAGAAACCCCAGGCTGTGTCCTTGCTAGCTTACACTGCACCTGCACTCACTGAGAGTTCAGCATGACTGGAGAGGAGTTGTATCGCTGCTGTATGTATCTATATGCTATTGTGACTACCGAATAAATTCAAGGCAAAGGTAACAGGAAAACTGAAATAAAGACTGGTGTTTCTTCTGGATTCCCAATTTCAAAACTGTACTGAGTTCAGAAATGTCAAATTTGCCCATAGTATGCATTTCTGTCTTTACAGTCCTCCAAATTAGCTCAAATAGCCGAAGGAAGGTACCTCTCATGGCAATGTTGATCAACAAATTAGCTCTAATTGTAGCACCACGCTGACTTGACTGCCGCGCATCTGATGCGAAGCTTTTGTAGCTACACCACGATAGACTGTGAGGGTTGTAGTCCTGCTGAAGTCAGCTGAGGTATCGGGGAGTCTTGTTCAAGCGAGCGTGTTCAGCCTTTTACAGCGTGCTACACCCACCCATCATCAATTCCCAGATGAACCTGCTTTTGGTTGGTGTAGCCTGCTGTGCCAGGCCACATGTGGTCCTTCAGCTGCCTTYGTGCAGCAAGGGTGCTGGGGCTGAACTGCACGGGCCATGGCCAGATCTATGAGGAAGCAGGTAATTCTGATGAGCACTGACTGGCGCRTCTGTCAACAGTTGCTTGCCACATTGCAACATTGCAGATATTTGTTCCAGTTTTTCTACAAATACCATTTTAGCCTGAACCTTGAATGCCAAAAGTGTTGAACATGGTTCATGGCCATCACATAATACTTTCTAAACAAGTAGAAGTCACTCTTTTAGATACTTGGTGTGTGATTCTAGCTCTGCCAAGTAATTTTACTAAGAGGTATGCAACAAGGAGGAAACCAGATTAATTAAAGCCATTTGCAAGGAGAAGAGGAATAAGAAATAAGATGATGTTTAATTATGGAAAACGTAACTGTTGTTTTCTACCTTACAARGAGTACAGATCATGAGCATGAACTGGCATGACCTGTTTGGGGCTTTTTTTGTTTTGCAATTTTTCCTGGATACAGACAAAAAAGGAGTTACTGAATGAACTGTTGTGTGACATCATGGGTGGTGGGGTTTTTTTGGGGTTTTTTTTTTTTTTTTGGAACTGATTTTGAACTCAACTTGAAAACCTTTTTAGGGTTTTTCCCCAKTATTTTTCATTTGTACTGCTTCCACAAAACACCCAGGTATTCTTCCTTGACTTGTGTGTGCTGTGTAAAACCATGGAAACAAACCCTGCTGATGTGCTGGGACTTATATAATTAATAACTTGTGCCACCAAACTAGAAAGGTTTGTTCTGTGTCCAAATAAGGCAGACAGGGTTTTGGCGATCAGGGGTTTTCAGAGAGTTGTTTCCCAAAGCTTGGGTTTGCAGGTACTTTATCACTTTTTAATGAAGGTTCTGTTTTTACTGCAATCAAGAGGCTTTGAAACACTAGGGAGGGGAAAAATTACATGGTCATTACAGTCCGTTGGATTTAATTCTAATGTCATTCT
This sequence comes from Nothoprocta perdicaria, assembly GCF_003342845.1. Lineage (NCBI taxonomy): Eukaryota > Metazoa > Chordata > Aves > Tinamiformes > Tinamidae > Nothoprocta > Nothoprocta perdicaria. The sequence goes on from NW_020455532.1 coordinate 3,679,677, forward strand.
TTTTAAGGCTGTGAACAATTTCATTCTTCAAGTAGCAGCCTGTGGGTGGCACAGAAAAAAAAAATGCAGTTTGAGCACTTCAGTGGATTGCTAAAGTGCCCAAAGCTATGTGCATCCAGTGGGGAGAACCCAGGAGCACGCCTGACCTTTCCACCTGCAACTGGGTATTTCTTCAGTAATGGATTTTCTCCCTACTGTTCCTTTTTTTGTAATAAAGGGAATTCTTTGGCCACACTGGCAAACATTAGTTGCTGTAGAAATACATAACTGTTTACAGGTGTGATATTGAATTCTGCTTGCTTCCTGGGACTAAAAAGTTAGTTGTATTTATCTGTTACGGACAAAGCAGCCTTACAGCACTGAGGGGAAGAGGCGCAGTGTAGGTTAGAGGGGACAGAATGCCTCGAAGCTCTTTATCTGCCACCTTCTTTAAAGATAGTGGCCTTTCAGCTGCAGCATCTTGTACGGCTCATTATGAAACTGGAGCTAGAAGCTCTCCCGAAATGCAAGCAGTGCTTTGATCAGTGTGTGTGAAGGCAGGAGSACAGAACTGCCTTGAGTGGCTGCTCACAGGTGGTGAGGGCTGTTCCCTCCACCCATTGCCAGAACACGCAGGTACCCTTTTTTTATACCCCTCTGCATATTGGATCACGCTCTTCTGTACCCTTGTGAGACTGGTGACAAACCTTTTGCATCATATTCAAAAGATACTTAATATCATGTTAGATATATTTTGGAGAGCATCACTGTTTCAGACTTGCGGAGCCCATGTCCTATGCTGCAGTGCCATTGCTTTMCAACATGAAGCCAAGATAGAAGAATCGCCTGTTACTTTTGGCTGCCAAGAAGTGCAGATTGCCTTTACCTGCCCAAATTGTAATAATTCTGAGCTTTTATATGAGTAGCCTGCTCTGTCTTGTGTTTGTGCTTTTTTTATGYAGTTGTTTTTATCTAGTTTCTAAGTCCTTTGGGCAAAGAACCTATTGCGTGGGCAGCAAAGGTGTCACAATCTAGCACTCTGATTTTGCTAGTTAATGTAGACAAGTATTATACATATAAAGAACTGCTACCAATCTGTAAAGCACCAAATCACAGAATGGTGGAGGTTGGAAGGGGCCTCTAGAGATCATCTGGTCCAATGTGCTGTTAATGATATTTAGGAAATGAAGTAAGCATGTGTATGAAACAGGGCAACCTCCCAGGATTTTAAAACTCATAGCTGAATATATATATATATATACTTGACTTGGTTGTACAAGGTCACCTCCCCACTTAATCCCTTCTTGAATATAAGCCTGCAATGGTGCATTCTGTTAGGAAAAAAATGTTTAAAATAGCTGTCTTAACTCTGCAGGCTGGCTGAGCTGATCAGCTCATGTCTGCAATAGATCTCTTTTCCTTAGCAAATCAACTCTGTTTCATCAAGGTAGCTAGCAATCAAGCCAGAAGGACAGAAGTTTCTTTCAGGCAAGGAAGCAAAAGCAAAATTTCACCTGAGCTGCTCAGTACCACTTGTTTGCCATGTCACTTTTATTCATGCAAGCCAACAGGCAAAAGTCTGGTTTGTGCTCTCATTTCTGAGAATTCAGCGCAGTTTGGTTTGATTTTCAGCATTTCTCAGTTTTAAAATTTGAAGTTTAAGTTTCTGTGTGCCTGTGCCTTGCATCCTGTTGTCAGCCCCCTAACTGGAGCGCGAGTGCCCTGACTGCTGGATGCGGCTGTCGAAGGCGGCAGCTCCGGCTCCGTGGGTGTCGCTCCGAGTCTCGAGTTTTCTGCTCTGAGGCAGGATGCTCCCAGCAGGTTTCACTGCTCCAAGCCCACTCCCACACAGACAAAAATAAACTGTGATGTCTAAAGCAGTAGGACAAACGTAACTAGAATCTTGGTATTTAAACTCATCTTTTAAAGTCKCTTTTCCATATAGAAATTAAACCTAAGGTAGTTATTTAAGAAAAATGATTACTTAAGGAGCAAAATGTTGTAATTTGGGTTCTACTGTCAAATATAATCTCTTTCTTTAGTTTAGGTACAGCAACCAAGTCATCTGGGTTTGCTAGAGAGACAGGTGAGGGCAGGTTGATCTTTAGAAGGGACAAATACTGTGACATGATGGTTGATACGTAGTTTAATTTTCTTCTGCTTCCTTCTCCCCCTTCCCCATTTAGGACTTTTTCATGACTAAACTAGGTGTAATCACAGAAATGCAACACTGCCATCTCAAGGATAGACTCAACATCCCCTCCATTGTAGGATATGTCACAGAAGTGCAGTTAAAGATGATGGGGGATTCACGCGACTAATTTTCTGTTGATCTTTAAAAAAAAAAAAAAAAGTTAAGATGATGGGAGGAAAAAAAAGCTAATGTCATTTTTTTCATTGGTTCTGAACTCTGATGAAAGTGTTTCAACTTTGATCTGAGCTGAGGTTCCCAGACCCTTTAGTATTTGTGAGCCCTTTGCATTCTCTGGGTCTTTTCCAACAGTAAGAACGGACCTGCAGTTTTCACAACAAATCCTTTCAAGTGTTTTAGAAGGCAGTTGCAGATGACAGGAAAACAGAAGCCCAGGGTTGTTTTTCACATTCAGGTACAGCTAGACTGCTGCAAGGATTGCTGGACTAACATTATGATATATCCTTCCCATCCCAACCACTCTGCTCTCTAATGATTACATTAGATTTTTCCAAAATTTCCATTTTTGTCTGTTCAATTAGAAAAGCAAAATGTGTGAAATACAACACTAAARTTTTTGGTCGGTTATGTCAGAAGCCTTTCATTTCATTTTTTTCTGGTGTATTATAATTTTCATTGCTATTAAATAAAGAGCTATGATATACATAAAATTAAAATTCCAACTTGAATGATGATGATTATTTAGCATATGTTTGCAAAAACTATAATTTATAAATGGATATTTGAAACAAAATTTATCACAGAAAACAGAAGAAGCCATAACTCTGTATTTCTTTAACATTCAGTAAATGGAAATGGTCATATTAACATTGTTAGGTTCAGAATGTTTAGGTTTAGGTTTTCTCTTTTCTATATCATGTACATTACTTTAGAACTTCTAACACAGATTTTTTTTAAATTCTAATGAAAATTGTGTATGTGTGTCCTCAAGTACTCTTGAAATACCATACTAGCATATGTTTCATTTAGAAAGTGTGTAGATTTTTCATTCTAGATGCTTTCTTGAAATTCAATTACTATTGTACTAAAGAGTACATTTGCTATGGAAGCCCAAAGAATGTYGGATAGTTACAGCATCACCTGCACTGCACATTAAAGAGGCTCACTTCCTTGAGAATACAAAAGCTGGATCCTAGCAAAATAGAGAAAATTCTGTCTAGGAGACTCGGTGCAGGGAAGGCAGATGAGACAGGTAACCTCTAAGTTAATATATTTAGGAAGAATTYAAGCTTTCAGACAAAGCTCTTCACAATCTCTTACTTGGCTCCCTCCCCACAAAGGTTGCTCCTGGTCCTTGTATAGACAGAATGCTGCTCTTCTTCAATCCTCTTCTTTTTTTGCTTGCTTTAATCTACAGAAAATCTGAAGAATAATTTGTGTTCCTTACAATATTGCTTTTGTATTGCTTTTCTTCTTTCACAAAGTGCTGGTCCAGAAGGATTAGAGAAAGGCATGTTTTCTCAGTGACCGGACAGAAAGACCTAAAGGAGGAGTCCAAAGGTCAGATTAAACTATTTTATAGGATGTCTTAAGGTGCAGCTTGCTGTAACAAGTAGTGAGTTGTGTTGTATAAGACATTTTGCTGTAATCTCCATGTGTAAAAGGAAGATGCTTCTGGACTACTACCATGTTCCTCAAGTCTTGCCAAGGCAACATTTGTGTGCCTGTTCTGTTTACAGAAAACTCCACTAATTTGTTTGAGAAATAAATATTTCCCAAATTTAAATATGTTTCCTATATAATGATATTTTAAGCTATTCTGCCAAACTGGGGGAACTTAAGAGCCAAAACCCTTCCTGTAGAAAAGCAAATGCTGCTGTAGTCTATCTGCCTTCATCTGAATCACTGTTTAAATGACAGGAGTGTCATTTCAAGTGCCTCTGGCCTTTCCGAAGCACGTTAACCGAAACTCGCCTGGGTTCTCGTCTTTGCTTCCCTTTTCCCTCCTTCACTCAGTATCACTTCGTCACACAGGCTCCAGGTTTCTGCTGCGCAGTTATGACTGCAGCCATATGTGAGAGCTGGGAATTACCCAGATGCATTCGAGCTTCTGCCCTTAGTCAAGCCTTAAAAAAATGTCCTGTGCTTGATCAYGGGTGTACAGAACTTGGAGGACTTGGGGACATTGGGAAAGGACAGTGCTGATTTCCCCTGTCTGAAGTATTGCATTAATATTTTCTGCTAGTAATAGATGAAAGTGTGGRGAATGCAGTGGTGCAGTAATGAGCTCAATAAAATAGAATTATTCTGTGCTGCCTTAATATTTTAGAGTCATTGCTAACTACCATTTTAGTGTTGCTCAAGCTATGTGCTGACAGGACCTCTCCGTGAAATGGATGAGCTAATTGTTCCTTCTAATTGTTTTATATYGGAACCGGAATTCCAGCCAGACTTCACATGCTTTTATGGATCTCTGTGTGTTCCCAGCCGTGTGATGCTGACCGCTGTGTGTCTTTGCTAGTGTCACAGTTGTTCTCGTTATACATYTCAGGATCTTTTCAGGCTGACAGTTCTGTTTCTTCTGTGGCACTTTCTCCATTTATTTAGAATGTTCCTGACAACATCAACTGGCTGCATTTGCCTTTAGAAGTAGGTGGTGGGAAGGTTGGTATCTTTTACTGGAATGGTTGTGATGGTGAGACCAATGAACACTGCTGAGGTTAGGCAGAAAAACATGAAGGATGGGATTATGAAGAGTCATCAGAAACATTTGTAACATTTTTAATTGGATGAAAGCAATTTTAGCAAGTGTAATAATGTATGTTTGACATTTACATAATCCTGGGCCTTCAGGAAAAATGCATTTGTGATGATATGTTTCTGCATAGGATCTGTGATGTGATCTTCCTTTTAAAATGAGTGTTTATTTTTTTTCGAGTATTTTTTTCTTTTCAAACAGCTTTCAGGAATTAGTTTGCAAGCCAGTGTTCCGGTTTGAACATATGAATAGTGTCACGTAATAGCTAGGTAAGAGTTAAATAGAAGCCAAAATAATTTAGTGAACTATATACCAGTTTCAATAAAATATCTGTGTGATATTTTTAGTACAATATTTGCCAAGTCTAAGCACTGTCTGTTATTCTATTATGTCCCCTCTCTTTTCTTTACACATAAATATCTAGCCTTTTTAGTGTTCAATGTTTTCTCAATATCTGAGTGGTCGTAAGATTTATTGACACGATGCTGATACTTCTAGAAGAAATTCTCAGATTCTGCTAGTCATTTGGAAGTGTAAAATAAATCTAAAGCATCCACCAMAAATTAAAAACACATCATGCTGACAAAGATGAAAGCAAAAGTTAATTTCTTTTTTCTTCCTTTCTTGCATCCAGAATGTTCTCTGTTGGTTTCCACTGCAATATTTCATGTTGTCAGATTCTCCTAAGATCTCACAGACCTTTCAAACAGGAGAGGGAAATGTTCTATGATTGCATTTATGTTTTACATGTAGAATATGCCTTCAAAATCTCCTCACTTTAATTTTACAATTTAAATACGTATAGGAGACGTCATCCATGAAGGGTGAGTATTATGTTTCTTTCAAGACTGTGAAGGACCCATAACTCACAAGAGCCCCAGGTATGAATGAATTATGAAGGCCTTTCTCATAAGTGAAAGAAACATAATCTCCCTTCAAGGGTGAGATATTCTATTTACTTCACAGGTATTCATTTTAGTCAATTGGAGAAAAAAAAAAAATTAAATCCCAGTGCCTGTTTTAAAGGAGAAAGGGCAAGTTAGATTCATGAAAACACCTCTTTCTGCCTTTTATTTTTACTTTCTTGAACGTGGCTGTGGAAATATCAGATTAGCCAGGTTAATCTGCTGGACAAATACAGGTATAGGGATTTGGGCCACTTTTTGACATGAGAAAGAAGAGTTTTTAAGTATTTTGCCCCTGTCTCAAAAAAAAAAAAAAAAAAAAAAGTTATTGATGGTACTGGACTAGTTTGTAGATGAGATGAGAAATTAGCTATGTTGATCTGAATAGTTTTAGAACCACTGACATGCTGAGAATTGACTTTTCTCTTGATTTGATTGTATCTTTGTTCATTTTGTAAAAGTAGCAGAGGTAAGTTAAACTATCTATACACCTAGAGTATATGTAGATGCTAGACTATGCTCAATATTGTAAACTATTATCATTAAGATCTTCTAGGGACAGGCAAAGGATTGGTTGCATTGGTTGGAAAGGACAGCTGGATTGGTGTCAGGGTAGAATCAATCCTAGGTCTTAATCTGCTTTTTCTTTTAAGACCTTAAAATTGAACTTGATCCTTAGAGATACGAAGTGCAAAAGGAACAACAAACAAAACAGTCCTCAGCCTCCAAAGCCTGCTGTGGTCACCCGAGGGCCATGTACATTGTACGCAGGGAACACACTACAAAGTGCTCGTGTGTGGGRGTGTTCAGCTTGTAACCTGTCTATTCTGGTGTGATGGGTCCTAAAACTCCCAGAAAAGGCAGCAAGTCTATCTAAATCATCTCTCCATTCTTAGCCTAGCTAAAACCATATAATAGACATGATACACAGCATTTTGTACAATCTGCATGGATTAGGAAGAAGAATCTTTATAATTATATAGGCTTGCTGTTATTTAAATATTTACCAACATTAAACACCAAAGGAGCTGTGCAAATGATCCCAGGGATTCATATTGTTCTAAGCTAATATCCTTTGTACAATATTATGCAAATTGCATAAACTTTATTTTGCTGCTTCTGCTCTAAGCAGTATATCCCAAGGCAGCTATTCACTAAGTTGAAACAGATAAAGTTTTAATAATAAATAGTGATGATGAATAAGTCAGAAAGTTTGTGCAATGCTAATGTACTTGTTGGCCCCAGGGTAGTTTATTAGATAAACAAGTAACATTTTATAAGTTGCCTGCTTGTARGTGGCTTTTGTTTTCCAGGAAATGTTTATATGATAAATTATTTCAAAGCATTAGGTGTTAACGAACAAATTATATTCACTTTCAATTTGCCACAACTTTCCTGAGAATTAAGATTTAAACAACAAAATTATACATTTATTTTGCTTTATGAAAATGACAGTAGCGTGAGAAATTAAACTTGGCTGTGGAATGAGGGACGAACCCATGCTGTTTAATGCTGAATTTTTAAAGCCAAGAAGAACTGTACTTCTTTTCATTAATATTCAGCACACTTTCAGGACRTAGGATCATAGAGACAGTAAAAATTAAAAATAACCCGAGGGAATAGAGGAGTCCCACTATGTTCATATTATATCTTTGGCCACTTGACAATATTGACCCATGGTAGATCAGCTGAAAAGCATTTGTATGGCTGGAAAAGAAGCCCTGCTAAATTAAAAGGGAGTGAAGCATAAACAAGCTTATTTAACAAGCATGTTGTAATGAAAAACCAGCCGAATGTGTATTAATGAAAGTGTGTATCCTGGACAGGATGCTGCTGACCCGCATCCAGCCTGCTCTCTCGCATGTCCGTTCTGAGCATCTGCGTTCCAGTTACGCTTAAAGTTCCCCTGCTAATACATCAGATCTTATGAACACACATCACGATCATTTGGATCTTTGTTGGATTTCTTCTTAATGTAAATAACAAACCATTTTTATATCCCCACCCAAAAAAACAACAGATGGGGCACTGCTGAGAAGGGTCCCTCATTGCATTTTCTTGGATTTGGTAGCRGTGCTCTGGAGACGGTCTCTTTGCTGCAGCATTGCTGCTGTGAATCAGCAGTGGGAACAGTTGTTACTTGGAACATGGCCGCAAGATCTTGGGAGAAAGACTGGGTTTTGCCCTGAACTTGCTGTCTCAACTGACAGCAGCGGTCACAGATGCCCTCTGTTTCTACYATTCTTATGGAATTTGCCTCGGTCCTGCATTATCAGGGAGGCTGGCAAAATCCGTCGGAAAAATAGAGAGGTAGGCAATAGGTTTAGTGATTCAAACTTGTCACTACAGGAGACAAGATTCCCATTTCTGCCACTGCTGGTGTCTTGCTGCTATTTAGGACAAGTCATCCCTGTGTCAGCTTAAATAGCTTTGGGGTATTTTTACCAAAAGATGTTGACATTACTGGACCTCAGCTTTATCGGCTCTAACTCATCTTCAGGCACTGTTCATTCTGTAAGCAAAGTATCATATATCATTTATAAGAAATATGTAGCAGAAATCATATTTTAATTTTTATGTAGCAAAAATCACATTTCAATTTTAAACAGAGTTCCTTTAGCTCCATATATGAGACTGCCTAGAAAAAAATCCTTTTGTCTGTATTTGAGCATACCTGTGTTTGAACTTATTCCAGAAAGAGAAATAGATATGCAAAAAAAGTGGAGGAAAAACATGAATTAAGTTTCTTTAAAGCTTAAAAACTTTAAATTTGGTTAAACTTGGGCATAGTTTTCATGATGCTGAAGAGGATAGAGAAAAATTTGATTAGCTTCCTGCTATTTCTCCAAATTTACTCATTAAGATATTTGGCACATGAGCCTATCTAGTCAAGCATGCAGCCTGCTTACTAGTTATGGAAGCCTTTTTTTTTTTTTTTTT
>NW_020455532.1:3688700-3719046 GCF_003342845.1 Nothoprocta perdicaria
GGAGCTTTAAGAGGTTTCCTAGGTTGTCACTTCAGTGCTCATCAAGCGTCTGTCTTCTGTTTGAATTTTCCACCCAAGTGGTTGTTGCTGTGATACATCATGCCTGCTGGATGCAGCATACAACATGACTCATTTCATGGGCAGGAGATCCCATGACAAGTACCTATTGGAGCGGGAAATTAAAAGATGCTGTTCCTGAAAGCTATTAGCATAAGAATGCACCTAAATATAATTTAAAATAATTTACCTGTAGAAAAAAAAAATAAAAATTTTAGAAAATGTCTCATGAAAATGTATCTAAGTTGTTTTACTTTTAACGTGTTGTGAAAATCATGTTTCCCAATGGTGGTGCCAAAAATGGGCTTTTCTGAAAGCTTACATGCATACCCAAATTGTTTTGGTCCTTCTTGTTTTAGTCTGTCCCTTCTGGAAGCTACATATCTTCGAGGAAAACCCGAACTACTTACCTTCTTTCCCCTATGTTCTCTGAACGTTGCTCAGTGGTGGTAAAAGACCTATCACTTCCATTCATCCATCTTCCACATCCTCTTAACCACATTAAAAGGAGCRATTACAGTCCTTTATTTCAAGAGTGAAATGTCCATTAGTTTGCAGATTTCTGCAGAACAGTGAGGCATACTAACTTTTGTTTTGACATTTGAGAAAGAGATGTTCTTCAGGACATAATGAACCAGCTGCTAGGCAGATATGTGTCAAAATAATTGTTTGGCATGAATGGAAAAGCGATGGAGGGGATGATATGACTGGAGAGTGATACACTGAGGAAAACAGTGTTCTTAATGAAATTGAAATAGATTTTAATAGGTTAAGTAGAAGCCAAATAATGAGGTTGCACTAGAAGTAGTGAAAAATTACTCAAGAGTTTCAAGGGGAGAAAGATGGTCATTTGTACAGTCAGGAATGGATATAGACTAACCTAAAACTTCATCTTAGAATCATAACCTTCTCCCAAAATAGCTGCTAGTTTTAAAATATGCCCACAATGCTCTGTTTCTGTGACAGTTTTTTTATACTTATCTTTATGGAAAATGCTAAAGGTTGCAAAGGTTCATGTGACTTGCAAAACTGTAAACTTACTCTAATCTATAGGGGAAACTGCATGTGGGTCACTAGCACCTGGTAAAATGTCTGGTTTGGGATGCTGTGTGAATCACTAGTAAAATTGCTGGCTCTGGGTTCCTCTGGCTCTAGTAGGAAACAAGTTGAGCTGGTTATGTGCGATGGCTGCTCTGTTCCAGAGTTAAACTACCTCTTATAGTTTATGAAGGTGATAGTTTTACCAAGGAATAGTTTAATTATGTAAAATAAGGGTGTGTGTGCATCTCTATATAGGCCTGTGAGTCCATGGCCAGTGTGTTAAGGTTTGTGAGGAGAATTCACACTGTTTTCACTAGTGAGRCGGACTCTTGAAATAGCTGATAAAAGTGTCAGTTATGCTGTATAAAGGGTAGAGTATAAACTGAATCAATCCCATACATGATTGCTTCCCTTCTTTCAAACCAAATGAAACATGTACAGCCCTCAACACCCTGATGCGTGCCTTTAGGCTCTGTTATAACAGCTTGCATGTAATTTGCATTTAGCAAGGATCAGCTATGACAATTTTTGCACTTGGAAATGCCACAAGACAAGAACACTGGAGAAAAGATTCAAGATAAATTAGCACAACTTACCAGTGATATAGCAGCAAAGAGTGCATTATGTCACTAAACTATATAGAGTACCAACATGTAAAGCCATTCTTCTCAGCAAGTCTCAAGATGGTTTCTTAGCTTATGAGCCCCAATTTTGTTTCATAAAGTGTTTATGTGTTAACAAAGCACAATCAGACTGATTCTGAGTACCAGATCTAAACACGTGAAACTGGAATAGATGTAACTTTATAGCTTTATAATCTTAATTATTGTAGCTATTATTAAAATTTGTAGAGTCCTTGTTGCAGAGGAAAAGATTATATAATTTTTGACTGGAACCTTTCTTAAATTAGGTAGGAGGCCAGTTTTCCATATGAAGGTAATCAGTGTAGCTTCAACAACTTCAGCATATGCTAGAGAAAATATTGGTCAAATACTTTATAGGTATTTGCCGTTTCATTGCTGTTTTTTATCTTCAAAAAGAACTGCAGTTTCATTTCTGAAAAGGACTTTTTTTCACTTGAGAAGCAATATGGGAATTATTCCTTTTCCAGGAATCTTCTTGGATTCAGAAGTCTCAGAACTTGTAAAGTGCTGAATGCCTTTGTGATAGCTCTAGAAAAGCCCAGAAGGGCCAGCAGTTATATTCACTACCAGTAGATCGTCTATGAGTAAGCTAAGATGAAAACTACTTCATTACAAAATGATAATGTCATGATGTAAACAACATCCTTTTCTGCACAATAAACTTAAAGCATATGTCTAATGTGGAAAATGCGGCCCGCAGACAATCACTGGCAGAAATCTGTATTGCATATTAAATTACAAGAACTGCCTCTTTCTGGGCTATGTGTAAATAAATGATCACAGTATTAGGCTTCAAACAGTCTGACTGTGAAGAAGAGAAAATAAAGGCAGTGTAAAGCTGACACATGAACCTTGCAAAAGGCTCTTGGCTCAACTTAGATGCAGCCTTTTTACTATTAAGTCAAACTAACTCCAAAAAATCATTAGTGGAGCACTATTCCCTTGTGTTTGAAGCAAGGCTTCTAGGGCTCTGTGAATAATTGATTTTTTGGGTTTAGCTGCCAAACTGAGGAAAACATAAATTCAGCTTGGATTGACCCTAAATTCCTTTTTGTTGTAGTTGAAATGTAATATCGGGGTGGGAGGGAGTTTTATTTGCAATCAAAAAACTTTTCTGAAGAGTACTTAGGTCTAGATTTTCAAAGCTTTAGTGTCTACTAACTGCTCCAGTCTGCAGAGCTGACCATAGTGTGATTAACCTTGAAATGAGCCTGTCTTGAATTCAGCAGTCATGAAATTTGTTGTTTGTATTAACGTATCCTGCTTTACTGAACGTGAGCTGATAACATGCCCGRCCAGGCCAGCCCCTGTGCTCTGGCAGTCGCTTGAAGTGATGCGTTTTGTGAACTCAGAGCTATACGCTTTTACGTGTAACTTGGGGATATCAGTGCAGTGTTGGTGCGGAAAACGGGACTGTAATCAAGTTCTTGACTCATTTACAGACTGTTTTGAAGACAATGCTGAGTAGAGTTTACTCAGTTCAATGTCTTAGGTACAAACTACTACAATAGCATCAAAATCAGCAGGTTATTTCATGCGATTGATTTGCCCAAATGTCTCTATAATCATGTCAGGTAACCCGTTACAAAGGCAGTCTGCTAGGCAAGGGTGTCTAAGTGGCAGAAACGATGGCCTTAGCAGGACGGCTCCACTTACTGCAATTGCTTCATGACATAAATTCTGCTCCCAGACGGAGTTTCTTTGAACCAGATGATCGTACTGTGCAGCCTTTGGTATAGATTTTGAAAATGGCAATAACCATAATCATCTCTTGCAGAGGATTACGTGTCGTATCCACAAGGCCACATTCTCTTTTGAAGGTGCTGGAACAAAGGAGCATTCAAGACAGAAAGTCCACCAGAGGGAGGTTAAAGTACCATTGGTTTGGGAGCCCGCRTGGGGATGCTTTGATTGAATGCATCGCGATGCAGCTTTTACCCGCAAGGCTCTTATGTCCCCAGTAGAGAGAAAACCTCTTTTTCCTTCAAAGTGTAACCCTTCTGAAAAAAGAAATGACTCTATAGGGAAAACTCTACATTCTTGTTTGAGGAGACCTGAATCTAGCTGAGAGGCAAAACATATATATCCTCCTCTTTTAATATCGAGTTTAAAAGAATACTAAATGGAAAAAGGCAAATTTCGGAGCCAGAAAATAGAGAAGGCCAGCTTATCAAGCTGGCCTAGTTCAGCATGAGTCACAAAAAACATAGTTTATCATGATTTGCTTTTTGCTGCATTACAATATKTACTAATATCCGTTGGCCTATATTTGAATTGTCAAGTTACCCTGTTATGCAACTTTGCAGTTTGCTTGTCTTTGTCCCCTCTTTCATTGCTTTCTCCCACTGACCCTTTTACAATACTGAATAATTTTCAAGACTCCTCARAAGAGGATTTAGACAATTTAACCCAAACCTCATCATGCCCATCCTGTTGTGTGCAGCGATGACTCGCATCAGAACATTGTGGATATCGCCAGTGTGTTCTATGTACTTGATAGTATGCACATTTTCTGCTTGCTGGGAAACACCATGACAGTGTTTTTCACCCTTTAACAGCATCTCAGAAACATATTAAGGCAGGATGCTCTCACCATACCCAAGTCTCTTTTCCAGGCGTGACATTCATTCTCACACCTTTCTGCACGGTTCACCCTGGGCCTTGTCACGGCTTCACCTGCTGTGATTTGCAGGCACTGCCCTTTTTGTGTTGCCAGTGAGAAGAAAACACGAAGGTGAGAAGTTTCAAATGCAGCACTTTGTGTTTCTGACACAGAAAAGCTGACAAAATCTTATCCATATTTTTTTGGCAGAGATGAAAGGTGTCTCAAGCTGTAACTGCAAAATAGATGAAAACATCAGCAATTGTCTCAGTACAGCTAAGTCAATATCAACACTTCAAATTTTCTTTAAGGGTCATCTATATCTGAGATAATAGTTAGAAAGCTGGTAAGCAGATTCTTCTGCTTTTCATATTGAATGATGGTTTTACCATTTCCTTCCACGTGCATCTGTCTCTACTTCTCTTGCCTTCTGGTTAGACTGCAGGCTTCTTGGACAATGATATTTTGTACAGCAGCTTCTATGATAAGGCTATAATTCATGAAAAGGTCCCTAGCTCAGCACGACACAAAYTGTTAAAATAAGATTTATGAGTGTTTTTTTTCTCCCCTACATTGAATCTCCTTCAGTTGCTTTGAATACAAAGTTTTACTTTTCACTTCCCAGACAGCAACACCCACAGCAGTAACTGACCATTAGCCAGCCCTGATTTCTGCGTTTCCTCGTCCTGCAGCTTGTGTGATGCTTTGTGATAGCCTTTTCACCATGTCATAAATATTAAATGTTAATGTCTGAGCTCTATCTGGAAGACTCTTCATTCTCAAATTTGAAACTCTGTTTCCTCAGATAACAATTAATAAGAGAGATCATTAAATGGGAAAACTATTTGGGTGCGCTGCGAATGTAACATAGGCAACATATGCAAAATAGTAAGGAGAAATGTTTTATTGACTTTTTTTGTTGCTGCTTATCTATGAAGAAATGAGAAGATTAAATTGTTAGGGTAGTAAACAACTATCATAGCAAGTATATTTCTGCAACAATTTATTTGTTTTTGTATGGTTAAAGTACAATAAGGAAAATGCTTATAACACGTGTCTTTCTAACTTCTCTGTACTGTAATCTAGAGCTTCCAGTTTCTTGTGGTCCCCTTTGACAGCAATTATTCCCTTTGGAATGCTCCATTATGCTTGGTTTTCATGTGTTCTTTCAGCTGGTGTGTGAAAGAAGTGCAAAGTAAATTTTATTCAAAACCAGTCCATTTTATTCAAATACAACAGCACCAGTTTATTTGGTATCTTGTTGTATACTTGTATTTACAGAGCAGCTTTAAGTCTGGGTGATCAAGAGGTGTCCTTCAGACTCTTGTATAAAATATCTCCCCTTAGCAGAAGGCAGCCAGCTCCATGTGGACTGTGGTACTATTCAACAGCAACCAGCAGTATTGCACATGTGGTTTCAAATTGAAAATGAGGATCCAGTAGCAATGTCAGTGACTTTTCGTTGGATAGATATAAGCRTGATACCTTCAAAGATAATTCCTTTCTAAGGAAAGTACAAATAAGTCTTCAGTGCTGAGGGCACTAGCAGTGTGAATTCACAGCAGGGACTGAACCTGCTTTGCAACTCACTGCCAAGAAAGGCAGTAGCCTCACTTCTGTGTGGACTGTGTGGTTGGGAGTGGAGGAGAAGCGATACGCTTTGTGGCTCTRTGAAAAAGTTCTATTTATGATACTTAGTAAAATAAAGGTGGATTTTTGAGGGAACAAACTGCAAAACTGATATACATTTATCATCTTTTCTTTGGAAAACATGAGTTCTGCTGATGCTGTTGCATAAAATTCATGATTTTGTGCTAGCCATATCCAGCTGATGAGTTTTACTCTTTCCTCTTACAAGATCAGATATTTATATGAACAGAGCTATTGATATTAATGGAAATATTCATAAGGTTAGGGGTAAAAAGAAGATTGTCCCTGTGACTTCAAAAATGCCTGAGAACTCATACTCTGAAAATCAAGAGTTTTTTTTTTTCTTTTGAGAAGGGGATATCATGAGATAGCAATATTGTTTCTTGATGGTTATAAGACTACTCTAATTATTTCTAAAACTTTTGATGATTTCTGCAAATGATTCTTCAAAATATTTGAATACAAGCAGGTATATGAATAGTTGTTTTGAAGGAAATGAGTCTACATGTAGGCATGTGTTACTTTTCTGGTAGACTCTTCTTTCCCTTGATTTCCTTTTAATTCATATTTTCTTCACATATTATTAGTTGCATTTAGAGACCAGACTTATATGTATTTTCCTGTTGTTTTAAGTCACGCTGTTTGATTTCACAGAAATAAAACCAGATACAAAGTAACTCCTGCTGATTTTCCAGTAGATAGATTACAAGTGGTTCTGATTGCTTTTCCTTGATATTTTCAGTWATTCCCTGGACCAGCTGTTAGTTTTAATGTACATCACAATTCCATTAAGCGTGGCACATAAGTGTTGCAAACCACAGTGCACCCATCAGACTGATGTTTACCTGAAGGCCTTTGAATAGATTTTGTCAAGATCAAAAGTAATTACTTTGTAAAGTTCATTTCCCACCCTGCATCTCTTTTCTGCTGAATAAATATTGCAAGAGGATGAAATATGGAAGAGTCGTTTACATCTATCACTTTTAAATATTACTGATAGGCTTATGCAGCTCATTGTTGTGTAAAAATCTTCTGGGTACATTATTCTAACGTGAATAACAGAATATTTCAGATAAAGAACTAAACATAGGCTCCTCTTTGTCATCTTGTATTGAATAAAACGAAAGGAACAGGGTTGTCTATTAATTTTATGGTTAATGTGTCTTCCCTCTAAATGGCTAAACTTTGTAATCATTTTTGTTACTAAATATTATTAAAGTGTGTATCTGATTCAAACTGCTATTGTGCCTCATAAAAGTAAATCTAGTAAATTACCTATGAGGACACATAATAATGCAGCATTTCATTCATGTAAGGGGTATATTAAAATTACTTTCACTCTGCATTTAAAGACTGTCTGGGAAAGCAGGAGTGCTCTGTGGAGATGGTTGTCTTGTTTTGTTCACAAGCCAGAATTCCTCAGAAATGCTGTCAGGTGAGGAAAAGGTCTTTCATACATGATATTGTTTCATAAACAGTTTCAGAGAGACTTTCAGAATCCCCAAATCTTAGGGTATTTTCAGATATTCTGTCTTATGAAAAGAGATTCATCCATAACATTTGTTAATCTAGGTTGGTGTGACAAATTGAGAGTATCTGAATGTCTCTCAGGACAGTTCTTTAAAGTGTGTTTTGCTCTCTTTTCATTAAAGAACTAAGCTCATGTTTGAAGATGAATCCTCAGCTGGAAAGTTGCTTTTAGTTTTAAATGGAGAACTGACAGATTTACTTCAATCAGGTTTTGGCTGCAATCCATGCTTGTCTATCAACCTTTCCAGAACTCCAATTTCCTCCTCCCCTTTCCTTTTCTTTTTGAAGACAAGGGAATTAAATAAYGTGTGACATTCAGGAAAAGGTAATGTAACTTTTAAATCAAAGTGGGAGAATTTTGTCTTTGGAGAGTGAAGAGTGCTGAGGGCAGGTGTGGGACAGCAGTCAGTGCTGTCCCTGCTATCTGTCTATACTCTATCTGCTATGATAGTCTGCTGTCATAGCTTAAATATTCTTAAGGAAAAAAAACGTGATTTTGTCTGTATGGGCATTAATTAWCAATTTCAGAATGTTTTCTACCAGCCCAGGGATCAATTGGAACACTAAATATATCTGTTTCCATCAAATGTTGTGTCCGGGGAAAGCCAGCACTGAATGCACACTTCTCACTGTGTTGAAGTTGCTGAGTCCAAGAGACTGTGTTCCTCTGGGACCCCCCACTCAAAGGAGATTAGATCCCAGACCTTATGGTAAGACATTCCAAGAAACTAGATTCTGGTGACTTTCAGTTTTGCAACTGCTAACAGCCAACTTTCGTATGCATGGGAATTTRGATGTGCCTGTAAATTAAGTGCCTTAACCTATCAGTTCTTCTAATTAAAGATGTCGACACCACAGTCATTAAATTGCGAGGAGCTTTAGTCTTTCTCCATCAAGTTCCTTATTCTTCTCTCTCGTGTGCACTAAGCACTTGTGCAGAGATTAACACAAAGCAAACACTGTTAAATCCGTAGATTTGTTTTCTTTCCTTTTACTTTATCATCAAAAACTTCTGGAATTTCTTGAGTTGTGAAGTTTTGACTGAAATTCAGAAAGTTGCTGGTTTGAGATGCCTCTCTGACTGTATCTTCATCTAATACCAGTTTTGTTTTTCTGCTAGCATGTTCAGCTGGCTGGCCTGAGGTAAAGGGCTCATTTTAGTCATTGCATGAATTCTTATGATAATAACATATACAGGAACCTTTTACAGTGACATAAACTGTAGGCTGAAATGTCACAGACTTTTATTAGACAATCTAAACTTAATTGCAGATAAGTTGATGCAGTCATAAAAGATGATGCAATGTTTCTATTAACTCTAACTTATGGAAACTYATAGGAGTTCATGGGAGAAGAGCAGATAGAGATATTCCTTCATCTTGCTTTAAGAACAATCAAATTAGGAAGCCAGTTATTTTTTCAAATAGAAACTTTTAATGTGTTAATTACTAGTAAGACCTGATATCAGAAGTGTACAAGTAATATTGCATATATAAAAGTGTGATAGATATTTGATTCTTGCCATTGAGACACTGGGCATTTGGAAAATTTGCCCGTGGTCTGTGATGGAAATGGGAACGGAGCTCTGTTTCCCTGATGCTGTCATATGTTGCAGTCATTATTCCTACTGCACCATCTATTTAATAGAAGTAAGCAACTTGGAAAATAGTCTTACAGCCTAAGAAGAAAAACTTTAGTTGCAAATCCCTGTATAAATTCTTCAGGAGGTGATCAACCTAACAGGGGGCGTAAATGTCTCAYCTCTTTACTAGCAGATGAATTGCTCTTTCTGGCTCGTTGTGCCATGCACTTTAGACAAGCATTTAATGCGTAAAGTAAAAAAAAAAAGTTTTAGGAAAGAGAACTAACCAGAAGAAGCTTCTGTTTGTTTATTGAAACCAAACTATTCAAAAGTTTACAATTGCCAGCTCTGTCAAAGGCTGGATGCTAAACTGAAGAGCTGCAAGCACGCTTAATGCAGTAATCTTTCAACCTCAGTAATAAATCACACTACAAATAGATATGTCTGCCTTTACATTAAATCTTGTAGCTGATATTCAGCACTGTTATGTCAGTGATGATTACTGAAATTTGAATACTTTATTCAAAATAAAATAGCTTTTACTTATTGCAGTCATGAGTTTATGCTATCAAATTGTCAGATAATCTTGTGAACCACATAACCTCCCTTATTTAGTAAGTCTTGAGCACATTTCCCTTCTTTCACTGAGGTTCATGTGAGGTTTAATTCATTAATTAATTTTACAGTGATTGATATTTGCAGGTAGAAAATACTGTAGTTGGCATAGTTTAATTATTTTGTCATTTCTGTCTCCATCTTTCAAAATTTTAGTGAAAAGCCCTAGCAATTAAATGAACTGTATAAATCACAATGCAAGGTTTATTCCATTTTGTTCTCATACTGAAGAGTTGTGTACCATCCCACTTYGCCTTGATGTACAGTTTAAATGTGCCATGGTGACAGGTTAACTTTAAAGCTGTTTCAAGTTAATCACATGCTGCTAGAGACCATTGCACACAGACAAGTCCTGTGCTTGCAGTTCTAGCAAAGCACAGACGATTGTATTTTGTGTTTGTCTCAGCTAAGATATCAATTGAATAAAGAGCGAGAACGAAAGCCAGCTCCAAATGCTGTAATCAGTGCAAGATGTTTCAGCAAYTTGAGTTTTTTTCTTTCATTGCCAAAAATGAAGATGATTTCTAAAGACATTTAAAGTCTATAAAGACTTCACTAAATTACAATTGTTCTACAGCAAGTGTAATATGCAGAGCAGGAGGAGAGGAGGCAGGCTTGGAAAGGATCCAGGGAGGTTGTTTTCACACCAAAAATACTTTATAGCATTTGAAATCATACTAGAAGCCAATGTGCCCTGGGGGATCAAACACCATGGTGCGAGTTTATATTTGATGCTATGATTAGTTTGACACTGCATAATATTTACATAGCCACCTCTTTGGGAGTTCAGATTAAAGCTTTCAAATGATTTTGTAGATGTGTTCAGCAGGGACAAACATCCCTGGTCTGAACAGACTGTGACCATGACACACTTCCAGTTTTCTCTCTGCTCTCCCCAGTAGCCACAGGACACTTTTAAAGGTTTAATACAGTCCACCAGTAATGTCACCATGGAGACATAATGATTTAGAGACTGCTACTTTAGCAGAGCACCATCATCCCTCACCCAGTGAGGATTTATAAGACTTGGCTAGAAATTCCCTGCAGTGTCAGTGAAATTTATAAGATTCAGGGCTGTCATAAGCATACAGGAGCAGGGCACGCTCGAGGAGGAGGACAGGCAGGGAAGGGAACTAAAGGGTGCCACTCCTGGCTGCCTTGCCAAATTGGAGGGGAGAAAAAAAGTAAAAAAGTAAAAGTAAATGGATGGTGCAGGAAGAATATCTTCAGGATTTATCTTAGGAAACATCCTAATTCCCTCTGGTAGATGTGCTGCCCACAGGACAAAGAGCCCTCTAGTCACCAGCTGCAGGATTTATGCTCAGCAGGCAGTTAAACTGATTCTGCCAGGGGTAAAAAAATCCAGGATCCATTTCCAATACATGCCTGTGTTTTTGCAAGTTTATTCCATTAGTAGTATTTACTGTATTCAGTAGATATATGTTTCCCAGTATATTTCTCCAAAGAAATACCCCTTGGAAAGTTTTTGTATTCCTTGAGAGGTATTTTCTGGGCTACATTTTTTTTTTAATCCGTACAAAAAAAGACCCCGCAGAAGTTACACCTCAATACGCAGATGTTACATCTCAGTATGGAAAGATGATTTTCTGGATAACAGAGTTTTGTACCTGCTTTTAAAAAATGCTGTCTTTGAATTTATAAGCAATGACTTGCATGTGATGCGTGGTGAGATAAATCATCTGGAATACAGATTGATGCAGTGCAAGGCAAAAATACTTAAGCTTAGGCATATTCTGTGTAGATGGAAACCAAGTAAGGAGCTGAGCTAAAACTGGAATTAAGTTTGCACTGGAGACAAACTCCAGATAGATCTCCTGTTTCCCTATAGCAGTTCAGTACTGAGCCCATGTAGGCAGGAAAGTCACTTGAGAATGATCCATCCCCATWGCAAGCAATCATAGCAGGTTGCACCTCTGTGTATAACTGCACCTCTTCCAAACACAGTTTTTCCTGGGGGTGCTCCTGGGGCTTGCAGTTGGGCATCACCATTACTCAGAGCACATCTAGTTATGCTGTAGTCCCAAATTCTCCAAGCGGTGCTATACACCTTTTTATGTTGAAATTGGGTGTTCAGCTATTCAGGAAAAAGAAAAAAGAAAGACACACAATCACACAATTAGGTGACAAGGGAATAGAAAGAAGGTAAAGCAAAGAAGGGGAAAAAAAGAAAGTCTAAGCTCTTAGTTATTAATTTAGAGTGACTTCAAAAAGCAGTACTTAAACCTCAGATGACTTTTTCCTGGTACCATCCCAAGCTACAGGTGGTTGATAAGAGCTTAATAAGGCATCTGCTCATCAGCTCCATTTCTCTTGATTTTGTCTCAGAGAGCTACCGTGATTATTTTAAAATGGCAGCTCTGCTTTCAAATGTCCTACCATATGTTTCTATAGAGTACAGCCTGGCTGCATTGTGACTAAAATGAGCAAATTTGTGTAGCTTTCAGCCGGACCATTGTAGGGATTGATCCATCCGGGCTACCTTGAATACACAAAAGAGTGAAAAAGAAGGACAGGTCCAAATTTTCCACGATGAGATGTAGCTGCCAAGCTATTTCAGCCTAACATGCAGAATCATGCCAGGAGGATGAACACCTAGAAAAGTGTCTCACTGGTATGAAAAGCATAATTAGAGTTGGTCAGTTTATTTTGGGATTGGAGAAATAGTTTCTTGTAATAAAAATATATTTGGAAGAAAAATTTTTGTCAGATGTTGGGAGTAGCAAAATAAAGATTAGAAATAAATGCTTAGTCAGTTGTCCTAACCTCTACTGACCAAGAGAAATGGCAAGAAAGCTTTTGCAATCAAGAGTTTTAATATAGTTTAAGCAAATAATGTTTAGTTTGAAACAAAACAAAGTCTTGATTATTAAAATGCATATGGGGAAAAGAAACTCCCTTCTCACCATTAGTGGAAAACTGTCTGGAACATAGCCCTGCTCTGACCCGGTTAGTGCCCGAAGGCTGGAACAGGGACTCGGCTGTACTCAGAGGATCTAAAAGGAGCTGGAGAGAAGGAGGGACACGAGAAGAATCTTTACTAGCAAAAGGACAGACACTTTTTCCCACAGAGATAGAAAAGTGAAATAATTTATGACCCCGTGGTAATAGTGTCCCTTTGCTACTGGACAGGCCCAGCTCCCTGCTCAGCCCTGCTTCAGGCTTTCAGTATTCGGGCCACAGGAGCAGCCACTGACTGCAGGGTGCAAGGACTCGTCCTCAGCTCAAACTCAAATGTCGTTGAATGGAAGTGGGAGTCCACCTAAAATGGAAGGGKTTGGGGTGAGGAGGGGGAAATTGCTACTAAAAAGGAAAAGTGTAGGACAGGGAATACCAACAATTATAGGTTTAGCAGTATGCATAGATAGGAAATCAATGTCTACATGACTATTTAAAGATTCACCTAGTAAAGATAAATTAAGTGGCCAGAGCTAAGGGCAGAGGGAGTCAGGACTGGGACTGTTATTGCATTACTCCTCYGTCACGCTTGAGCCAAGCTGGTGTTCAGGAGAGCAGCGTGAGCTGTAACCTGGGGTGGTGAAATGAGTGGACTCGCAGTGAGCACACAAGCACCTGCGTGGGGGTTTTCACAAGTCTTCGTAGGTGTAATTGCACATCCTGCCAAGTATGACTGACACAAAGTGTCAGCACAAAGTGCTGTCAGAGGGACAGTGCCAGCAGACAGGCCCTATCAATAGTTTCTATTTTTTCAGTTTCATTTGAAGTAGATATTGCTTGTAAGCAAAACAGGAAACATTTTTAATTGCTTCTGCCAGACCTTGAAATGTTTTATGAGGGCAAGCATCAATTTAAAGTGCATTGTATATTATTAACAAGTGTACCGATGGACAAATCTTGAGTGATTCCAAATATTTGCTAAGAATCAGCAATTCTCACTGGATGCAGTAAAGCTGCAGGAGCTCAGCACTTCATTATGTTGGAGATAACTGTCTTTAATCTAGACCTGTTTTGACATAGTTTTAATGGAATCAGTTACTTTAATAGATCAATGTATTGCATTCTTTTCTTCTTCGCCATTGTTTCCTATTTCTTCTTCAAAGGAACTTTATTTTTTTTAGATTTACAAGAAAGGAAATGAGGTTCTTTGATCTCTACGATGTATGTACTATTTATACCAGAGATAGCAAAACTGCTTTTGTCTAATTATTTTTGACATCTTGCAAATATTTGCAAAATTCTTCATGGGGATTAAAAAGACTCACAGAGCTCAATCTCTTCGTGACAAAGAAACAGTGTTCTCTTCAAAAGACAAAAGAATTGCTTGTTTGTTTTCCTTTTAGAGAGATGCTAGAGCTTTATCTCCCAATCTGGCATGTTTCATCCAAAGCAGAGAATGAATGCAATTCCATTTTTAGAAGATCACTAAGTTTCTCTAAATAAAATTGTGAACAATAAAAATAGTACTAAAAATGGAGTGCATTTGTCAAGCATCTATTCCACCTTTTTAGATTGCTTGCCTGCAGCTGCATGGCTCTTTGTACAGTTCCCAGATTAGGTTCGATGTCTTTGGACATCTGGGTTAAGTTACTTAGTAGAACAAAGTCAGTGAGGTAGTCACTGATTTAGTCCTCTCTGTTGGCTTAGGTCTGTTAATTTACATATATTTATTTATGCAAAATGAATTCAGCATGAGTAATTGCACTTCCACCTCAAAAGAACAGTCAGGGTTACCAAGTCTCACCGTGACTGTCTCATAATACATTTTTTTAACCTTAGTCTCAGGAGTCAAGTGAACAAGGGAGTTTATCAACTTKCACTGAGAAGTAAAATTCTAGTCTTCACTATTTCAAGGAAAGTGTTGAGAATATGATCCATGCCGTTAAGAAACCAGAAGCTGAAATTCATTTCTTAAAGCTCATTATTTTTTGATTCCTCATGGAATTGGTAACACTTGGGATTGACAACAGTAATGAAGTCCATAGGAAGGCCTTAGAATTAGGCAAGAGGTTTGCAGAACGCAGGGAAGCTATCAGATATACGGTCCCAGTCAGGGAACACTCCCAGAGCTGGGCAGGATTATTAGTGGGTGATGTCTTGGTTAAGAGTAATTCTATAGATGTGCAGACTTTAGGGTACTTTCCCAGTGAAATGGGGTCATTCCTGCGTCCAGTTTATTTGCACATTGGTAGACCATAATGAAATAAAATAGAAAAATTTCCAGCAAAATTAGATGCCAAAATTATCCTTTTACACCTTGTTTAACGTTTCTATACTTTGTACATGGAATTGATTGAAACGGTATAAAATTACGATAGGTAACTTCTTTAGGAATAGTCAGATAGACTTGATTGGCTGAATAAATCTTTTTAGTTTCTTTAGAAAGTTGGATTTGTTGGCCAGGAGGGAGTCACACAGTATGAGCTCTGTGGTAAATTCGAGGCAATCTATTAAGAAGAGCACACTCTGTTCTTCATTTCACGTTCCTTCCAAGGTGAACAGAAGTGTCATCAGCAAGTGGTTTGTGAAGGTGTCTGTGAGTGTTGGCAGGTAAATAAGTTTTTTAAAAACAAAGTTAACAGTCCATGTAATCATGTGCATCAATCTGAGTGCTGTAGAGGCAGCTGTTCTGCTTAGTCTGCTCTGGTAAGAAGTCCAAAACGTGCAAGACGAATGGGAGCACCAGGCTGGCCCAGGAGCATAACGAGAGCGTGCTCTGAAGCTGGAACACAGACGTTGCYAGCACTGCAAAGGTGCCATTCAGAAGGGCTGTGCCCAGCCTGTGCAAACAGAATAAAAGATATGCAGATCTTACTGTTTTGAAGGCAGCTGCTTATGTAATTCTTTCATGGTTGCTTCAAAAGAGCCACAGATAGGCTTTCGAGGGGCATTTTACAACTGATTATAACAGCAAAATACTGTTTCATGCCTCCTCTTGAGCCATAATATATTGCATTAAAGACCATTCATATTTTAATAGGGATACCTGTTTTCTCTTGTGTTTTAGTAGCATAATCTTCATGTTTTTCTTGGGTGGATTTAGACATCATCCCCCACCTCCTACTGACAGTGAACTTGAAGACTTGAAGCTCCTCTTAATGCTGCTTTGCAAATCCCTTCCTGTGCCCTCCAAGCAATGTTTTGCTGCAGTGCATCCAGCCGAACTGCAGTGCTCCCCTCTCCTCCTGCAGCCAGTCAAAACTGCGGCTGGTGTGGCTTTCAGCAGTGAGTGATGGCCCAGTGCTGTCACTTTAGGGATGTATTTCTCACGATATTTACATCTTGAGCCAGACTGTCAAGAAGATGAAAGGGAGGTTTGGTTGTTTGGCCGGCCTTTGTTTTATAATTTAAAGCAGTCTTTGTATTCATGCATTGCATCCCTATTTTGGTGTCTCTAGTTCACGCAGGACTGAAAAAATTTATAGCTCCCAGATCTCACATCTTTTTTTAAACACTGTGTAATAATCACAGACAGTACACTGATAAACAGCAATTAAAAGGTCATTTCTTGTTAACTATTTGTAGTTCTGCATTATGTGTTTCAAAGGTAGAATGAAGCATGCTGAAAGTATAAGACACTCGTTTTGCCACTTACATTGCAAGCTACATGGGTCAAATATTTCACACTTGTCAGGAGCTAGTAAAAGTTTTCAAAGATGCTTCTCTTTCTGGTTAGAAGAAAAGTCTAGAGTCCTGTTCTGGGAGAAGCCAGAGAATCTAGTTAGTGTTTGCAAGTGAAGCATTGTAAAACTAGGGAGCCATTTGGAATTCAAAACTCTTTAAATTGTCACATGAATTATTCCAGATACAGCRCCAGATCATCAGCTGATGAATATTCATGTGAAGGTATTAGTAATAAAGGAAAGTACGCATTCCTAGGCATTGAAAAMCAGGTCAAACAGTTATTTAAAAACATTTGTCTTTTGGTACACTTAAGGTATGTGTCATGCTACCTTGTTAGCAAATACAAAGATGCAAAATCTGCTGAAAATAGAAATTGGAGTAGTAATAYGGAAGGAAAGCTTATCTTCACACGAGAAAAATGAGGTTGTGAATGCTGAGGATGGCTGAGGACTTACAGTGCCATCCATCCTGGCTTCTGAAATGCAAGGCCAAGCTGCCTACCCTTCTCCCAGGGAGAGGAGTTAACATGGATATAGGGCCAGGCCAGGGATCAAGGCTGGCATTTCAAGCTGAAAATGAGGTAGTGCAGCGGTTCCTAGAGTRTTAGTGCAGATGCTGGTAGCATTTCCCTCCCTGTGCATTCACCTGCTCCACGGCAAGGAGAGCTCAGGTGCTTATTGAAGCAGCTGGATTAAGAAGTACCATCTTGATCTTTTTAAGCAGTAAATTGCTGTAATTGCCAGAGGGATCCGAACTGTATCTTCTCCAAAGAGGGGATGTATCCTACACAGAGGTGACAGAAGGACTAAGCAGTCCTTGCACAAGCTCKCAGTTGAAAACTGAGCCACGCTATGAAATATGTGACAGCAGCCAGGACAGAGCGGAGGGAGCAGGTTCAATGACAGGGCCTGYGAGGAGCTTCTAGACACTGCAGCAATCCTCATTTTCTTAATCTGGAAAGATAGTCAGTCACATCACTGCCTGCCAGTGCCAAGAGCTGACTTGCCAACACAGGCCAGCGCTACTTTTTGGGGCTACAAATCCCCAGAGGCATTTCCTCCACCTTGTCACCCCCCTCATTTGGGGAGCTGAGGGGCTGCAGCCCGCGTGTCAGCTCCGCGTGACCTGGACGGATGGGCCCCTGGTTGCCAGCAGCTGAACGAGGCTGAGGCACAGTAACTGCTTCCAGTATTTTAGGCATGGCTAAGATAGTCACCTGCACAAGAGCTGTGCACACTTGTAGGGGTGGCCGAGTGATAGGTGAGCTTAGCTGTTTGGTGCCAGCTGTGGTTCTTGCCTGGTGCCAGCTGCAGGACATTCCCTAGTTGCAGGGGGAGCTTCAGGACCTGCGTGTGTGTCGGCTCCTCCTGGAAGCCGGTCAGTCAAGCAGGACGCTGCCATTGCCCTGACTTTCACACTTCCTTGGGTTCAGCAGGAATGTGGCTACCTGCCCGTGGGAGGGACRGCCACAGGCCGGCCCACGGCGATGGCAGCCCTTGATCTCTGCCATCATGTGATTAACAAAGATGAGCAACAGCTGCTTTACATTTTAAGAGACAGAAATTAATCATTCTTGGTTGGAGAGGAAAATAAATGAGTCTCTGAGCAAATCCACCTGCAAGCACTACGGAGTGTCACGCGCAAGTTGTCCTCGCAAGCAGCCCTTGGGCTGCCTCGTACGCCAGGAAAGAGCAGTTCCCCTCCTTCCTGTGTGCCCGCCCAGCCACGCTGCTGCAGCTTCACTGCACTCTCTGACTTGTTTATTTACAGCTGCAGCACAAACTTTGGATTTTATTTCCTCAGAAGAGTCTGCTGAGGGAAAAARGCACCTCCTACCTTTCCAAGAGTGAATACTTTGACTCACTAACCTGACTTTTACTGGCTGATGCCTTCGTTTCTTCCTTCGTTGCCTAGAATTTCCTAGCCATAGGATCCCCAACCAGGGCATAAATTCCACAGCGAGGATGGCGTGGAATAACTGCCTGTTATTTAACACTGGCATGGTGCCATCATCTTCTGAGATGCAGATTCCCTGCAGACACCTAGCTTATATGTTCACACATTAAAGAAAACAGAATAGCTGAGCCTGTATTCAAGAAAATCCATTTGCAAAGTCAAAAATGAAACCATTGCCAATTCCCTGCGTAACAATTGTGTTTCCTAGCATTTATTCAGCCCCTGTAACCAGGCTAACAACTTGAAGTCCATTTCCATTAAAAATAATCTTTGAGCTAAAGGACCTCAGAAAATCATCTTTTCCCTGTGTTTTGCTCATTTCTTCACACTATTTGAAATAGCCTTACAGGAGGAAATGGATACTGTAACTCTACATCTGACAGCAAAGACTGGGAATCTGCTTTCCAGACTTAGCAATAATTTTCTATTATAATAGTACTTAAAACAAAGAAGGAAAAAAAAAGAAAGGAAATGGTAATAGGAAGTATAAGAAGAAGTATTTCAAATTATTTGGTGGAGTGTGGTTCATTGACCTGGTCAGCTTTATAACAGTGTCAATGTATGTGAGGTTTTTAAGCATCATTATATACTGTATTTCTATCGATGTTTCTCTGCTTATTGCTGTGGAAATACATTTGGCACAAGGGATGTATATAATGCTAACATTTCTATGATATACATAGCCAATAAAAGCTTTTTCAATTTCATTATTTTGACAGGCAAATTCCATTAGTACATCCACAACAATCGTGTTCCTTTTTTTCAGACGCTAACAGAAGAGGATTATTAAAAATTAGAGGCAATACCCCTATACACTTTATCTCCCCAAATTCTCTTTACAACTGCTGTCAACATCAATAATGTCAGACAGTATAATCAAGTTTGCATAAAATATCAGAACCTGGGTATTCTCCAAAGGGATTTCTCCCCCACAGCAACACAACTGCTCTGCTTCATCATAAAAAGATRCTCCCAAATGCCTTGTAAAAAAGATGTGTGTTATATGATAGCCAAGTTTCAGCTCTTCTCCCCTGTTCTTTCATCCTGTGCTGCTTACAATACCTTTGGTCCACCTTCCTGTTTGAAAAACCATGCAGTAAACAGTGAAGGAACAAGCCTGCCAGTGCCATGCAAGCTCTTCTGCAGAAGGAGAGGGAGATTAGAGAATTCAGGCCCCTTCTTTCTTTATTCCCATAGCCTGCAGATTCATAACCAGAAGCAAAAGGTTACAAGGCGTTGGGGAAACTACTTAAGGATTTGCTGAATCCTTTTGGAAATCCATATTTTTCATTAAGCCACTCTGGGGAGGAAAAAAAAAAACCTTATCCACTGTTCTTAAATGATTTCCTTTTTTTTTTTTTTTTTTTTAATTGATGCTACTTCCAAAAATGTTGGTATCATCTCTCTTTTTGTCCCATCTCTGCACCATTTATAAAATCAGTTCTCATCGTGACTTTATATAAAACGGTTGTGTCCATATGCCAGCTTAATACCTGGCATATCACTTAGCTTATCCAACGAACTACAGTTTAGCTTTCCCATTAGGTTCCTGGAAAGGCAAGCTGATACGAGCTACTCGAGCTTGTTACTGGTTTCTGAATTAGTTTTACAACAATTCTATGAATTGTGAAGTGATGATAAGTATGATACAGAGGTATTAGCTTTGATTTAAACTAAGTGACTTTTACATTGCTAAATGTTGTCTGCACAGCAGTTTCCAACAGTGTGTTACTTATACTGATTACTTAGTGACACACACTTTTTATTGAACAAGGGACTTTTATCCTTCTATGTTCCAGTGTTTTGTAAATTTATTACAAGTATCTCTGACATGGGGGAAACGTAATAGAGAACGGCTCTACTGTTCGAGCAATAATACAGCATTAGGAGCATATAGGCTTAATAAGCTTAGTATGAATGATGACCTCTAATCCCTTCACAGTTAGAGCCTCAGTCAGATAATCTGATTCTTAATGCCCAGTTTGTAAACCATAAAATAGATACTTCCAATATGTACATACCAAATACAGATCAAAAGGGTGACTGCACACGTTGACAGGGCACTAATTAAACTGATCCACAGTTAGTGATTCACCTATTCCGAGCTGTTAATTTTGCAAGTGATAAGACATCCTACCTTCTTTTTCTAACGACAGAGGCACTGATGCTATCTCTTCAAGACAGTGAGTGCCACCTACTGTACATTCCCTTTCTCAGAACTGCCGAGAATTCATCTAACTTAACCTGAGCAAAGAGAATGAATGCACTGCMGTCATGCAGGAAAGTACTTCTTTCTTCAGAGCTAATGTCTTAGTTCTCACTTGTGGTATGTAAATTGCTAGAGTCTTTGCAATGAGTTATTAAAATGTGGACTGAAAGCTTTATGCAAATGTAGGGAAAATTGGTGTGTAATGGTTCTTGAATCARTTGTCATACGTGGCCATGCAAGCATGTTCATAGATACAGATGAAGAGATACAGGGGGAAAAAAAGTTGTCAATTTGATACCTTGCAGTACTAAGACCTTGTTTTTTTTGCTACGGGCCCTACAGATCTGCTGCTATCATACCCTGACTGAGATCCAAAGGTAAAAGTATTGAAGTACTTCCTAGTATTGGTATTTGGGTGGGAGAGGGAGGGAAAAAAAGTTGTACTTTTGGTAGTGAGTCCACAGTGAACTAAAGCATGAAAATAAGGGATTTTAAGGCACCTATCCCATATCAAGGGAAATTTCCTGGGTAATTCTCAAAAAAATAGTAGTTTGTGGGGATTAACAAGCCATTAAGTGACTATGCAATGAAGAGTGATAAAAGAATTCAGGAAAGGAATTCTGGAGGCTGAAGATGTGCTTTAAATGACTATGCAGATGCTGCACTTCTTTTACTGGAGCGAGTTGTCTATAAGCTAAAGGAAATGATGCTGAAAGTTTATGTACCTTGCTTGCAGTCTGAGACAAGGACTAGAGAGAATTTTTTTAAAAAAATGTTATTTTCTCACTGAGCTTGAAACAATAAGAAACTGAAAAATAGAAAATTGAGAAGTAAAAACAGTTCAAGGTCAAAAGACTTTACAAGTGATTAGCTAGCACGTTAGAGTTATGTATATTTAATACATATTGATAAGCATCTTATGAACAAAGGATTTAGGATGGATCCAAACTTTATTGCAAACCTTTCTTTCAGTCTAATACATTTTTCTGTTTGTAGGCCAGATGCATAATTTGAGGGAGGGATTTTCAAAAGGAGACAAAAGGATGTAAGCACTCAGCTGTTCATGAAGTTCAATGGCATTTGAGTGTCTGGCTCCCGCAGGCTCATTCTAACCATAACTTCTCGAAAATAGACTTTCAGTTCAGAAAGCACAAAACGGTCATTCTTTACAACTACAAAATATTTACTTAGTAGCTGTAATGAGAATTTTGTTTGCCCTTCAGGGAAAATTTTGTTGTCAAACTCAAGCTAATTGACATAATTTACCCCAATGGAAAATTTGGCTGTGTATATATGGGAATACTGACTTTACTATAGATTTAGAAGTAAACATTTATCTCCTGTTGTGGCCTGTGGTGTCCACATAACCTCTTGTCTCCTGACCATGTCTGTTCAGCCGCCTTCAGCCCAGCCTGTGTTCAGGCTTCCTCACGTTTCTGTCCTAGGTCTGATCCACAGCTTTTATTCCCTCAGCTTCATCAGCCCAGGAGCCAGTCTGGTTCTAGAATACATCCCAGTGCACCACTGGGAATGCTGCCTTTAGCTGTCTATAATATTCTACATCTCCCAACAGAAACTCAGGCTTGACTTAGGCTTGATGGGGAAGTATCCATCTTGATTTGAGTATCAGATAAAGATCTGGTTTGTTTTGTACTCTTTGTAAGTAGATTTTGCAGGAGCAAATTCTAGTAAATGTCTGCATGTGTGCAAGAGGGAGTCTGATTCTGCAGCCAAGCTTYACTTGGTGTGAGCGCTGCAGAAAGGTGCAGGCAGAGCTCAGAGCCATATTTTGCCYTCTTGATAGTTGAGCTGGCCAAAGGCAGGGACAAATCACTGTTTTACCATTATTTATGTTAGATAAA
Organism: Nothoprocta perdicaria; assembly: GCF_003342845.1. Taxonomy (NCBI): domain Eukaryota; kingdom Metazoa; phylum Chordata; class Aves; order Tinamiformes; family Tinamidae; genus Nothoprocta; species Nothoprocta perdicaria. Next base: position 3,711,049 of record NW_020455532.1, read on the forward strand.
GGATATTAAACTTTATAGCTGTCATTGCATAGCATTTTTTTTGATTACTAAAAAGCCTGCTAAAAAGTGCAAAGAGACAGGGAGGAAATTGAATGCCTTTGCAATAGGGCCAAAATAAGAATGGTGGTAGCTGTTATGGGAATACTTAACAAGGGCTCRGAGTTGCTCTAGCTGCTAAACATATCCTTTTGACACCGTGCCTATAAATAGTGATTACTGCTTGAGTGAGGGTGTAGGGAAGGAAATTCTACGACAAAGTTAATTTACATCTTGGAAGAGTTTTTTTTTTTATAAAAGGAAAACACACCATGGTAACAAAATTTCACTGTTGTAGTGATTAATGTCACCACACTGCACTGGCTTTACTGCCTCATAATTAAATAGAAGATGCTCAGTTTATAGYGCTTGAGTGTGATAATGGATTATGTATTAACTTGTTCACCTTGCAATTTCTGGACTTATTTTTCATTTTTAGATGCCCATAATGATGGAATATATACAGCAGCATAAACTCTAAGAGTGGTCTCCAAGTAGTCATGAAGGAAGGAGAGATGCTGTTGATACTTCCTTACCCAAGCCTTCCTGATAAACTTAAATCAAAACCTGGAAGTACATTTCAAAGGACTTTTAGAAATCCCAATTTAAGTATATGAACTATGTATTTCCCAGAATATCATTCTAAAAATTACAAGTTTGTTTCATCTGAGTCAAAGAATCAAATGTAAGAAGGCCTATCAGACTGACTAATACTGATTTTAGACATTAGTATTTCTTATACTATGATATCAATAAGCATATGCATCTATTGCAGCTCTTATTCTTGATAAGGAATTCTTGGGTCCTGTATGCACAGCATCTAATATAGCGGGCCTAGTGCCCAGGATTATGGTCTGTAGTCCCACTTGCATATGGATATGCAAGTAATAACAGCAATAAAAGTATCTAAATAGTTTCTTCAGTTCATCTTTCTCTTTATTCACAGATTTAAATATTATAATTCTTATTAATGATAATAAAGTAACCCACAAAACCAGCCATAATCTCTACATGGCAAACATGCTCACACAGAATGCTGTGTTCCCTTTCTTCCTCCACATGGTTCTGCTGTGGCCTGCAAATGATGGCAAAGAATATAATGCCGTAACCTGTCTTCAATATTTGAAGCAAATACCTGTTTTCATAAGAGGAAGTATAACAGAAAAGCGTAATACAATAAGAAGTGATGGGGAGCAGAGGATTTCACTGTGAGTGAGCGGGCTGCCTGGGGCAAGGGGTGGCGAAGGGCTGCGCTCACTCAAAACGGCTCTGTGGAAAGGTGGGCCTGCAGCAAAGGCCTGCAGATTTTGTTTGGTTGTGTTTGTTTTGTGCTCTAATTCCTCGCTTTCTTGGGGCACGATGGCTATTCAGGAGATCAATGGGATTAGTGACTTGATTTGCCCTTTTCATAGGGCATGTAGGCATCTGCACCCTAGGGATTTAATCCATAATTTCTCTGTTCAGGTAAAACTCCCACTGGTTTCCATTTGGCGTGTTGCCTGTGTAAGGACGGCACAATTGAGCTGTAAAATGATAAAGGGGTAGGTGTGYAATTGTTGTAATTCAAATGTCAAGTAACCAGCCAGCCTATTGTGGCTTTCCTTCTTGTTCCTCTCTGAATTTCCACCCTCTGCCATTCCGCAGCGCCTTTGCAATCTCACCTGTTTCAGCAAGATCGGTCTCCATTTTTTTTGACCTATATTTGAGTAGGAAAGCAGTAATCCAGGAAGTGCAAAAAATGTCATCTGCAGTCATCTGCATTTTGAGTTAAAAACAAAATTCCCAACAACAGTGCTTCTCAGCAGTGTTAAAGCCACCTACATTTTAAGAACTTGAGATTTTAAATCGAGAGAGCTACTTGTTTGTTTATTTCCCCCTCTCTTTTTGTCAATGCCTTCCCTTGTGATGTTTGGCAAGTATCTTATGTCAACTATTTGCATGCCTGAAGTTAACCATTGAAGCTCACCAAGATACTGAAATAAACCTGATTTTTCCAGAGGTGTTGAACTCCCACACACTCAGACCAAGCACATACATCAATTGTTTCACCCTTGTCTTATTCTTGTTAGGAAATATGCAGCAACATCATGGCAGGATGTCATTTTTCCTCCTCATTTCTGGAATAAGTAGCTTGTCTACATAAAAGCACACACTATTGTATTACTGGATCTTTACTTTAAAAATGCATATTCTGATGAATACTTATTTATCAAAGAAGCATAGGATCTGTTCATAAATACTTTGCATTTCTATCTGGACACTTACATGATTGCTATTACTGTCTTGTCAAAACCTTTGCAAGTATTTATTTGAGCTAAAAAGGGCCATTGATCCCATTTTATAGTAAAGAGACCTAGGAAATAGAGTTTTGTTTTTAGCAGTGTTCAGCCATTTGATTCCCGTTAATTCCAGTGGGAGTTGGACACTTAATACCTTTTAACAGGCCACCCGCAAAAAATTTACTGAAGAATCTCATGATTTTCGGAGTTAAAGTTCAGCAATCGCCTGTTAAAGTTCAGCGATCACCGTGTTGGGATACCTAGCTCCAAGATTTTCCTCTCATTCTGAGAGTACTTATTTTGTGTACCATAGCTATGTGTATACAGCAGTATTAGTTTAGATATTCAGCTCATGTTTGAGCTCRGTTTTCCCATTATCAATCATGCCACAGTGTTAGCTTGCTCTCTGGCTCTGCTTTGGAGTAAGCCACCTGGGTCTCAAAGCAGGGAAACTTAGATTATGCCTTAATTACTGGTCTTGGCAGTGCTTCGCAGCTCCTGGACTAGATGGGACTTTGCTGCTCTATTGTAACAAGACAGGCCATGTTTGTATCTCCTTTCCCTAAAGTCATGATTTTCATGGGAAGAGATACTATTCTGTTTGTAATTTAAGTACTCCTGCAAGTGTGGCGTTCCCCTGGAGACAGCACTGCTCGGAGACAGCTCGTCTGGGCTTATATTACACCTGGAGTACAGTGCTCTACTAACAGGCAATAATAAACCCTTTTAGCTTTAGTGTTGAGTCATCCCAGAATATTTTATTTCTGTTGTTTCATCTTCAGATTTAAAAAGACACAGTTTTATATTGTGATTTCTAGAACTGTTTGAACGAAAAGAAGATTACCAAGGCTCCTCCTTTTGCCCAAGTTTTACCATCCCTAGCTTCTGAAATTATTGGGAAATTTGTTTTCCCAAATTCCACAACTTTRTCTCCTTTTAAATATATGCTTTCTGTAGCATCGTCTCCTCAACCAGATATATCCTGTGTAATGTCAGCTGGCATATGTAGAATGACTACGTTAACATAGTCATATATGCTCTAAACAAGAAATATATAAGCCCGTCCCCTGCCTGTTTGTTTCGTTTCATTGGCTTCATTAGAATCATTCCTGATTTGCCCTAGCGTAACAGAGAGAAGGACCAGGCACTAGAGTGAGAAATGCATTCCACTGAGCCTGGAAATAGAGACTCGCTTGTCACTGCTGCTTTCAAATGAATTTCTAAATGAAAATACCTTTTATGCTGTCAGTAACACAAAGATGACAGGTTCTGTTAGTATTCCATCAGTTACAGACAGTGCCAGCAACTTTTCAGGACTGTGAATACATTCCAGTTTCCACACGAGAAGTCATTTCTTCATGTTGCCTTTTTCCTCAGAACAAGTGTGAGTGCTAGTGCCATGCAATAATACACTTACCTTTTTTTTTTTTATTTATTGTGTAAAAACTTCAACATGTTCTTTGGTAGATTTTTTGCATAGCTTCTACAATTGCCTTTCTTTCTTTTCCGTGTCTCTTGTAAATGCAATGCAGTTTACAAGAGGTGTATGGTGTTTGTGTTAATCTAAGCAGTGTTCTTGGCACGGTGTTCTTGGATGACAGGCTGAACGGGATAGAGTTGTTGTGTTTCTGTAATAGCTGTGGCCATAGCTGACATTTCTTAAGATTATTTATTTATTTATTTTAGTCCTGTCTGTTGGATGGATGGATCTGATGGATGACGTTTTGGGCAGGAGGCAAACATTACAGAATGAAAAAAATCCTTTTATGGACTTCTTACAAAATATGTTGATAAATTTTTCAAAAGCACAAATGGTAGCAATGTACCTGTTATTCCTTTTATTGTACAAGCATCTTAAAGCCTTAATTAGAGATTAATATCTCGTTTTGGGTGCTATAGAGAAATAAAAGATGATGCTTACGTAATAGGTATATCTACATACTATAGGTGGACTAAAATTCTTTGATGCTTTTTGGAGATCGGGAAAGATGATCCTATGGTTGTCCACTTTCTTTACTAAAAGGCAGGATTTTTCTCAGTTTCTAGTTTATACTAGGTTTTTAAAAGAAGCAGGCATGTTTAGTGCTTTCCTTCTGCAAATCAATTCGCTCATCTCTTCCAAGACATAGGCCTTCTGCCTTTCCTACTTGGCAAGGATTAATTCAGAACCTAGAAATGAGATGGTTGCCTTCCCAGCTGTTTACAAATCTTCTCACATAGCTGAATCATTGCAACAACACTACTAACCCAGCTCTTGCCCTTTCATTAGGAGAGGCTACAGCTAGGACATGCTGTGGCACTTTGCAAATCACTAGAGAGAGGAGATGAAGACAGAGACAATCAAGATTTCAACAACTGCTTAATTAGGGTTTGACCCACGTTCCCAGAGGACTGCACGCTTAATTGCATTTCCTATGGTTTCACTCCTGGACAATAGCCTTAGTGCAGCAGACAGCAGATTTCAAGTTGGCAAATTTCATACTATTTCCAAGGATACTCATTTCCTCAAGAACTACAGCTTGACACTATCAAATGTCTCCTTGAGCCATGATTTAAGCATTTAAATACAGTGAATTATGGCAGAGAACCATCCTCCACTTGATTTTTGTTTCTCTTTTCAATGGCCAATTACTGCAGTGTGTAAAGCACTATTGTACCTTCTCCGTTTATGGAATTTTTATTTTTGAATACTTCAAATACCTTTTGCAAAAAGGAAATTGCTCATGTGGAAAGTTACATATTCAAGGCCAGTTTTGAGAATAAATCCCCTTTTTGTGTTTGTAAGTGGTCATTTGCTAGTGCTGATGGATTCTCCCATTTGCCCTATGCTTTTGGAAATCATCTGAATTAAACCCTTTAGTCAAGCTAACAATCAAATGAGCGAGAAAGAGCACAGGCATCTGGAAAGCAGAAGTCTTTTTTATTGGTCATTTTTACTGTCTCTTCATTGAAACAAACAAATTGGAGAAGTGGAAAGATGTTTTTCTAAAGAACAGAGCATTAATCCAAAAAGCATTGAGCATCTGCTTAAGATTTTCATATTACTGTTCTTGCATTCCTTTTCTCTCACTACTGCTGCAGCCATTAAATGGTGTTTTCTTGACCTGATGCTTTTGAGAAGTGCCGTGGTAAGAAAGAACGATTTTCTTCACCTACCACATCAAAACATGCATTTTTATAAATTCTTTATTTTGAAAGAGAATGCTTCCATACTTTTCCCTTTKTGCTACTGGGGTTTCCATAACTGGCCTATATACGCCATCTTCTGGATAACTACAGAAAAAAATATCTATGCACAGAAAATCATGATCAGAAGCATTAATAATAATACATGCCTTAAAATAGTCTGCTAATTGCAAGTAACTTTATTTTTATTTTATAGAATTTAGCGCAACCCCAAAATTACTTACAAAATTTTATGAAGAAAGATCTTCGTAACTATCATTCAAGCAATATTGATATAGTAAGTGAAGTTATGTTTTGAAGCAAGCTAACTATTTCTATTTTGAAGATTTCTCATCCTTTGCAGAAAGAGTGAAATAAGAGGAGTGTGAAAGGGAGAAATGGTCCAAGGATAGTGCAACAGCTACTTGTCTCTGCTTTGCTCATCCCTCCCCTCGGCTCCCCACTTTTGCCCAGTCACCAGCTTTCCCATCTAAATGCAATTATAGGTTAAGCTGGAAAGGCACATTTGAATGGCGTAATTCATTATTTTCGTTCTTCAGCACCAGCATACCCTAAGAAGTAAAGAAAAAGCCCATTTTCAGTTTCTTTAAAGGTGCTAATGGTTTTTGGACTGAGTTGAAAAACGTTGCCACTAGCACAATTGCTACAAAGTCTGTTCACTGCTTGCAAACCTTGAGAAAAGTCCCCAGCTTGGACTTTTTTTTTTTTTTAAGCACTAACCCAACACTCTGCTGCTAAGCGTTTAATTAGTAGGACTGTGAAGTATACGACAACACCTAAGGCGTTAATAGAAGGAAAKAATTATAGCCCACTCTGCATGTGGTTTACCCTTCACTTAAGAAAATCTGTCATGTATTTGTACTTTAGATGACTCCTTGTAATAACTTTATCTGGAGAAACAACTCCTGCAGTAGGGATGAAGTGACCCTAAAAACTGGCACATAAAGATCTGATTAAAACTTCCTCTCCTTTGGTGGCAGCCTGAAAATCCTCRGGGATCTGCCATTGCTCAGGCAAGGAGAGGAAATACAGCAGAGAGGGAAAATGCTTCCTTATAGAGACAGGAGGATTTCATTACTAATGTGCCAACACTCTCTCCAGGTCCATCCTATGGTCAGTCTCTTTGGTTTCCCTTTAAAATTCAGAGGCAGGAGTTGGTTCTAGCATGATTAATTTCTCCTTTACTGATTGTGCACCATTTACTTTTAAGTAAGATTTTATAGAAGAGGCAAAACAAAGGCAGAGATGAAGACAGCACGGAGATAAACATTTGTGCAGCAGGGACTCCCACTGACTTGGGCACAGTGGGGGCCAGCAGTAATGGGGATTTCGCAGGGATGGTGATGGGACCTCTCACTGCGAACAGGTAATTGAAACACTATAGCCCATCACCAGCGTTTACAAAACGGCAAGCCATGAAGGTACTGCACTTAAGGCAGACCCTGAGCAAACCAGAGGGTTCACAGACTTGCTCTGCCACTATGCATGAGCAAAACATAAGCTTTGGCCGTCAGTAGTATGTATTTATTTAATTTCAATTCTTGTGGCATGCTCAGGAAGGATGAAGGCTCCGGCCTGCCCTTCCCAGGCCACTGCAGGGCCTCCCAGTGCTGAGTTGTACCAAGCTGTGGTTGCTGGGCAACTGGAATCTGCCTGGCAACTGGACATGTCAGCACCCAGCTGGGCTGGTGCTGGCCAATGGCAGGAGGGCTGCCACGCACAAGGCACATGGTGCTCCTAGCGCCATTTTGTGCACTGAGTGACCAGGCAAGGTCACTCTTGCCTGGTGGCTGCAGCTTTCTCATCCACCCAACCGGTKGAGAACAGCCCCGCCAACCAACACGGGCTTCAGCCAACCCTCTTGGAAATGGGCATGCAGGACGAAAGTGACTTTTTTTCAATATAAAGCACAGCTCTGGTGTCCACCTTAGTGCTCTCCCCTGAGGAATGGTGATTTCTGTGCAGTTACTTGTGAGCACAATTCATTAGATGCCTGCACAATTCATTAGATGCCTGCCCGGCTTTGTGAGCCCACCAGGCACAAGCAGAGTGGCCTTGAGGAGAAACATGGCAAGCTGTCCTCGCTGGAGAGCCTGTCCGTGGGCCAGGTACACTCATCTCCCTTTTTGTGGACAGAAAAGGCTGTGTGACAGGCCAGGAGCTCCTGTCAACACTTACGTGAACATCTAGAAACTCACTCAGGGCCTGGCAATCAGGTGGTTGGCAGCCACCCTCAGTGGAGACTGGATAGCTACAAGTGGTTTTGTGTGGACAAAGACTGGGACAAGACTGTGTGGACAAAGTCACAGTGTCCTGTCTGACACGAGTGAATGTGCTGCCGTGGACACCATCTGCAGATGTGTCTCAGATGTATCCCTCAGCCACACAAGATGAGGAACCATTTGTTGACTAGCTTCCTGCAGCAGTGACTCTAAAGGTATGGCTGACATAAATGTAGATGAGCTGTGCTCTGATTCATGTCTCATTTTCACTACTT